>NC_067490.1:24249504-24622179 GCF_947179515.1 Apodemus sylvaticus | reverse complement strand
TTAATACTTTGTATAAAGGAAATTTTGGTTCACCAAAAAAAAAAAAAAAAAAAAAAAAAAAAATTGAAAGGCTAGCTTCCTAACACTACCATTAGGCTGTAAATTACAGTATTGACGGCACCATCCAGGAATTTCCTCTCCCTCTACACCTCTCCTCTTTACCTCTGGAAGTCCCCCAGCTGAGCCGGCAAAGGCTGCGGCACCCTAGTAAGTAACCATTGAGCCCACACGTCAATTTGAAATAACGCTGCAATCCTTCCCGCGGCTGCCAGTACTCAAAAGTGTCATTTGCATGCCTAAAGCTACTTGCAAACCGATATCAGGGCCAAAGAACTCAAAAGCTTTTCCCCTTGACCAAAAAAAAATTAACCAGACAAACAAAACAAAACAAAACTCCAACAGAACAAGACTTAAAAGCATTTTCTGGAAAAAGTTGCCACGGGGCTGGATTTCCCCACGACGAAGTTCTACGTAGAAAGGGCGGGGGGCGGGGCGGCCAGCCACTGCGAGCCGTTCCTAGACAGTTCGCTCTCTTAGGAAGTGTGAAAGCCTGGGGCGCTCGGAGAGGCCGCTCAGGGAAATGCAGTCGAGAGCTGCCTCCTTCCATATGTAAAACGCCCCTGACACCCCACGGGGGGGTGGGGTGAGGGACGCGAATAGAACCAAAATGGAAGAGGACAGGGAAAAATGGAGGTTCCCAAAAGCACGACTGTTAGGGAAAAACAGTAAAAGGGCCAAGGAACAGTATCTTAGACATTTTAAAGGTGAAAAGGTAGAAATCCAAATGACCGAGCAAAGTCAAGAATTCACAAGAATAAGGTCAGGAGTTAAAGACAAGGAAAGAGAACCGAGGGAGGGGTAGGGGGAAGGAGAAGCGACTCACCTCACCACCAGATTTTGTTTTGTATTTTTAATTAAGGACCTGGAGGAGAAAGAAATGAAGGAGACAGGAAGGATGTGTCCAGAAGGTGGGGGAGGGGAAGACGCTAGATAAGGAAAAGACAAAGGGTGAGGAGGGTGTCTCCAAACCTCCGACCCACCCCTTCTGCGGAAGCAGGAATCCGAGAGCAATAGTTAACTCATTAAAATGTAGAGTTCTAAAGTTGTTTAGTCCAGCCTACAAAAGACTGTTTCCTATTCGTCCAAAAGTTTATTTTCAAAAAGACCCCAATTCAAAACGCTTATTTGGGGAAATAAAGACAGAGGCCTTGCCCAATATAATCAACCAAGATCTGCAATCACAGCCTGGAACCCAGGCCTAGCATGGCGGGAGGGAGGCGATAGAGGGAAAGTCACCAGAAGACCAGGTGGAGGGTGAAGATCTGTAATCCCAATATTCAGGAGGCTAAAGATGGAGGGGTCGTAAGTTCGAGGCCAGCTTCTGCCTGTAGGTAAAGGTCAGGTCAGCCTGGAATAGAATGACACCTTACCCCACATAAATTCTTTAAAACAGACATCAACCCAGGAAACCATAAAATGTATCATCTGAGATTCTTTTTAATTATTAGCGGCTGGTCTGCGAGCATTAAGGTCCACAGGAGCCATAAATACCTACTTAACTATATTCAGTTGTATGCAGTTAGGCAGACCTTCCAAATTGTTTTTGCCTAAAGAAACCAATACCCGAGGGGATGGATGGCCTGCTTTAGGGCGCCCCCTCCACCAATCCGTCGGGGTGACCGCGCAGCTCCCCACCAAACCAACACCGTGTGCTTGCCCTAAGGTCGGGAGAGTCGTTGTAAACATTTCCCCACTAACTGGTCATTAAGGAGGTAAAACAAGGCTTATTTAAAGCCTCGGGTCGAGCCCTGGGGACTAAGGCTCACTCGGGACGGTCGCTTCACATGGAAAGAGTTGTGGGGGTTGGGAGAGGCTGGGAATCCTTATCCTTGTTCCAGCATGAAGTCTTTCTCAGAGTCACGTTAATTTGACTGGGTCAGAAGCGGACCCCGTTCAGCTCCCAAAGGTATGTGGAGCCGGACAGTTCTTTCCATGCTGTGGATTAATGGGCGAACACTGGTGGTGAAGGAGAGAATACGAGAAAGGGAAGTTGCTTTTTTCAATCTTCTTTAGCAGAGCGAGACTGGTCTCTCTATACAGCCCTGGCTGTCATGAAACTCTCCCAGATCTGCTTTTGCCTCCCCAGTGCTGGGATTATCAATAGGCGAGCACATCCCGGAGGGTGGGGGGGACAGAGACTTGCTTCCTTACCCCGCGGAGGAGGCGGTGGTCACTTCAGCCCCGGCTGGGACCGGGAGCTCACGTGCAGCACGGTCGGTCTAAGGCACTCACTCTGCCGCAGCGCGCAAACACACGCCCTCAGTCCCCTTTCCAGGATCCCAGATCCAGTCAGTGGTACGCCAAAAACTTTCGCAGAACTCGCTGGCAACACATCAACTTTCTTGCTTCTTCTTAAACCTCCCAATTCCGGGCCAACCTTTCCCAGACCTCTTGGTCGCCTGCACTCCCTAAGTGACGCTCCAGCCAACTCCTCTCCCCAGGGTTCCTCCGCCAACGACGGGGGTAGATCTCAAACGCGGGAGACGCTTCGGCACGCGACAGCTCGCACTCCCCACTCCCAGCTGGCGAAAGCTCTCCCCTCCACTCCCTTCAGGCTGAGATACCCGGACTTTCTCAAAGTGGCTGGCTCTGAGAACTCCTGTGCTGTGCAGGGACCTCCCGGAGGCCACACATGCTTTTTCCCTACAGGATCTCCAATTGATCCCGCGTCAGGAGGTCCCCTAGCAAACCGGTCCGAGCCAGGGTTAAGCTTTCTGGGAAGTGCTGTAAGGTCCCCCGCCGGGAGCATTGTTAGTCACCCGCCACAAAATACCCGGAGCGGACCGGGGTAGGGGGTCGTGGCGCGGAGTTGGCTCGCACGAGTCACCACCCAGCAAAGCTGGATGCAGAGTCCCAGCCCGGTCGAGATCCGCCCCCCAATACCGTCCCGCCACAGAGTAGCGCCCTCTCCCAGCACCCCTGCTCCTTGCCGCCGCCCCAGCTTACCCTAAGCTGCCTCTGGATCCCAGGGCAGCGCGGATCGCCCCTGTTCCAAGCCTGCACCAACCCTTGGACAAACTTTCCAGCTGGTCTTCGTCCACGCAACTTTGGAGCCTGCGGCTCCAGCATGGAGTGCGGGAGGGCCTAGGATGGGCACTTACCATCCGGCACGGTCAGGGCCCAAGGTCCCGGGGAGGGGAGCTACTCCGCAAACGTTCCCGTTGGAGTGGCAGGTAGAGGTGCATGGTTAGGGAGGGCGAGGGCGTCCAGGGGCGAGTACAGACCCCGGGGTTGTACACACCAGTTACAGTGCGCACAGTGTTCCACGAGCGATGTGCGCGGGTACTTCCAGCCAGGTCAGCCCACCCCCCCCACCCCCCAGAGCAGCGGTGTCTCCCCAGTACAGACCTCTAGGAGAGTAGCTGGGGCTCAGCCTTTGCTGGACCCTGTACCGCTGAGCGAGAGGCAAAACGCGAGCTGGATTTCCCCAAATCGGAGCCGGACTCCTCTCGACCCTTCTCCTGTCCACTCCTTCCTCCCCTTTCCCAAAATTCCGTCGGCACTCCCTCCCCTTTCTCTTAGGTCAAAGCAGGGTGTTGAAATCTACAGGTTACCATCTCTTTCGTGATCGGAGTCTCTAGAGTATCTCTAAAAATGAAGGTTTCCAGAAGCGAGACGGTCATCCAGGTGAGATAACATTCTGGAGCCTTACCTGAGTCCCAGCGTTGTCAAACCAACTTCAAGACTAGAGAGAAACCAGATAAGCCTTGACTTATCTTCTACATCTTTATTCTTATTAGTCATTGTGCTAGGACTCATTAGAGGTCATAAGTACTACTTGGTAAATGGAAATGCAGTAAAAGGGAAATTCCGGCCATGAGGTTTGGGCTTGCTGCTAACTAGGCATATCCCAAGGTAAGATAGCTATCTCTTCTTCCAGAAGTCTGCCCTAAACTTTTAACTGCACCAAATTACTGCTTCCAGTCAAGTTGAAGGGAGACAACAGGCTTACGGCTTCTACTTCTTCACTCCACACCTGAGTTGCAGTATTATGAGCACTTTATGAAAGTCCCTAGATAGTTCGGAGAAATAGTCCCAAACTATCAACCTTACACCCTAAATAAATCGTTTATTCTTGACTAAGAACCAGCTATAATGGGTTGGTTTGCTTTGCTTTGCTTTTAAAACAGACTCTTTGTAGCCCAGGCTGCCCTCAAACGTTGGAATCTTCTGTCCACATCCTTCCCAGTGCTGGGATTATAAAGTAACCTGATCTGAGGTCAGAAATTCAGTTCTAGCTGAGTTCTGCTCAGTGGTGAAGATTAAGGCCTCAATTTAATCTTCACAATCGAAAAAAAAGCAAACCCGAATCGCTCTTTCATTCTTTCTTTTCTTTCCCTCTTTCGTTCCCTTTCTCTTTTAGATGTTTAACCTTGAACTGATTCTCCTTTCCCTACCTATAAAGTACTAGAAATATTGGCTTAAAAATTTTAGACAGATAAGGCAAAACTCTGGCAAAACCAGGCAAATCTCTCATTTCCAAGCCAGCCTTATTAGAATGAGACCCTGCCTTTTTGTATGTTCCTTCATGTTGATTTTTCGAGACAGGGTTTCTCTGTGTAGCCCTGGCTGTCCGGAACTCACTCTGTAGACCAGGGCTGGCCTCGAACTCAGAAATCTGCCTGCCTCTGCCTCCTTAGTGCTGAGATTAAAGGTGTGTGCCACCTGGATATTTTTTTAAGTTTTATTTATTTATTTTATATAAATGACGAATGCATTGTAGCTGTTTTCAGACATACCAGAAAGGGGCATCACATCCCTCCCTTTAGAGATGGTTGTGAGCCACCATGTGGTTGCTCAGAATTGAACTCAGGACTTTTGGAACAATAGTCAATGCACTTAACCACTGAGCCATCTCTCCAGCCCCAGTCCCTGTCTTTTTTTTTTTTTTAAGATTTATTATTATATTTAAGTTCACTGTAGTTGTCTTCAGATGCACCAGAAGAGGGCATCAGATCTCTTTACGGATGGTTGTGAGCCACTATGTGGTTGCTGGGATTTGAACTCAGGACCTTCAGAAGAGCAGTCAGTGCTCTTAACCGCTGAGCCATCTCTCCAGCCCTCTAGACCCCGTCTTAAAGGAAACATTTTCTTTCTCCAGATTTTTGAGACAGGGTTTCTCTGTGTAGCCCTGGCTGTCCTGGAAATCACTCTGTAGACCAGGCTGGCCATGAACTCAGAAATCCGCCTGCCTCTGCCTCCCAAGTACTGGGATTAAAGGCGTGTGCCACCACCACCCGGCTAAGAAAACATTTTTTTAAAATTTCTTTTCGAGTTGGGCCTTTGGGAGGCAACATTTATAAATAAATTTGATTTTCAAAAAAAGAATAAAAAAATATATAACGTTGGGCCTTTGAAATCTGTAGTATTATAAGTGCCTTCTGTCAAGCCTAAAGATCTGAATTTGACCCTTGGGATCCACATCAGGGTCTTGAGGACTCCCACAATTTTTCATAAGTGGCATAAACATAAATTTAAGAGAACAGGAGACTACAAAAATTCATGGGAAGCCAGGGCTTAATACCAGCTCTTTAAAAGGACAAAGCAGGCCGGGCAGTGGTGGCGCACACCTTTAATCCCAGCACTTGGGAGGCGGAGGCAGGCGGATTTCCGAGTTCAAGGCCAGCCTGGTCTACAGTGTGAGTTCCAGGACAGCCAGGGCGACACAGAGAAACCCTGTCTGGGGGGTGGGGGGGAAAGGAGGAGTACGAAGCAGGACTGGTACTGGAGGCCAAGTCTCCAAAGATTAAAATAATGATTAAAAAAAAATGCAAGGAAGTTACTGCTCCATTTAAAGCAGGTTATCAGGAGCTGGGGTTTGTCTGAGGTTTCCTGGTCAAGTGAAGGAAACAACCACCTTATTTTTATTTCTCTACGCCCACCATCTCAGCACCGATAGTTCTGTATCCAGGTGTTTGGCGTTTTCCCCAACCCACCAAGCAATTCACCACTGACCAACTGGGCAGTAAACTAGGAGGAGTCTTATCCTTATTCACCAGGGACTGTCCCATGAGGCCTTGAAGACACTCAGGTCTTATATAAAATGGTATAGTATTCTGCACACTTACAGAGGTCGTCCCAGCTCATCCTCACAGGTTTTTTGTTTTGTTTTTTTGTCTTTTTGTCTTTTTGTTTTTTCGAGACAGGGTTTCTCTGTGTAGCCCTGGCTGTCCTGGAACTCACGCTGTAGACCAGGCTGGCCTTGAACTCGGAAATCCGCCTGTCTCTGCCTCCCAAGTGCTGGGATTAAAGGCGTGCACCCCCACCATCCAGCATCTAGTAGTCATCTTAGTCTCTCCGGCCCCCTAGAAATTTTATTTTGATTTTTGGTTTTTCTCTGTGAATTCTGGCTTTTCTGGAACTTACTCCGTGGGCCTGGAACTCAGAGATGTGCCTGCCTCTGCCTTTGCTGAGATCAAAGGCCTGGGCTCTCATTGCCTGGCTTATTTTTAGAGTCTTGGGTTTTGTAGGATGGCTGCCTCTCTAGGATGCTTCTGTCTTAAGACTGCAGAGAAGCTGAAATCACGGATCTAAGTGATGTTTTCTATGTCTCCCCTGTCCTTCATTTATGTTTTGAGATGGAGGTCTCATTATGCAGTCTAATTTGACCTCTAACTCAAGGTATAGACTGGCCTGGAGAGCCACGGCTTTGTGTGGGATAAAAGTGTGAGAATTGAAGGCATGCACCCAACAGGTCGGCCATATTCTATTATGTTCTTACAAGGCTTTTAATAGCATGCCGAGTCATCACCGTAAGTGTAGCAGGAAGCAAACTCAGATCCCAACCAGACTTCCTAGACACATATGCCATGCTTACGCTCAAAAATTGTTATCGACCTTATTTGTCAGTTACTTCCAAGCTGTATCCCTAGCCTAGTTCTCGAGTTTTTGTTTTGTGTGTGTGTGTATGTTGTCTTTTGGGCTTTTGTTTTATTTTTATTTCATCTTTTGAGAAGAAGGGCCTCCCTGTCCAGTGGTAGCTGTCCTGAATTCCCTATATAGACCAGGCTGGCCTTGATACCCAGAGCTCTGCTACCCGCTTGCTACAATTTGATACTTATAAATTCAAGTATCTTCATCTTTACTGTTTGACCCTGTCTTTGTGGTTTCTCGTTTGGAGTGTGGCTGGCACCTGAAGCGAGTAACCTGCCAATAAGCCACTTCCCCACTCATAAATCATCTTGTTTGGGGGAAAAAATGTTCTACACTGGTTTATAGGTTTGTAGTATTGAAATGTGCCTGTGTAGAGGTCAGAAGACATCTTGCGGGTGCCGGCTCTCCAACTCCACCTCCTGGGTTTTGGGGATGTTTGATCATCAGGCATGGACACAGTGTCTTTATCCTGTCTGTTCCATCTCAATAGCCCTGGTTGGTTGATTTTGTTTGTTTGGTTGGTTTTTGTTTACTTGCTTTATAAGTACAGGGCTGCCGTCTTCAGACACGCCAGAAGGCATAGGATCCCATTACAAGTGGCTATCGGAATTGAATTCAGGGCCTCTGGAAGACCAGGTAGTGCTCTTAACTGGTGAGCCATCTCTCCAGCTCTGATTTTGTTTTGTATCCTAGGATTTCCTGAAACTTACAATCTACTACAGATAGTTTTGAACCTGCAGAAACCTTCTAGAGAGAACCTCCCATTCCCGAGATTACAGGCAAGAGCTTCCACATCTCTTTATGCTAAGGCAGAATTTGAGGCCAGTGCAATGACACTTAGACCTTTATCTTACATTAATTTTGTATTAAGCGGAGAGTGTTGTGTGCCACGATACGTATACATTTAGAGGTGAAAAGATTAGTGGAACTTGAACCACCTTGTAGCTACAAAACCCACTCCCTCTTTTTTGGGGGGGGAGGGGTGTTCTGAGACAAAGTTTCTGTGTGAAATCTTGGCTGTCCTGAAACTCAAAGAGAGCAGCCTGCTTCTGAGTCCCGGGATTAAAAGTGTGTGTGTCACCCCCAGGTTCATACACACAGGCTTGAAATACAAAGTACCATCACCATAAGCTAGTTTGTTACACTTGCTTCTGAAAGGCAAAAATGGGGGTTCCCACCCACCACCCACCCCAAGTTTAGTAATTTACTAAGGAGGTGCACATGCCTTACTTACAGTCGGAAGGGTGGAGACACTCAGGCAGGACAAACGCAATGTGTGCAGATCCCCCAGTCTTCCATGATCTCCACTCCACGCCTACATCCTTCCTTCAACCAATGGCCTCCGAAACTCAGAAAGGATTTCCCGCTCTAATGTTTTTGAGGGGTCCTAACCATCCCCCCACCTTCCAGGAAGTTGGTAAGAAGGTGTGATGGTTCAAATTCGGTAAATCTGTCTGGCCCTGGCTGTCTACCCCTCCCCAGAGGCTACTGAGGCTCCACCCCGAAGCTCTTTAACATAAACTCCCCAGTGATTAACAGGATTGCTCCGAATAACTAAAGATACTCACTTTACTCAGGAAACTCCTGCCGTTTCAGGATCCTAAAGACATTTTCTTATTCAGGTTCTAAACCGATTCCAAGACAATGTGACTGGGTCTGTGACTCCATACATACGTAGTGTGTGCCTGGGCCATGCCTTAAATCCTGAGTTCTATCCTAGGCTACGTAGCAAGTTTGTAGCCAAATATAACCTAGCCTGGGTTACAGAGCCATTATCTGTTCCTTGGGGGTTTTTTTTGGTTTTTTTAAAGTTTTTTTTTTTTATTTATATGAATATAGGAGTACACTGTAGCTGTACAGATGGTTGTGAGCCATCATGTGGTTGCTGGGATTTGAACTCAGGACCTCTGCTCTCTCCAGACCCTCTCTCTCCGGCACAAAGATTTTTTATTATTATTATATGTAAGTACATTGTAGTTGTCTTCAGACACACCAGAAGAGGGCATCAGATCCCATTACAGATGGTTGTGAGCCACCATCTTGTTGCTGGGATTTGAACTCAGGACCTTTGGAAGAGCAGTCAGTGCTCTTAACCACGGAGCCATCTCTCCAGCCCCCCCTCCATCTGTTTAACAAACAAACTTGGGTGGGATTTGAGGAGCTGACAGGATAGTGAGAAGGCTCAGCAGATTTATACCTTTGAATAATTGGTGATTTGAACTCAGTCCTCTGTAGAAAGCAAGCCCTTGTCTCAAAACTCAATGAATAAGGGCTAGTAAGATGATTCCTTGGGTCAAGTTGATTGCAATAAAGCCCAATGACTTGAATTCAGTTCTCAGAACCCACCCAAGATGGAGAGAAAGAACCAACTTTTACTCTGAGCCCCACTTTATCCCCCACATCCGCAATGTGAAGACTTTTGTTTTGTTTTGTTTTGTTTTGTTTTGTTTTGTTGTGTTGTTTTGTTGAGACAGGGTCTCAACCTGTAGTCCTGGATGTCCTGGAGTTTGCTCTGTAGACCAAACTGGTTTCCAACTCAGAGATCAACCTGCCTCTGCCTCCCAAGGGCTGGGATTTTTAAAATAAATAAGGAAAAGAACCGGTCTTAGGAGTGCATGCCCACCTAACTGCAGTATTTAAGGAGATGGGAAGAAGAAGGAGCAGGTGTTCAAGACCATTCCTGACTAGAGAGGGGGTCTGAGGTGAATCCGGGAGACAGGCACAGAGGTTTCAAATTAACAGCAATATCAACAACACAGAATGAGCCGGGCGGTGGTGGAGCACACCAGTAATCCAAGCACTCTAGGAGGTAGAAGCAGGCGGGTTTCTGAGTTCGAGGCCAGCCTGGTCTACAGAGTGAGCTCCAGGACATCCAGGGCTACAAAGAGAAACCCTGTCTTGTAAAAAACAAAAACAAAAAAACAAAAAAAAAAGGAAAGAAAAGAAAAGAAAAAAAACAACACAGAATGCACAGCACACAGGAGAACAGGAAGGAGAAGGTGATTTGAAAGAAGGTGATTTCAGTGTGAACGGCAGAAGAAAGGAGCTGAGGTGCTTGCTCAGTGGTTAGCGCAGTGTTCCTTGCACAGGAGGCGTTCTCAGCATTTATGTGGTGATTGATCTAGGACTATCTTTAAGAAAAGGCAATCAAATCTCAGGTTTTTTTCCTTGTTTTCTCCCCATCTCACCTTACCTGTGTGTTTCTCCCTCACACTGGGAAAGCTCTCTTTCCAATCGAGTTCTTTCCCAGGTCTCCTGACCGCTTATTAACCCGTATGTTCAAACCACAACTTCGAGGGCACTTTATTCGAACTGTTTGGTTGTAGTCATTGTTTTCTTTCCTTTTTTTTTTTTAAGATTTATTTATTTATTATGTGTAAGTACACTGTAGCTCCCGTCAGACACTCCAGAAGAGGGAGTCAGACCTCATTACGGATGGTTGTGAGCCACCTTGTGGTTGCTGGGATTTGAACTCAGGACCTTCGGGTGAACAGTCAGTGCTCTTAACTGCTAAGCCATCTCTCCAGCCCCAGTCATTGTTTTCCAAACAGGGTTTCTCTGTGTAGCCCTGACTGTCTGGAACTCACTCTGTAGACAGGCCTGGAAGCCAGAGCTCCGCCGGCCTCCATCTCCGAGTGCTGGGATTCGAGGCATGCACACCACATCCCACCTCGTTTTCTCGAGACAAGGTCTCACTGTGGAGTCCTGGCTGGTTTGGAACTCTCTGTGTACAACCAAGATGGCCTCTGACTAAGCGATCCTCCTGCCTCAGCCTCCTGAGAGTACTGGGCCAGATTTTAGGCAGGCACCACAGTAACCATCCTACATAAACAGTTTTAATCCAGGAATGACTAAGAAAGAACTTCCCCCCTCTGGTCTCTCTAACCTCCTTTGTCATTCACTTCTTCTCTATTTATACTTCTCAGTTTTGCTGTTTACCTGTACAGTTTGCACATATGTGCTGGGGATTGAACCTAGGACCCTGTGCACCCTAGACGGACACTCTAGAACTGAGGTAGCGCCACACATATTTAAAGATTTTTTTTTTTTGACTTCCAAGCCTATGTGGCCCCTTGGTTTGTCCCTGCTGTCTGTCCATTTAAACTTCAACTTTGGGGTCTGATAAGGTATCTCAGCAAGTAAAGGGGTTTGGCCACTACCTGTGCTCCATCCCCAGAACCTGCATAGTAGAAGGAGAGAACCAACCGACACCTGAAAGTTGTCCACTGACCTTCACACGTGATGATAGAGAAGTGGGAGCTCTCACCCACACACATAAACAATATAGTAAACCTTAACTGTAGCCAGGGACATGCCTTTGATTGCAGCACTCTGGAGGCAGAGGCAGGTGGATATCTGAGTTGAAGGTCAGCCTGGTCTACAGAGACTAACTACCAGAACAGCAAGAGCTGTCTTAGATAGATAGATAGATAGATAGATAGATAGATAGATAGATAGATCAATCCATTACATACATACATACATGATACATACATACATACATGATAGATAGATAGATAGATAGATAGATAGATAGATAGATAGATAGAGGTAGATAGCATAAACTTCAACTTTGTCTCTCTGACAATTTTTCTTGGTTTTTTTTCTTTTTAATTTGTATGTATTTATTTACATGTGTGGCTGTATTGTCTGCATGCATGTGTCTGTTGCCCACAGAGGCCAAAAGAGAGGCTTTTAGTCCAGTTCCCTTTATCTGGAGCTCCAGATACTTGTGAGCCACCACCATCTTTCCAGTCCATTGTATTAACTTTGGAGAGATAGCTCAGCTGTTAAGGGCACTGGCTGCTCTTCCAGAGCACCCGGTGGGGTTCAGAGTCCCAGCACCCACATGGCAGCTCACAACTGTCTCTAGCTCCAGTTCCAGAGGATCTGATGCCTTTACACAGACAAACAGACAAGCAACACTAATGAAGAAAATTAGAAATAAATGTATTATATGAAAAAGATTAATCTGGGGCAGTGGTGGCACACACCTGTAATCCCAGCACTCTGGGAGGCAGAGGTAGGCAGATTTCTGAGTTCGTGGCCAGCCTGGTATACAAAGTGAGTTCCAGGACAGCCAGGGCTACACAGAGTAACCCTATCTCGAAAAACAAACAAACAAAAACAAAAAACAAAAAACAAACCCAAAAATAAAAAAGATTAATCTGTTTCATTATATATATATATATATGAGTGTTATGCATGCATGTATGTGTAACATGTGTGTGCCTGGCGCCCATCATATCATGTGGAACTAGAGCTGTGGGTTTTTTGTTTGTTTGTTTTTTGTTTTTTGTTTTTTAAATTTGGTTTTTTCGAGACAGGGTTTCTCTGTGTAGCCCTAGCTGTCCTGGAACTCACTCTGTAGACCAGGCTGGCCTCGAACTCAGAAATCTGCCTGCCTCTGCCTCCCAGAGTGCTGGGATTACAGGTGTGCACCACCACCACTGCCCGGCTAGAGCTGTGGGCTTTGAGCCACCACGTGGGTGCTGGAATCTAAAACCAGATCCTCTACAAGACTGACCAGTGCTCCTAACCACTGAGCCCTGCACCAAGCCACTTCTCCCGACCCTTTTCCTTGTTGTTTAGTTCAGACAAGGTCTTAGGTAACCCAAGGTGTCTTTGAACCTGCTAGGCAGCCCAGTAAGATTAAGAATTCCTCTACTTCCAGTATCCAACTCCTAAACAAGGCAAGGACCAGTCTGTGCCTGCACTCCAGCTTCCTGTTTTCCTAAGGCCATTTACATCTTTATCAACTGGCCATCTCCTCTAGGGCCAGCATCTCTGGTCCACCTTCACTAAGCCGTCTCCGAGGCTGGGTGTGGTGTTGTGTGCCCTTCATAGCAGTGACTAAAGGAAGAAGTGGATGAAACCCTTCTTGTTCCGTGCAGAGGAGAGAAGGAACTGACGAAACCAAAGCCAGTGAGTAACTCTGGAAATTGAGTAGTCAGGAAACTGAGGCAGGGCATAAGGATCCCAAGTTTGAGGCCAGCCTGAACTACATAGAGTGCTAGCACCAGACTAGCCACAGTGAGACCCCGAGTCAAAATAAAACTGGACAGTAACAACAAAATACAAAACATAAAGAAAGAGGAACTTAGGAAGTTAGAAATGGAAAATGGTGGGTGCGCGTTGGTGGGTAAAATAGAGGAATGAGAAAGGATGACTTGGTGGAAGTGAATTTAATACAAATACATATATACATGTATGAATATTACATTTACTATAATAAAACATGGGGTCAGTGAGAGGGCTCAATGAGTTAAGAGGCCTGCAGCCAAGCCTGATGACCTGACTAGATCTCTCAAGATTCCACAAGGAATGGAAGGAAGGCAGGAACAGAGTGCCTGCGAGTGTCCTCTGACCTCTGACCTCTGGCCTACACATGCACAGGTGCAGGCACTCACACAAACCTGGGAACACACGCACAAACTAAATAAAATGCAAAAAAAAAAAAAAAAACCTAAGAAAACCAAAAAAAAAAAAAAACACTTTCATTAGATAATACCATAGTGATGCTTTCTTTCATCTTAGACATTAGCATTAAGCAAACATAATTAAATATATTCCATTTTAAGCCAGGTGGTAATTAATGGTGCATACCTTTAATTCCAACACTCTGGAGGCAGAGGCTGTATGGATCAAGTTCTAGAACAGTCAGAAAAACAAATCAACCAAATACACACACACACACACAATTTTATAACTTCTATGCTGTGTGTGTGTGGTAAAAGCCATTTTTGAGCGCAACCACCCCCCACCTCGCAGGATGAACACCAGTTTCCCCTGCCTTTCACCTCCCTACACTCTGAGCCATCTTTACGTACAACCCTAGGCGTGTGTGTGGTCAACTGGTGAAGTGCTTGTGTAGGACACACATTTACCTAGGGTCCATCCCCAGCACCATAAAAGACCAAACAAGATGTTGATTCAGGTTTGCAATCCCAACATCAGGAAGCAAATGGGACGATCAAGAGTTTAAGGCAGGCTATCATCAGACCCTTAGCAAATTAAAGATCAGCCTGGTCTGCAGGAGACTCTATCAAATTAAGTAAGTAACCCTGTAGGCATTGGGAGACTTACTTAGAGGACAGGGAATTCAAGGTCACCCTTGGCTCCAGAGGGCGCAGCCAGCCCTAGCCACCACAGACCTCCTCTAGAACAAAGGCTGCGGGCTAACACTCCCAATCACACCCATTTAAATATACAAACTTTATTTTTAAAAGTCCTTGTGGCCAGGGGTGGTGCACTTGCCTTTAATCCCAACCGCTGGGAGGCAGAGACCCTTGGATCTCCTGAGTTCAAAGCCAGCTTGGTCTAGGGTTAGTGTTGTAATTGGCTTGGAGCCTCGGATAATGCAGACTAAAGTTGAGGTGTAGAGTCTCCTGCAACAACCATCTTTACTCAGGGCATTAGACAATTTATATTCTGAGGATTATTCTTTTTTTTTTTCCGAGACAGCATTTCTCTGTGTAGCCGTGGCTGTCCTGAAACTCACTCTGTAGACCAGGCTGGCCTTGAACTCAGAAATCCGCCTGCCTCTGCCTGCCTCCCAGAGTGCTGGGATTACAGGCGTGCACCACCACCACCCAGCTCTGAGGATTATTCTAAGTGTTAGGTAGTGTCATATGAGTTTAGGCTATGTAAAGTCACAAGGACAACTGTGCACAAAAATATCATCCTGAATAAGTAAATCCACTCCTGTTTACCACACCAGGGACGGGCATAAAAATCACATTCCAGGGACAACTCTTGGTCTGGAGGAATGGGGGATACAAGACTATTAATCTTGTTCTCCAAAATCTCTCTCTGTTCCGGCTGTCCAGGAACACACGCTCTTTGATGACAAAGAACTCAGAGATCCCCCTGCCTCTGCATCCTGAGATTAAAGGTGGGTGTTGTCACTTGCCCTACAGGAATACAAATTTTCTGGGCCCTATGCAAATACAAAGTGATTCAAATGCCAAGGAAAAAGATAAATGCAGCCCCTTATGCAGATTGGATGAAGAAGTCTATTACAATCCCAAAGCCCAGGTTTAAACAGAGTCATTAGTAATGACAAAAGATACTGGACAGCCAAGCTCCCTCTGCTGGAGAACAGGTCCAACAGACTAGCCTCAAGATGCTGGGGGGGGGGGGGGTGGAGGAATTCTTTTTTGATGCATAGTGCTTAATTTGTCTGGCTGCCTCCACTTCCAAGGATAATTTAGGAAATATCTTTTTACCCTTCAGGTAGGGGGTTGTTATCTCTCTGCCGACCTCCACAGACACCACACCCTGGGCTGGCTATTGTCCTTGAAGTGGGGAGCTTCAAGGGGAGCCTGGGACAGATCCACAACCTCAAGTGGATTCATCTGCCAAGGACAGACACACAGACACAGGTCCCGGCCAATTCCCCTCAGGCAATCAGGCTTCCAAGTTTCAAATTGTTTAAACCATGAGGGCCAGTTTACTAAAAACAGTTTAAAATGTTCCTTAGAAAAACATTTCTAGCCCGGTGGTGGTGGTGGTGGTGGTGGTGGTGGTGGTGGTGGTGGTATTACACACCTTTAATCCCAGCACTCTAGGAGGCAGTGGCAGGAGGATTTCTGAGTTTGAGGCCAGCCTGGTCTGCAGAGTGAGTTCCAGGACAGCCAGGGCTACACAGAGAAACCCTGTCTCGAAAAAACCAAATCCAAAGAACAAAAACAAAACAAAATAATAATAATAATAATAAATAAATAAAAAATAAAAAGAGGGGGAGCACTGCAGGGCAGTGGTGGAGCAGGCCTTTAATCCCAGCACTCAGGGCTGGAGAGATGGCTCAGTGGTTAAGAGCACTGACTGCTCTTCCAGAGGTTCTGAGTTCAAATCCCAGCAACCACATGGTGGCTCACAGCCATCTGTAATGAGATCTGACGCCCTCTTCTGGTGTGTCTGATGACAACTACATGTACGTACATATAGCAATAAATAAATCTTTAAAAAAAAAAAAAATCCCAACACTCAGAACACAAAGATGGAACATCAAGGGTTACACAGAGAAACCTTTTTTAAAAAACAAAACAAACAGTGCACTAAGAGGTGCACTGGGGGATATTCCTGCAGTTTCCTCATTTGCTCTTAATTTTAAAAATGTGTTCAAGAGCTAAAGTCTTTTTTTCTCTAAATTTTTAAAAAAGAGTCTAATTTATTTTCACTTTGTGCTCATTGTTCCTTGGCTGCCTGCATTTCTGAAAAAGGTGTCAGGGGCCCTGGAGCTGGAGGTCTGGACAGGTTCGACAGGCCATGTGGGCACTGGGAATTGAACCCTGGTCTTCTTGAACCTTGAAGAAGAGGCAGTGCTCTCAGCTGCTGACTCACCTGTCCAAGTCCCTAGAAATGTTTCTCTCTCTCTCTCTCTCTCTCTCTCTCTCTCTCTCTTTCTTTCTTTCTTTCATTTTGGTTTGTTTGAGACAGGGTTTCTCTGTATAGCCCTGGCTGTCCTGGAACTCACTCTGTAAACCAGGCTGGCCTCGAACTCAGAAATCCGCCTGCCTCTGCCTCCCAAGTGCTGGGATTACAGGTGTGCACCACCACCGCCCGGCTTGTAATATGATTTTTTAAGTGTTTTTGAGACAGGATCTCTCTGTGCAGCCCAGGCTGGCCTTGAACTCACATTGGCCTGCCTCTTCCTCCTGGGTGCTGGGATTAAGGTCATGAGCCACTACTGCCTGGCTTGATTTTTGAGATTTATTTATTTTGTGTATAATGTTCTGCCTGCACATACAACTGCATGCCAGAAGAGGACGTCAAATCTCATCACAGATGGTTATGAGCCACCACGTAGTTGCTGGGATTTGAACTCAGGAACTCTGGAAGGACAGTCAGTGCTCTTAACTGCTGAGCCAATTCTCCAGCCCCAGGCTGTACAATTTTTATAATCACAAATTCAGTTCAGATGAGAAAAATCCCATACTTTTTTTTTTGTCTGTGTCATGGTGATTTCCTGTCTTTTCACAGTACTCTGCAACAGAAATCTGAAAACCCATAGAGTTCTGTAGCACTGAAATACTTAGCATCTAAAAATCTTAAAAATGGGTTGTTCGCGGCCAACCTGGTCTTCAGAGTCAGTTTCAGGACAGCTAGGGCTACAGAGAAACCCTGTCTTAAAAACCTAAACAAACAAACAAACAAATTTAAGTGATTATTTTGGATAATGATTATCTATAAATCTTGAGTAACATGCTGATGCAATGTGCCAAATAGTATCACTGCCCAACAAATAATCAGTGTGTGTTTTATTTAAGAGCTCAGTAGTTTCTAAGGGCTCTTTAAGACGTGTCCTTCCTGCAGACGGGCAGTGGTGGTGCATGCCTTAGGAGGCAGAGGCAGGGGGATTTCTGAGTTGGGAGGCCAGCCTGGTCTACAGAGTGAGTTCCAGGACACCCAGAACTTCACAGAGAAACCCTGTCTCAAAAAACAAAAACAAACAAACAAACAAAAGACATGTCCTTCCCATCATTAACTCCTTAAGATTTGCATGTAAGGAATCCATTTAATCAGCCCTATTAAGATGTATCAGGCAAAATTCTCTCTCTCTCTCTCTCTCTCTCTCTCTCTCTCTCTCTCTCTCTCTCTCTCTCGGTTAATATCTCCATTTTTCTTTTCTTTATTTAAGTGGCCAGGTCAATTGAAACCATCTGATGGAATTCATCTTTGAACAGCATAGGTTTCTAAAGCAACAAATTTTGCTCAATGTTTGTAGGTCTCCACTTTTCTGTTTAACTTTAGAAAGTTCTTAACATTTCCTGGGTCTGAGGCCTAATTCATTGTTGGCTGTCTTCATTGGCATTACGAAAAACCAAAAAACAACAATAAAAAAACCTGTTTTGCTGGGCTGAGGTGGCACGCACCTTTGGTCTCAGCACTAGGGAAGGAGAGTTCTGCAGATCTCTGGGAGTTTGAAGCCAGCCTGGAGTACAGAGCTAGTTCCAGGACAGCCAGGGCTACAAAGAAAAATCCTGTCTGGGGGAGGAGAAATAAAACAAAAACAAAACAACAACAGCAACATCCAACTGTCCAGGACGTGGTGGCACACACCTTTAATCCCAGGCCTGGCGAGACAGAGGCAGGATCTGAGTTTGAGGCCACCTGGTTTAAGGAGCAGGTCCCAAGACCTGTGCTGGGATCAAAGGCACTTGCCACCACTGCCTCATGCTGCTCCAGTCTTTAAACAATGCAGGAGCTGGACTGAAGGCTAATCCTCCCCGGTTCTGACCGTTGGGCTCACTTACCTCCTTCTGTGGGATCCTCACTCCTCAGGAAGTGGCTTCAGGTTCCAGACATGTGTCAACACTTGAACCACTCCAGCTGGCTGCAGGAAGCTCTGAGAGTGGAGCCTAAAAAACAAAACGAGGCGGACCAGAGTATCATGCAATAACCACCTTCGTTCAGGGCATCAGACAATTTATATGCTGAGGTAATTCCGAGTTAGGCTGTTTACAGTTAAAAGGGCAAACAAAAAAAAAATCTTTATTTATGTATATCACTGTGAAAATATAGTCATGCATGATTACCTGCTGTGTAAGGAGTCCAGAAGAGGGTCTTGTCATGGGATCCTCTGGAGCTGGAATTCCAGGTGGCTCTGAGTTGCTGTATGTGGGTGCTTGGACCTGAACTCTGCAAAAACAGCAGATGCTCTTTTTTGTTGTTGGTGGTGTTTTTTAATTACTGGTTTGTTTTTTTTGTTTTTTGTTTTTTTGTTTTTGTTTTTTGAGACAGGGTTTCTCTGTCCTGGAACTCACTCTGTACACCAGGCTGGCCTCCAACTCAGAAAACCACCTGTCTCTGCCTCCCACGTACTGGGATTACAGGCGTGAGCCACCACCGCCCGGCTAATTCTTTTTTATTTTATGTGTATTGGTGTTTGGCCTGCATCTTTGTCTGTCTGAGAGTGTCAGATTCTTTAGAACTGGAGTTGCGTCTAGTCGTGAGTTACCATGTGGGTGCTTGAGGTGGTTGGGAACCAAACCCAGTTCCTCTAAAAGAGCAGCCAGTGCTCTTAACTGCTGATGGCCACCGGCTGCCAGGACAAATGGAACCGAGTAGAAGGACGAGATTCAGTGAGGACGATGGAGATGACACAGACTTCTGGATCAGCTTCTGAGAGGAAGGTCAACTTTATTCAGGATGAATCAAGGGCTTTATGGTTTGGGGGACAGGCGTAGGGATCTGCTGGATAGGTATGTGCCCTTGGCTGGAGTTTAGGGTAGGAAGAATACCTCATTTGCATGGAGAGGCATTTCAGGAATCCCAGGCACTGGCTGGACAGGTTCTTATTGGAAGTGACAGGTGTGATCTCACCAAGGCTATGTGGCATCCAGCAAGGATGTGGGGGTCGGGATCCCCAGATCAGGCAGAGAACGGGAAGTCCCCTTAAGGAAAGGGGGTCCTCCCTCTTGTCTGGAGATCAAGAAAGCTGTCTAGACATGGAGCACTGCAACTTTCCACAGCAGGGCCCAGGGAGCCAACTCTCAGCCTCTCATTTCATTCATTTATTTATTCATTTATTTGTTTTGCTGAAGGTCAAACCCAGGGCCTTGCACATGCTGGGTATGTGACCTGTCAGTTACACTCCAGAGACCAGCAGGTCTAGTGTACGGGCAGTAAGCCCACAGACTATCAGGGTCAGCAAGAACGTGGTCTCTGCTCCCCTATTCGCTAGTGAGAGAGACAGACCTCAAGAAACTACAGAAATATCGGCCAACATGAAAGTGGCGTTCAGAGAAGTCTTGGTGCATACTGATGACCTCAGATCACTAGTCTAGTAGGCCGATGAGAGACAGGACTCGGTGCCTTTAGTTCTCCAGGAATAGCTCTACTAGTTTTGATTGTCTTTGGCCTTGAATTGGCAAAGCCTTGTGAACAGAACTGACTCGGTCTTCAAGCTCTAAATCCTGAAAAACTGCAGATTTATGGCTCCAGGCATTAGAAGCTAAAGATTTACGTAGCTCTGATGTTCAGGTTTGAGTTTGCTGCTATCCCGGCTTCCAACTGGCAGGAGCCCTGTTAGTGACATCCTCGGTAGCAGAAGCTACCATGAACAAAAGTCCGTTCTTTCCCTGCTAGTGTTACAGCTGAGTCCTGGGCATCAGAACCCTTGGGCTCCTAGCAAGTATCGCACCTTTCTACACTTTGAGGCCAGGGACTCACCTCGGCTGAGCTCCCATGAGTCCTTTCTGCAAGGAGAGCCTGAATTTTCTGTCCCATCTTCAGAACGTGGGTTCGCTACCTTCTTGGCATTCCTCTAGAACATTTAACTGTCCTTGGTCCTCTCAATCCCACAACTCCCCACACTGTAGGACTGAAATGGCCCAGGGTTACAGAAGAAGGGTCAAAGAAGCTTCAAGTCCAGATACCTCCTCAACTATGATGACGTAAGGCAGAAATTGTCTGTCAGTCCTCACAACCTAGTGCCATAAAGCAGCTCCCCCACTGTCAACGTCAACGCAGTTATCAGGCTGCTTGTTTGACTTATGAAGTCGTCTACCATTCTCCATTCCATACCCCAAACCACACAGATCTCCCAACACCTCCTCCCTGACCAAGGGTGCACAGTTACACAAAACTTGTTCCAGAAAATCTGGCCACTCCCCCCCCCCCCCCGGCATAAATACCCCCCTTTCCCCTCCAATAAACTGAACCAGTTCTCAGAAGCTGTTTCCAGGTTTGTGTTGTGCCCACTCATTTTTTGCTGACAGGGATCCAGAACTGAACCCACGCGCCTGCTTAAGCTTTGTCCCTTCAGCACAGCTCCATGCACAACCGGCCTGGCTATCCAGGGTGGGGCAATGGGGCAAGGAATGGACAGAGGGGCTTCTAGAACCCAAGGTGTGTTTAACAGGACCTCCTCTGTGAGCAGGGGAGCAGGAGACAGGTGAATGCCCTGGCCATCCAGCCTTAGTCCAAAGGCCCTAAGCCTCCCCAAGCCAAGCTGAGGACTGGCACTTTCTTTTCCTTCTTTGTTTTAGATTTGCACCCTTGACTTGGGTTTAGACATCTGGCCAGGGCTATTCCTTGGTGGTGGTGGAAGGCCCTTAAACCTCTGTCTGAACCCCAACAGCTCACACGGGTGTCTGGGGGAAAAATCTTTTTTTCCCCCTCCAGAATATAAATAAATAAATAAATAAACAAACAAACAAACAAACAAACAAACAAACTGTTGGTCTGGAGAGATGTCTCAGCAGTTAAGAGCACTGACTGCTGTTCCAGAGGTCATGACTTCAATTCCCAGCAACCATATGGTGGCTCACAACCATCCATAATGAGATTTGATGCCCTCTTTTGGTGTGTCTGAAGACAGCTATGGTGTACTCATACATAAAATAAATAATTTGAAAAAAAAAAAAAAACAACAACTTTTTTTTCTTAAAGGTATACCACAGTCAGTGAACACTACCAGGATAGTCACCAGAACTCTTAAAACTGTGACCAGGTTTGCGTTTGGGACTTTGAGGAATCCCCTGGCATCTGCAAGCCCACAGGAAGGTCTTATCTGGACCTGGCACTTCCTTCTGTTTTCTATCATAGGAAATACCTCGTAAACTCAAAAGAACCTGAAGATTAGGGAAATACATATGAGCCCTCTTCAAATCCCAGGCAATAAAACTCGCCAAAATGCGCGCCTCCCTGTTTTTTGGAGGAAGTCCTTTAAATAGCAACAGGGAAGGCCACAGGAGACCCTTACAATCCTAACTCAAGGCCTCAAGTAGCTAACTAACCCAGCCCGGAGACACCAAAGGGAAGACACCCCACCCTTGCCCCCAATCCCGGTTTCCTGCTGATCACAGCTACAATCCACCAATGGCAGGACTTCAGAAAATGGGACCCACTGAGAGTGTTCTGCTCCCTGAGTAGGCCAACCTGAGGACAACAGTCCTATAGACCAGCTGGTTCCAAGTCTCACAGCCCTTACACAGGAACTCAAAGCCACCTCCTCCTCAGCCCAGGCAGCACGCTCTTGACTGGCCCGATCCAATTTATATCTTCTTCTATCGTAAGATTCCTTGGAGGAAGCACAAAACCAGCCCTTGGCTCCTTCCATGCCCAACTCCCACCAACCTCCCCTTCCTACTTAAAGATCAATTAATCCCTCCTCTATCTTCTTCCCCAGGATTTAAAATAGCCTCTTACAAGATACAGCTTATTCCACCTATTACATTCCCAGGGACAGAAATCTCCTTTACCTCAATATAACCTCCTAAACCCACACTTTCCTTCTTCTAGAGTTTTTTTGGGTATCCTTAAAGGAAAAAAAGATTTATTTATTCTTTTATGTTATGAGTCTTAAGAGACACCAGAAGAGGGCATCGGATCCTGTTACAGATGGTTGTGAGCCATCCTGTGGTGGCTGGGAATTGAACTCAGGACTGAAGAGCAGTCAGTCAGTGCTCTCAACCACTGGGCCATCTCTCCAGCCCCATTTTTTTGGGGTATCCTTAATTGGCTTTGACCCTGGCTCCTCCTCCCCACCACTACCCTACAGCCTCTCTTTGATCTCCTAAAAAGATAAGAACCCCTCTTCCCCACATGCTCTCTCTTCTGAGGCAGCTGAGGCTTTAGGCACCTTTTTCCCCCCTAAAGATTTATTTATTTATTATATGTAAGTACACTGTAGTTGTCTTCAGACACACCAGAAGAAGGCATCTGATCTCATCACAGATAGTTGAGTCACCATGCGGTTGCTGGGATTTGAACTCAGGAACTCCAGAAGAGCAGTCAGTGCTCTTAACCACAGAGCCATTTCTCCAGACTTTAGGCTTCTTTAATGCAGCCTTAAAAGACATGACACTGGATAGGTGTGATCCAGCAATGATGGTATAACTTCTTATTTTTAAGTCTTTCCCTATGCTCCTAGGAGCTCTATATCAGCCCCAGAGAAGGCTAGAATGGCTCTGCACCCCAGCAGGCTGTGCACCTAGAATTGTAACTGAGGTTGATGCACTTGCTATTGCAATTAGAAAGGGCAGGCATAGAGTGCAGAGAAATTCTAATCCAGTTAACATGGCTGCCATGGCAAGAGATCACATCCAAAGACCTTCTAGGTGTGTGTGAGCCAGATGGATTACGGATAACCTTTAATCCCAGGAGAGGCAAGCAAGCAGATCTCTGAGTTCAAGGCCAGCCTCATATAGGGCAAAATTCACATAAAGAAAAGCTTAAGTCCGGCCATGGTAGTAGATGTCTTTAACCTCAGCACTCAGGGGACAGAGGCATGCGGATCTCTAAGTTCTGGGCAGTTAGATTCAATGAAGGCAGTGAGTTGAGAGGCTGTGGAGTAGAATTCATTGAGTTCATTTTAACTGGAATAGTTTTACAAACAAGTTGGAGAGAGAAGCTAGACACAGGTGAGGACAGAGGGAGGTACAGAATGAGAAGGAGTCAGAAGGTTAGACCAGATTGTCAGAGTAAGGCCAAGCAGAGCAATTCAGGGAGAAGCTGAGAGAAGCCAGATTGAATCAGTCAGCTTGCAGCAGAGTTTGGGTCAGAACAACGGAATTGAAACAGCCAGCCAGGGCTCAGAAAGAACTAGAAAGGGTGAGCTTTTTTTTTTGTAACAGAAAGTCTAAGAGGCTGAAAACATTCTAGGCCTAGAGTAGACTGTACAGAAGCTAGAAGCTTCCAGGACTAGGCCTGGGTTAGCAGATGGAGGAGTAGACCTTCGAAATGAAAGTTACTTTAGGTAAATGAAAGTTACTTCCAGAATAGAGCTCTACAAACGTTAGAAAAAGAACTTTATATCATTGTCACCTCTTTTTCTCTGATAGTTAGTGGCTATCCAGAAATCACTCCCACTTTGATATTAGCCTATAAGATGCCCAGGACAAATTAATAATAATTAACCTTAATGAAAGATGAGTTTCTTCTCATCTACCCTTGCTGCTCTTTGCAAATGAAGCCCATCACCAGGGCCCCCTCGTATTTACTGACAGAGGAGAGAGGGGAGCTGATACAGTAGCCTGATTCTACTCACACACACACACACACTCACACATACAAATACAAAAGGGCTCCAAATGAGTTTCCCAGCAACTCCCTCTTGCCCAACCTCATAGCAATACTAACACACTCCTTTTGTGCACCCCTTATTATTACTCCAGCTTTACAAACCACGTGACTCCTTTGTCAGTATCTCCCACATTCCCCAATTTTCCAAAAATGCCGAAAACACATCTTTATTACTGTTGGCACATTATTTTCATTTCAGACTGGTACAGCCCAAATGGTAGAAAACTCGGAACGTTAATTCACCATACGCTCTCCACCTTTGCCATCATGGGCATTCCTCAACCGGTAAAAACTGATGATGGCCCTGCCTTTACCAGCCCCCAATTCAAAACCTTTTGTTCTCAATGAAAAATTTCCCACCCCACGGGGATTCCTCACAACCTCCAGGGACAAGGGACAATAGAAAGAACACACTGAACCCTAAAAAAGCAACTAAAGCTTAACCCCTTAACATATAATTAGTCATAGTTTTGAGTACTCTGAATATATTTAATATTTACAAGAGTCCCTAACACCCCTCATCTCCGTCCATTAGTACTCACCAGAGGCAGCGCCTCCATTCTGGTAGGATGGCATGATACCTTGAATGGGATTTGGAAGGGTCCAGACCTCCTCTTTACAACCAGAAGGGGCTTTGCTTGTGTCTTTCCATTCGACTAACCAAAACCCCACCAACCAAGAAGAAGGGGTGGGAAAGGCCCCACCACCCACCATCCATGGAACAAGATCTCCGTTTGTGACGTGGCGGCAGCCACCCAGACCATGTGCCCTCCACAGGCTTCCTTTTCCTCTATTCTAATGGCCGCCTTTGTTAGTCTCCATTTTAGCTTTGTTACCGCCAGCCTCTCCCTAACCTTCCCAATATGCTTCATTGGAGACTCTTCCCTAGGGAGTCCTATCACGGACACCAGAAACTCACAGGAACCCAGGACTGTCCACTTGAAGGATGCCAGACCCGGACTAAGATTCTTCTACACCCGGAGTCCATTTCCACCATCCCCAGCCCTCTGCCTCCTCCGGGAGGCCTCCATAGATGGAGACTGTAGACATCGGAGATGTCACATCGAACCTACTAATCTTGGCAGCACCACGCTCGCCAACCTTAACACATATTTTCAGCTTTTCAGCAGTAATCCCTGGGACCAGTGATGGTAAACAATGGCAAATGGGGTTGTGGGTAAGCTCTACCCTAATGACTATGCCAAATACCCCATAGCCAACCTACACATCTCTGCCAGCTCATCCTGACCTCCAAGTCAGTCTTTGCCACGTTAGCATTCTTTAAAGGACTATCGAACTCAAAAGGAAGCTCAAGCCACCAACTCCTGGCTGCAGTACAAACAATACAGACACAGCCAGCCCCTTCCCCTAAGCGCTCACACTAACTCCTCTCAGTGCTTTTTCTGTGCGTTCCTGGTGGGAAGCTATTGGACAGTTTCCATTCGGGTCTCCCTTCCTGAACCCAGTGAGCCCTTAGCTCACTACACAACATTCCTCTTTTTAATCTTCCATTTTTTGGTCTCTTAGGGCCCACTTCAAGGTTCCATCCAACACGTTCCCGTAACATCACAGTCACCACCCAGGCAGTGGTGGTGCACACCTGTAATCCCAGCACTCTGGGAGGCAGAGGCAGGCAGATTTCTGAGTTCAAGGCCAGCCTGGTCTACAGAGTGAGTTCCAGGACAGCCAGGACTACACAGAGAAACCCTGTCTCAAAAAAAAAAAATCCCAAAACAAACAAAACAAAACAAAATGCCCAGACATCTCCAAGCTCGCTACACCCCAGGGACCCTCACAGCTTTGTACTCCAGCACTCAGATGGCTTGTCTCCCCATTGTCCCCGAAAGGCCATCCGGGCCCTCCTCCTCCCGCAACCCTGCCTTATCCAATTTCTAAATTGGACAGATAAGCAGTGTAACTTTAAATTTTTTTAAACCTTATTTTTAGTGATGGTTCCCTAAACGCTTTAACCTTCCTTATAACCCACCACCCACCAGAGGTCAAGGAAAAAAAAGGATACGGAGAAAAGTAGACCTGTTTAAAAAGGTTCTTCAGAGCAACTCCCGTTTCTGTTGTCTGAAAACCAGCAGTTCCAGTCACAGGTTAGCAGGCGGCAGCAGCTAACAAACACCTCACAGATACACCCGCAGTCCAGTTCGGTAGAGTCGGGATAGCAAACACGAGTTAGCAATGGTGGCACTACCTAACAGGACAACCAGGCCTCAGGCCCTGGCTTGAGGGACCACCAGGACCACCAGAAGAAGTTCTCGGCTGTGCCTTTCTCAGGGAAGGGAAGACAGGAGACCCACAAGTGTTGCACGGCTGGCTGTACCGGCAAGCCAAGTTCTGTCTCGGTTACTCCATGAAGTCCGAATTATACCCTCCACATGTCACGTGTCGAGTCCTCTATGTGCCTGGTCTCAGCATGGGTCTTACCTCAGTGCAGGTCTAGCCTCAGCACATGCATCCAATCATCCCGGACCCTTGGAAGCGACAACAAACTGTATCACACCACCAAAAGTATGTTTGGTGCATTTCTCTCTGTGGCTTCCGGACAGGTGCTGCGCAAAGTAAGGCGAACCAATACATGTGTGCCGTTAACAAAGAATCCTACATCACGTGTCCTTTCAGCAGAACATCCTCTCTCCTGTGTCTTAGAGTCGCCTTGAGCCTTTCGCACCTGCGTCCACTTTAACTAACACATTCCTTAGAGTGTTGGTCTGAGCAAAACACCGTCTCACTAACTTTCCAAAAATCCCACAAGTTTCCACTCCAAAGCAATATTGCAAAAATCACTGCCAAATCAGGTTTTGGTTCAATACCAAATCATTCCTAACATAGAGATCGACTATGACAATGCTTCTCTTTTATAAAACAAAATGGAGGAACTGTAGGACCATGATGGCCCAGGATTACGCAGGAAGGGTTAAGGAAGCTTCAATGCTCCATACCTAAAATATGAGGCGGGAGTTGGTTCCCTCTCTCCCCTCCCAGCCTAGGGCCATAAAGTCAACTCCTCCACCTTCTATAGATCTTAGGAAGAATTTATTACCAGGCTTCACTCCTTGTTTGACCTTACACGGTCATCACCCCGGCCCCCTACAGCCCCTATGTATGCAGATAAAGCATCTTCCAACACCCCTGCCCTGACCAATGGTGCACAGCCTCATAAACCTTGCCCCAAAGACCCTGGCCAAGTCCCTAAGAGCATAAATACCCCTTCCCCTCAGTAAACCAAACCAGGTTAGGTCTTAGAAGGTGTTCCTACATGAGTGTTTTGCCTATGACCCCTTGAGATCTTGCACTGCACCCACCCATCCATGCCAGGTTAAGCTTTCCTCCAGCCTTGCTTGTTGTCCCAGGGGCCTGGCTCCCCCAAGGGGGAAATGGACACAGGGCAGCACTACACTTCTGTCTCCACTTCCTTGCTCCTCCGCTAGGGCCCCCAGCATAGTCCAACCTACTTATAGTAAACACCAGAGAGAAAGAGAACAAAACAAAACAGGGAGGTACCAATTACTACAAATACTAACAGGTCAGGTATTCCCTCCCTGCTACTTCGAGGTTCTTTAGTCACTTCTGATGTTTGTACACAGGGGCAGGAGCATTTCATTTATCTGTAGACATCCTTTGCAGCTCCATGTTTGTAATCCTCCAGAAATAAACCCTTGAAGGGAAAAATAGTCTAGGATTAGTTGTGTAAACAAACTGTGGGGTGGGTTGGAGCTGGAGAGATGTTGGAGAGCAATTGCTGCTCTTTCAGAGAATCAGAGCTGAATTCCAGGAACCTCTCCATATTAGGCAGCCTATACCTGTCTATAACTCCAGTTCCATGGGGACTCTATCGCCCCCTTCTGGCACGTTTGGGAACTGCACACACGTGGTGCACATAAACTCAGGTCTACAAACATACACTAAAATGAATAAACACATACGTTCTTCAATAAAGGTGAAGAAACACTGATGGAGCAAATGAGTGAATAAAGAGAAAATTAATTCAGTTTCTTAATAATTTCTGGATTGTTCCACAAGTTTTTGTAAATTCTGTAAATGCCTTGGGAGATGATGCAGTCTGTCTCCTGAACTATTCCTTACAACATGACTCTGGAAATCTAGTCGGGCGGTGGTGGCGCATGCCTGTAATCCCAGCACTCTGGGAGGCAGAGGCAGGCGGATTTCTGAGTTCGAGGCCAGCCTGGTCTACAAAGTGAGTTCCAGGACAGCCAGGGCTATACAGAGAAACCCTGTCTCCAAAAAAGCAAAATCCAAAAATCCCCCCAAAAAATCTAAGAGCATATGAGGTAAAGGTTCTAACCTAAACTTTTTTATTTTTCTTTTTTCTTTATTGCCTTTTGGAGGCAGGATTTGACTGTGTAGAGTTGGCTGACCTGGAGCTTTCTTTGTAGACCAGGCTGGCCTCTCACACACAGAAATCTGCCTGCCTTTGCCTCCCAAGTGCTAGGATTAAAAGTATACACTACCCTGTCTGGGCTAAACTTTGTTTTACCCCATGTCCTTTGTTTGTGGGGAGGACAGAAACTCACTATGTTTCCCCTATTAATTTCTTTTTCTTTTTCTTTTCTTTTTTTCTTTTTTCTTTCTTTTTTTTTTTTTTTTTTTTTTTTGAGACAGGGTTTCTCTGTGTAGCCCTGGCTGTCCTGGAACTCACTCTGTAGACCAGGCTGGCCTTGAACTCAGAAATCTGCCTGCTTCTGCCTCCCAGAGTGCTGGGATTACAGGCGTGCGCCACCACTGCCCGGTCCCCTATTAATTTCTAAAACCCACCTCCTGGGCTCAAGTGATCTCTTTACCTCATCTTTCCCAGTATAGGTATATAGACGTGCACCCTCACACCTAACTATCAAGCTCTTCTATGTCCTATGTTATATGTGTGACGTCTATGCCTAGGCAGGGGCATGTACTGCAGTGCCCACGCAGACATCAGAAGACAGCCTCGGGGGGTAGCTCTTCGCGCTGCTCCCTCTTGTTTGATACAGGGTCCATTTATTGTTTGCCATTGCTTATGCCACGATCTGATCCTCAAGCATCAGGTGAGTCTCCTGTCTCCACATCTCATCTTGAAGTCAGAGCATCGAGATTGCAGAGCCTTGTTCTCTGCTGTGTCAAGCAGCACGTGCATGGGCTCTAAGGATTTGCACTTAGCTCCTCAGCAAGCCATCTTCCCAGGCTCTCTCTCTCTCTCTCTCTCATTTTCTCTCTCTTTATATATATATCTATGTTGATATGCATATATATATATATAGAGAGAGAGAGAGTCTTATGGAGAAGCTACGCTATATATTGTTGTATAGCTGAAGGTGATCTTGAATTTTTTTATTCTCTTACCTCCACAGGCCTATGCTGCCACACCTAGATATTAATTTTTTTCTTTTCATTTCATGTATTTGTTTGCTTTGAAACAGAAACTGAATATGTGGCCCATGTTGGCTTTGAACTCACAGAGATCCACCTGCCTCTGCTTCCCAAGTGCGCCATCACCTCTCTCTCTCTCTCTCTCTCTCTCTCTCTCTCTCTCTCTCATCTCATATTAAATCTGTAACTTTTATAGTTTCTGCACCTAACCCACAAGACTGGATTTCTTTTCTTCTAGGATTTGTTTATTTATTATATGTAAGTACACTGTAGCTGTTTTCAGATACTCCATAAGAGGACATCAGATCTCATTAGGATGATCATGAGCCACCATGTGGTTGCTGGGATTTGAACTCAGGACCTTCGGAACAGCAGTCAGCACTCTTAACCACTAAGCCATCCTTCCAGCCCAAGACTGGATTTCTTTCTTTTGTGCCTCTCTAGACACCAGGTACACTCCCTATCTATTATAAATGACTAACAGGTTATACTTAGATATTTGCAGTGACTTGCACAAACAACTTTGTAGAAAGTTTATCTTGCAATTTTCCATCCTTCTGGTACTGAGGATAGATTGAGCAACTCTCTACCACTGAACCACAATGCTGGCTCCATCTTCCTGATTTCGATGTCGAGGCTGTATAAAAGATGACTTGATGAGTAAGGTTCATGACGATGTATATTTAAAGGACCTCCCACTACGTGGCATGAAGCCCCACACATACAATCCCAGCCAGAGGTGGAGGCCAGAACATCAGGAATCTAGATTCTCCTCAGCTACATAGTAGGTTCAAGGCCAGCCTTGCCTAATAAGACCCTGTCTCAAAAACCCAAGCTCTGGTCAAATGTGGTAGCTCACAGCCTTCAATGTCAGCATTCAGGAAGCAGAGGCAGTGACACGCCAGGTCTGCTTTAGCAGTTATAGGCCAGCAGGGATACACAGAGAGACGCTGTCTTAGAACAAATACAACCAGCAGAAGCAAAGGACCAGACCCCGGGGCTGGAAATGGCTCAGCGGTTAAGAGGTTAAGAGCACTGACTGCTCTTCCAGAGGTCCTCAGTTCAATTCCCAGCAAACACATGGTGACTCACAACCATCTGTAATGGGATCAGACACCCTCTTCTGATGTGTCTGAAAACAGCCACAATGTGCACATATACATATCTGTGTGTGTATATTATATATATACACACATACATATATATACATATATATACACACACACATATATATACACACATACATATATATACACACATACATATATACATATATATGTGTACACACACATATATATATTGGATTCCAAGTGAAGCGGCTCAAAACTACCTGCACCTCCAGGTGCCAAGGCTCCCATGCCTCCTTCTGTCCTCTGAGGACATTCACATACAGGTGGCATCAGCTCACACAGACAAAGACACATATGTATTCATCAAATTGCACCCGCTTTAAGACACAAGACACTTCATATCTTTGCCATTTCATGTATTTTAGGATATAAATGAAGCTGGGAGTAGCTTTCAGTGACTTCTTTGGGCAATGTGAGATGGCTCAGTGGGTAAAGCAATGCCACTGAGCCTGAGTCTGATGACCTCCGGTCCATCAGCCAGGTGCACATGGTAGAAGGAGTGCAATTGCTTTAAGTTGTCTTCTGACTTGGGGTACAGTGGAAGAGGCAGACACTAATACCTAATACACACACACACATACATACACACACACACACACACACACACACACAGAGAGAGAGAGAGAGGTAATAAAATCTTTTTAGGGCTGAAGTGCAGCACAGTACTTTGCATTAGAGCCTGTGTTCAATTCTTTTTGCTGCTGCTGTTATTCTTATAAAAATGTAGATTTAGGTGCTGGAGAGAAAAGAAAGACAAAACCTGTTGGGCAGTGGTGGCGCACGCCTTTAATCCCAGCACTTGGGAGGCAGAGGCAGGTGGATTTCTGAGTTCGAGGCCAGCCTGGTCTACAGAGTGAGTTCCAGGACAGCCAGGGCTATACAGAGAAACCCTGTCTCAGTACAAAAAAAACCAAAACCAAAAAAAATCAAAAAACAAAACAAAACAAACAAACAAACAAAAAACAACATAAAGAAGGCCTTTTAAACTAGTCATTGTCATGTTTGTGGTCTATATTTATTGAAATATTTTTTTATTGAAATTTTTTTGTAGATTTATTTGTCATATGTAAGTACACTGTAGCTGTCTTCAGACACCAGAAGAAGGTGTCAGATCTCTTTACTGATGGTTGTGAGCCATCATATGGGTGCTGGGATTTGAACTCATGACCTTTGGAGGAGCAGTCGGTGCACTTACCCGCTGAGCCATCTCTCCAGCCCTGAAATATTTTTTAAAGATGTACTTACTTATTATATATGTAAGTACACTGTAGCTGTCTTCAGACACCCCAGAAGAGGGAGTCAGATCTCATTATGGATGGTTGTGAGCCAGCACGTGGTTGCTGGGATTTGAACTCAGGACCTTTGGAAGAGCAGTCAGTGGTCTTAACTGCTGAGCCATCTCTCCAGCCCCTGAAATATTGTTATGGTCTATTAATGTTGAAGGATTCCTTTGCTACCCAGGCATAGCTTATTCAGTATTTGTTGTGTGTCTCCAGACTTGTCTTCTTTCCTCTGTTTATTTTGATAAATATTCACCCAGATATTTATTTTTACTTTATATAAAAATTTTTCGCTGGGCAGTGGTGATGCACACCTCTAATCCAGGACTGGGGAGGCAAGGGGAGGCAGATCTCTGTGAGTTCTAGGCTAACCTGGTCTACAGAATGAGTTCCAGGGCAGCCAGGGCTACACAGAGAAACTCTGATTCAAAAAACAAAGAAAAATGTCTCTGCCGGGCTGTAGAGATGGCTCAGTGGTTAAGAGCACTGACTGCTCTCCCAAAGGTCCTGAGTTCAAATCCCAGCAACCACATGGTGGCTCACAACCACCCGTAATGAGATTTGATGCCTTCTTCTGGTGTGTCTAAAGAAAGCTACAGTGTACTTAAATATAATAATGATAAATAAAATCTTTGGGCCAGAACAGTCATGCATGAACTGAGTGAGCGGGGTTGACCTGAACCACCAGAGGTCTTAAATTCCATCCTCAGCAACCACATAAAGGCTCAGAACCATCTATCTATACAGCTAAAGTGTACTCATATATCAAATAAATAAAATCTTTAAAAAAGATATACACTTTCATGTGCAACTTCCCTTAAAAAATGTTTCAGCCAGGCATGTCGGTCTATTGTTTTAATTGGTTATTAATTGGTTATTGGTTATTAATAGCTCAGATAGCAGAATGTTTACCTGGCCTGGACTGCATTTCCTGCATTGCATAAAACAGGATTTGAGGACACATTCCAGCACCTGGTAGACAGAAACAGGTAGATCTCTGTGAGTTTGAGGTTAGTCTGGCTGGTACAGAGTGCTCCAGACCTGCCAGGAGTACACCGCAAGACCCTGTCTCAAAAATAGAATTCAGGGGGCTGGAGAGATGGCTCAGTGGTTAAGAGCACTGACTGCTCTTCCAGAAGTCCTGAGTTCAAAACCCAGCAACCACAAGGTGCGCTCACAACCTTCTGTAATGGGATCTGATGCCCTCTTCTGGTGTCTGTGTGCTACACATATGTTTGATGCTCAAAGGAGTCAGAAGAGTGACGTTCACTGGTACAGATGTTTCAGATGCTTGTGAACCATCATGTGTGTCCTGAGAACTGAATCCCAATTCTCTGCAAGAAGTAATTGCTCTTAACTGAAGCTCTGCTTTCAGCCCCTTAAAATGATTATTATTTTTTGGGCTAGTCAGTAGTGGTGCAGGTTATCTTTAACCCCAGCACTTGGGAGGCAGAGGCAGGTGGATCTCTGAGTTCGAGGCCAGCCAAACCTACAAAGCTATTTCCAGGACAGTTGGAACTATATAGAGAAAGCGTGTCTCAAGAAACAACAACAACAACAAAAACTGGCCACACAAACAAAATTTGTTCCTTGTTGCCTGTAAGCAGGATCTTACATGTTCTTCAAGTTAGCCTCCAACCCAAAACTTACCAAACTCTCCACCCTCTTCCCTCTGTTCTCCCAATGCTGAATTACAGGCTTGTAACTCTAATCCTTGTATGTTCTTTCTTTCATTTTCTTTTCTTTTCTCTTTTTAGTCCTGCTGTGTCCTACAAGATAACTTTGAAGCTCCCAATCCGGCCAGGCGTGGTAGCACATCCGGCACTTGAGATCCAGAGGCAGATGGATCTCTCCAAGTTGAAGACCAGCCTGGTCTAAAGAGTGAGTTTCAGTCTAACCTAGGCTACCCACTGAGACCCTGTATCAAACAAGCAAACAAACAAACAAGTAACTCCTGCTCCTCCTGCCTAAGCCTCTGCAGAGGGCACACCATGCACATTTCCTTTCTGAATAATTTGATTTGCTGTCCCCAACCATCCCATCCCACAACATATACTTTTTTTTTTTGAAGACATGGTCTCACTAGATAGCTCTAGCTGGCCTGGAACTCCCTAGGTTGACCAGAGTCCACCTCACATCAATCCTTCTAACAGATTCCAGGATGCTGGGGTTAAAAGCAAGGGCCCCTACACCTGGCACTACCAGCCCTTTGCTGGGATCATTGAAAGTCTTCCTAAACTGTTGGCATGCACCTTTAATCCCAGCACTTGGGAGGCAGAGGCAGGTGGATTTCTGAGTTCGAGGCCAGCCAGGTTCACAGAGTGTATTCCAGGACAGCCAGGGTTACACAGAGAAACCATGTCTCTGGAGGAAAAAAAAAGTCTTCCTAAGCAATTTCTCTAGTGCAAGCTCTGTCCGTGTCTGCCTCCTTACCATTCTAACTATTACTCTGTGGTTAGCTTTTCCAAATAGAGTTGTCATCAGCTTTTCATTATCCACAATGTTAAATTTTAACTTCATAGGCAAGACTTGGACTGTTTGTGACATAACCTTGACCTTTACCTTTGTCTTTAAGAGAATTGGTTATTGTTGCTGGAGATACAGCTCAGTTGCTACACTGTTAGCCCAGCATTAATGAATGCCTGGATTCCACTCCCAGTGCTACACAGAACAGGATGTGGCAGCAAATGCCTGTGACCATAGCATTTGGGAGGTAGAGACAAGAGAATCAGAAGTTTAAAGTTTAAAAAAATAAAGTTCTCTCTGGATAGATGGGTCAGCGGTTAAGAGCACCAGATGTGCTTCCAGAGGTTTTGAGTTCAATTCCCAGCTTTCATCTGGTGGCTCATGACCATCCATGATGAGTTCTGGTGCCCTCTTCTGGCATGCAGGTGTATATGCAGATAGAACACTAATACACATAAATAAATACATCTTTTTTAAAAAGTTTACATTACTGTGGGGCACCTTGCCGTAAGTTTTTGGCTAGCCTGGGCTCTATGAGAATCTATATCAGAAGAAAAGGAAATTGGCCAGTGAACTGCTATACAGTCCTGGGAAGTCACAGGTAAAGGAACCAGAAACTTAAGCAAACCAGACTGGACTATCTTTTCTTTATTGAAAGAGTTATGGCTCCTTACTTGTGAGTGCTTGAGTTCTGTGCTTGCCCAGGGCTCACTGTGCCATGGACTAACTGTTGCCTTCCCTGAAACATGTTTTTTCTCTGTATTCGTATTAGGTTTGTTTTGTCTCATTCTGGAGCCCTGGCTGGCCTGGGACTCTTTTTTTTTTTTAAAGAGATTTATTTATTATTATTATATGTAAGTACACTGTAGCTGTCTTCAGACACACCAGAAGAGGGTGTCAGATCTCATTACAGATGGTTGTGAGCCACCATGTAGTTGTTGGGATTTGAACTCAGGACCTTTGGAAGAACAGTGAGTGCTCTTATCCGCTGAGCTATCTCAGTTCCCAAAAGCAAATTCTTGCTGGGCAATGGTGGTGCTCACCTTTAATCCCAGCACTTTGGAGGCAGAGGCAGGCAGATTTCTGAGTTCGAGGCCAGCCTGGCCTACAGAGTGAGTTCCAGGACTGCCAGGAATAAATAGAGAAATCTTGTCTTGAAACACCCTCCCCACCCCCAAAAGCAAATTCTTTGAGAGACAGGATTAAACTCTCTCTTTTAGCCTAGGAACACTATTTTCCAGATATTATAAAAGTATAAAAGGTGAAGACTAATCTTTCTGTGTATGTATCATCCGCTGGGCATGAACGCACACATCTGTCTAGCAAAGAGGTTGGTGTGTCTGTGTCCTGGTGGCTGTGATACAGCGGACAGTCATTAGACCACTGTAGGATATATGCTTGCTCTCTTTAAACCATTTTTGCTTGAGATGAGTCTCCTCATATAGCCCAAGATGACAGGAGTGCACACCACCACACCCAGTTCCTTTGGTGCTGAAGATCCTGCTAGAACATGTTGCACAGCCAGGGCTATACAGAGAAACCCTGTCTCGAAAAGAAAAAAAAAGAAAAGAAAAGAACTTGTTGCAGTCTATGTAATATAGTTACATCCTCAGGCCCTTAATCTTGTTCTTCTAACAGGTTTCACTCTGTAGCCCAGGGTAGCTTTGACAGAACCATGTAGGGCAAGCTGGCTTCACACTCTTGGCATTTCTTTTGCCCCAGGCTTTCCAAGGTCGTCATCAACAAGCGTGAGCCACCATGCCAAGCTATTTTACATCTTTAGGATTAGCAATTTGGCACAGTGGGGTAAGGGTACTGTTTACTAGACCTAAAGGCCTGAGTTCGAGCCACAAGAGCCCGCATGGTGCAAGGAGAAAAACACCTGACTCCAGAAGCAGTTTCGAGACCTCCACACGTGTAGTCCTTCAACTCCAACATGAATATATGTGTGATTTTAAAACATTGCCTTAGCTGCTATGTCAAGAACAGACAGTAGAGGACAAGAGAAAGCCGGGAGACTAACTGCTCTGTGGTTTGTTTTGTTTTGTTTTAAGTTTATGGACAGGACACAATATTCCTGTCTGTGGAAGGGAGAGAGCTGAATGAAAGCTATACTTAGGAGAGAAGATGGGGAGTTTAGATGTTGGTAACCCAGATGTCAGTTACCAATGGGTTAAAGTGTCTGCCTAGCTTTTGATAAGCTCTGAGTTCTGAGGTCAATGGATCCCCAGTCTCTTTTCTCCCCTACCCTGCCTCTCTCTCATAGAGACAGACAGACAGACAGGCAGACAGAGACAGAGAGAAGGGGGAAGAGAGACACAGAGATCGCCCCCGGAGTGGTGGTGAAATCCTCTTAGCACATGCAGGGTTGAGGCAGAAGTATCTCAGGCTCAAGACCAGGCTGGGCCATATTTAGTGTTTAGTCCTAGGTCCTGGATGCGAGGGTGATGTGGCTGCTCCATCTGTCATTCCACTGATCACCAAGTTGATCTGGTTGGCTACGTGAGTGCCTCCTACCCTCTTCCCACTCAACGTGCATGCCTTCTAGACCTACAAGTCTATTTGGTTAAAGAGGCTAAACTTCTCCTAAGAGAGAAGCGCAGGTCTTTAAAGGGTGTGGGAATAGCTGTGTCACCCTGCTTAAACCACCATAGCGGGTTCCGAGACAGGCAGGGAGAGATGAAGAAAAGAAAAGAAGAAGAAATCAAAAAGAGTTTGCGAAGACAGCAGGTTAAAGAAGAATTTGTTGTGTGTGAGACAGAGTGGGATATGGCGGGTAGAAGATGGGAGTGGATCAGAAAGAGAAGGGTGAGCTGCTTGTGTTAATGCCAGGGGCACTACAGACACACAGGCACACATGCATGCATGGGCACCAAACCCAGGTATTCTGCAAGAACAAGAGTGCTCTTGGCCGCTGAGCCATCTCTCCAGCTCTTAACATTTATTATAGTGTGTGCGTGTGTATGCGTGCGCACACACATGCATTAAGGTGCATGTGGGAATTGATTGTCTTCTTCAACTAAGCCGGGTCTGGAGATAACTCAGGTCGTCCAGCCTAGTGGCAAGTGCCTTCGCCCATTGAGCCAGCTAGCTTACCTAGCTTTTTATTTCGACAGTCTTTTTCTCTTTGCAGCCTGGGCTAGTCCGGAGCTCACTATGATAGCCAGGCTGGCCTTGATCTGTAGGTGATCCCCCCTGCTTAAGAATCCGGAGTGCTGGGATTACAGGCGGGCCCTGATCTCCATTGTCCGGCATCAGGCTCGCGCGTGCTGAGACTGCACGCCTGAACTAACTCGTCTGTCTAAAGAAACCTTCTTTAGGAACACCAGGACCCTGCGCGTCCCAGACCCCTTGGGTGACGCCCACTTCCGCCTTGCTCTCCGGGCCCGGGCCCAGCTGCGGCCGCGTGCGTCATCATCCTGCGACGCCACGCCCTGGGCATCATCTGGCTCCGCCCGCGCGGCGGCTGGGCTCCTGTCAGAGCCGGCTCCAGTCATGCTGCTGCTCAGTGTTTTGTAAGTTGGCAGCGGAGGCTCGGGACGTGGCGCAGGTCCCGATGGCGGCCCTGGCGGCTGCGGCGGCCCTGGCGTCGGCCGAGCCTGCACCCGCGGTGCCGCAGGCGGCGGGGAGCGGGGGCCCGACCTCGCGCCGAGACTTCTACTGGCTGCGTTCCTTCTTGGCTGGAGGTAAGTGTCCGCCGCCGGGATCCCGGGGCTGGGTAGTGAAGCCGGGCCGCAGGCCGGCCAGAGCCAGCGGCCTCCGCGACAGTCCGGGGCTTCTCCTGCTGCAGCGCCCAGCCGGGCCTTGAACTCAGCCGCTGCTGCCGGGGCTAATCCCTCCACTGAACCAAGCACCTGTTCTCCCAGAGGTTGAAAAAAGGATCGTTTAGGTGGGATATGGTGGGCACCACCCCTTTCTGTTACAAACAACCTGAACGACAGTGTAGGATTGAATTTTGCTGTTTGCTTAAAAGGAAAACAAATATTGGAGGTGGATGCCTGCTTGGGCTCGCGCCCCCTTCGGGTGTGTGCGCGCGGGAGGATGATGATATGAGACTATTTCATGTACTCCTACCTCAAGTTCCCAATATAGTTGACTCTGGCTTTGAACGCCTGATTTCTCCTGCCTCAACATCCCAAGTGCTGGAATTACAGGCACATGCCTCACAGGCCATCTCTGGAGGCCGACTTTGAAAAATAGACTAGGATATGGTGGAATGTGACTTAACATTGCAAGTTCTGGGTTCAGAGTGATACCCTGTCTCAAAAACAAAATAAAATGACTAAGGGTATTGTGCAAAACTGCCTACAACCAAAACTGGTTCCAGGAATCGTGGTAAACAAACTGCAATTGCTTGAAAAGAAGTACCGTGCTTTCTGGTTACACGACTATGATGGGATTAAAGGCATGCGCCACCACTGCCAGCCTCTCTCCCGTTCTGTATGCAGGTGTTTGTATCTCTTAACTGCCCCCTCCCCACAATGAGTATTTGAGTTGTCATCACTTAATTATTTATGACTGGCAAAAAACCTAACACATTATGAGGACTCATGGAGAGATAGTGTCATAGCTTGTAGCTGTGTTGGGAATGTAATTGTTTTCTTCTGCAGATTAAAAAGACATTTCTTTTCTTTTTTTCTTTTTCTTTTTCTTTTCTTTTTTTTCTTTTCTTCTTCTTCTTCTTCTTCTTCTTCTTCTTCTTCTTTTTTTTTTTTTTTTTGAGACAGGGTTTCTCTGTATAGCCTTGGCTGTCCTGGAACTCACTCTGTAGACCAGGTTGGCCTCAAACTCAGAAATCCACCTGCCTCTGCCTCCCAGGTGCTGGGATTAAAGGCATGTGCCACCAGCACCTGGCTAAAAAGACATTTCTTTCTTAGCCCTAGCACCCTGGAGGCAGAGGCAGGCAGATCTACAGAAACTTTCTTTCTTTGTTTCTTTGTTTGCCTGGCACAGAAGCTTTATTTATACTGGAATACCTGAGTTCCAGTGCTTATTTTGACCTCTGTTCTCTGTATCAGAGAACAAAGGAAAGATCTGTCAGCTGGGCATGCTGGCTCACTCCTTTAATCCCAGCACTCTGGAGGCAGAGGCCGGTAGATCTCTGAGTTCACCACCAGCCTGGTCTGGAGATCAAGTTCCAGGACAGCCAGAGCTACATATAGAGATCTTATCTCAAAAAAAAAAAAAAAGAAAGAAAAGTGTTGGGCTTTGCCTTTAGAGTCCAGGACGACAGAGCAAAGCTGTGACCTCAGCAGTGGCTGAGAGCTCACATCTTTATCAGCAAGCAGGCAGCACAGAAAGAAAGACACTGGCCGTGGTGGGAGTCTTTTGAACCTCAAAGCCTACCCCCAGTGACCCACTCTCTCCAACAAGGCTGCACCTCCCAATCCTTCCCAACAGTTCCACTAACTAGGGATCAAGTATTTAAGAATATGAGACTAGATGCTGGATAGATGGCTCAGTGGTCACTGACTGCTCTTCCATACCATGCCCTCTTTTGGTGTATCTGAAGACAGCTGCAGTGTGCTCATATACATTAAATAAATTAATTTAAAAAAATGAATATGAGACTATAGGGGGGCATTCTTATCCAAACCTCTATTATATGAACCCTCGCCGCCACGCTGCCCTGGCTTTCCCAAATATACTTTGTCTGGTTTTTTTTTTTTTTTTTTTTTGGTTTTGTTTTGTTTTGTTTTGGATCCTAGTTGGGGTTCGCATTGAGATCAGAGATGCCAATATCCATCAGAAAACTGTTTTGAAGGTCTCTAAGGGCCCCAGACATACTTGATTGCATACACTGCCAACGATTTTGTTCTTGGCAGTCATTGCCTCATCAGATCCCTGATCAGCTGAGGCTGATTTTTTTTTTTTTTTTTTTTTTTTGGTTTTTTGAGACAGGGTTTCTCTGTGTAGCCCTGGCTGTCCTGGAACTCACTCTGTAGACCAGGCTAGCCTTGAACTCAGAAATCCGCCTGCCTCTGCCTCCCAAGTGCTGGGATTACAGGCATGCGCCACCACCGCCCGGCTGATTTTTTTTTTTTTAAGATTTATTTATTTATTATATGTAAGTACAACGTAGCTATCTTCAGACACACCAGAAGAGGGGTCAGATCTCATTATGGATGGTTGTGAGCCACCATGTGGTTGCTGGGATTTGAACTTAGGACCTTCGGGAGAGCAGTCAGTGTTCTTAACCGCTGAGCCATCTCACCAGCCCATGAGGCTGATTTTAAACTGGTCATGCTCCCATTTCCGCCTCCACAGTCTAGTCCTGGCCTTATAGGTCACCATACCCATGGAACTAGAATTACAAATGGTCGTGAGCTGCCATATGCCAGGTCCTCCGCAAGCTCACGCTCCCAGCCCTTGGCTCATGTTAAGGCTCACCGAGTTGCCAGTGGCAGCCTTGCACCTGCGGTGTAGCACAGGCTAGCTCTCAGCTAGGATCACAGGCCTGTGCCACCGGACTCGGAGTATCAAACGGGTTAAATGAGTTTGTAACAATCCTGGCCTAGTGTTTACAGTCAGATCTCTTAGCCTAGTGCTTGTTACAAAGTGAACACTCAGTTTTTTCTTTTCTTGTTTTTTCCCTGAGACTGGAATCTCTGGGTAGCCCTGACTGGCCTGGAACTTAACTACTTAGCTCAGAATGGCCTCTGACTCTTGGCAGTTGGTTTGTCTCAGCGTCCCAGGTGATTGAGTGATTACAGGAGTGAGCCACCAGTGTCTTCCTTCTTATCTTTTCCCTCTTTCTTTATTATCTATGTCTGTCGTCTGTCTGTCTGTCTACCCATCTCTGCCCACTTACCTATCGTCTATTTAGATAGAGTGGAACTTACTAAGACCCATCTGCTTTGGATCCCCCAAGTGCTGAGATTAAAGTGTGTGCCACTGTGACCAGCCATCCACCTAAGTTTTGAAGCAGTCTTTCGGTGGAGCTTGCTGATTGGTTGGGTGGCTGACCAGTGAGCTCTAGAGAGCTCTGTCTCCACCTGCCGATGCCGGGGTTCACAGGCAGGTGCCACCATGCCCAGAGTTTACATAGATACAAGGATCTAAACTCAAGCCCAAACTCCGGGCCTCATGTGTGTGCAGTAGGTAGTGGTAGTAGGGTTCTGAAACAGGGTCTCGTGTAATCTGGGCTGGCTTCTAACTTGAGATGTAGCTGAGGCAGACCTCCTGCTTCTGCTCCCAAGTGCTGGCATTATAGGAGTGTGCCCAGGCCTGGTTCTAGTAGGAAAGCCTTCTTATTTTCTGTGTGAGCTTAAATTAAATAATTTTTGCTTTATTTTTGTTTTTGTGTATGGGTGTTTTACTTGATGTATGTCTGCACACCATATGTAGATAGTGTCAATGAATGTCAAAAGAGAGCGTTGGATCTCCTGGTGCTGGAGTTACAGATTGTTATGGGCAGCTGTGTAGGGGTGCCGGGAATTGAACTCAGGTCCTCTGGAAGAACAACCAGTGTTCTTAACTGCCAATCATTTCTCAGCTCCTCGCCAGGCGGTGGTGGCGCACACTTTTAATTCCAGCACTTGGGAGGCAGAGGCAGGCGGATTCCTGAGTTGGAGGCCAGCTTGGTCTACAGAGTGAGTTCCAGGTCTCTCTCTCTCTCTCTCTCTCTCTCTCTCTCTCTCTCTCTCTGTCTGTCTCTCTGTCTCTCTGTCTTTCTCTCTTTCTCTCTCTCCCTCTCTCCTTTTTTTCTTGAGCCAGGGTCTTTGTAGCCTTGACTCTCTGGAACTTGGAGTGTAGAGCAGGTGGGATGCAAACTCACATGCCTCTGCCTCCTGAGTGCCAGGGCTAAAGGTATGCACCACTACAACTGGCTTCCTAAAATTTCTTAAATTACATTTATGTTTGCGTGTACGTGTGTGGGGGCATGTGCACAGGTCAGAGGTAACTTGTAGGCACTGGTTTACTTTTTCCATAGTGTGGATCTCGGGAGGAAACTCAGGTCATGAGGACTGACATCAAGTGCCTTAAGCCACTACAGCTGTGTCTCTAGCGATTGTTTCTTTCTGCAGTAGTTTGTTTTTCTGAGCCTGGGTCTCTCTATAATCCTGTAGCCCTGGGTATCCTGGAACTACATAGTGAATACTATGTAGACTAGGCTAGCCCCTAACTCACAGATAACCTGCTTGCCTCTGCCTCCCAAGTGCTGGGATTAAAGGCATGCACCACCACTGCCTGGCTACTTGTTTCATTTTTTGAGACTTGATCTCACTCTGTAGCTCAAGCTGGCCTGGAACTGTGTAGCTGCAGTGATGAGTTCTTTTGCGTCTACCTCCCGAAGGCTAACAGCTCAGGCAGGCATCTGTGAGGATTTCCTGTAAGCCTGTCTCTGCTTGCATGCACGTCTGCTGACCAGTGCAACAGAGTAGGCACCACGCACGTGCTTGCAGCATTGTAAATGAATGATTGGTTTTGTAGGCAATCATTGTTTTGATGTTTTAATGAGAAAATTTTTAGAGTTTCAAATGGAAGTTCCCAGGTGCGTAAACTGCCCTCTGCTCATCTGGCATAGGTAGGGCATTATATTACTAGAACTTAGAACTTGTCTATAAGTTACAGGGAACGGGGCCTTGATCTGCAGAACCTTTTACTAAGCACTTCTCCCCATGAAGACCAAACTGAAGTGTAGTTGGTGTTCTGGCCGGACCCATGTTGATTTCCCTGTAGGAAGAGATGGGATCCAGTTTCTTTCTGCCCTTTTCATTTTCTTTCAGGTATTGCTGGATGCTGCGCCAAAACCACAGTGGCTCCCCTGGATCGAGTAAAGGTTTTATTACAAGCTCACAACCACCATTACAAACATTTAGGTGAGTTCTACATGCTGTCTTAGTCAGGGTTTCTATTGCTGGGATAGAAAGCACGCTGTGGAGGGAAGGGTCTATTTTGCTTGCCCCTCTGTATCACAGTTCATCATCACTGAAGGCAGTCAGGAGCTCACACAGGGCAGAACCAACAGTAGGAGCCGATGCAGAGGCGTGCGTTGGGATAGCAGCCATGGAGGATGGCAGCTTACTGGCTGGCTCTTCACAGCTCGCTCAGTCTGCTTGTTTTATTTCTTTTTCTTTTTGGTTTTCCAAGACGGAGTTTCTCTGTGTAGTCCTGGCAGACCTCTGTAGACCAGGCTGCCTTGCATCTCAGAGATCTGCCCTCCTCCGCCTCCTGAGTCCTGGGATTAAAGATGTGCACCTGACTCTCAGTGTGCTTTCTTATAGAACCCAGGACCAATTTCTGGTAGAACTCAGACGTGGTCCCACCCACAATGGGCTGCGCCCCCTTCCACATTAATCACTAGTTAAGAAAATGCCCTGCAGGCCTGCCTGCCTCCAGCCCTAGTGTATGGAGGCATTTTCTCAGTTGAGACTCTCCCTCTCAGCTGACTCTAGCTTGTGGCAAGTTGGCCAAAAGCTAAATTGGAATTTTGCCAACTTGCCAAAAAGCCAAGGATGAAAAGGAATGGAACATTATCTACTTGTTTTTGTTTTTGTTTTTGTTTTTCTGAGACAGGGTTTCTCTCTGCAGTCCTGACTGTTCTGGAACTCACTGTAGACCAGGCTGGCCTCGAACTCACACAGATCTTGCCTCTGCTTCTGAGTGCGGGGTTTACTGCATTGTCGTTGCCCCCCCTCTCTTTCTCTCTCTCTTTTCTTCCTTTCTTTCTTTTTTTCTTTTTCTTTTCTTTTTTTTTTTTTTGAGACAGGGTTTCTCTGTGTAGCCCTGGCTGTCCTAGACTCACTTTGTAGACCAGGCTGGCCTCGAACTCAGAAATCTGCCTGCCTCTGCCTCCCAAGTGCTGGGATTACAGGCGTGCGCCACCACTGCCCTGCTTCTCTCTCTCTTTTCTTTATTGAGGCAAGCTCTCTCTACACAGCCCTTGCTGTTTTGAAACTCAGGTAGATCAGGCTGGCCTTGAGTTCCCAGAGATCCACCTGACTCTGCCCCTCAAGTACTGGGATTAAAGCTGTGCACCACCCTGTCCAGATCAGTGGTGAGCTTTATGTTTATATGAGTAAAGCTTATTTATTTGATTTAGATAAAAGATGAAGTTCATTTACTATGTAGGAATTACCACTTACAGGTTGGGGTTAGAGAGATGGCTCAAAGGTTGGAAGTATCTGTTATTTTTGTAGGGGACCTGGGTTCAATTCCAGGGGATCCAGTACCCTCTTCTGAGCTCTTTGGGCACCTGGCACTTATGTAATGCATACACACATGTAGGCAAAACAGGTGTATATATAAAATAAAATAAATAAGTGGTTAAAAATAAATTACCATTTGTGGTAGGGCATGATGGTGCATGCTACTAATCCCAGTACTTGAGGAGTAAAGACAGGACAACCAAGACTTCCAGGTTATTCTTGGCTGCCTAGGGTGTCTGAGGCCACCCTCAGTCATCAGAGACCCTTTCTAAAATAAAACCAAAACTCTCTTGAAATTATGTAATTTTTTTTTTTTTTTTTAGGTTTTTTCAAGACAGGGTTTCTCTGTGTAGCCCTGGCTGTCCTGGAACTCACTCTGTAGACCAGGCTGGCCTCGAACTCAGAAATCCACCTGCCTCTGCCTCCCAAGTGCTGGGATTAAAGGTGTGCGCTACCACCACCTGACTGAAATTAGGTAATTTCTTAAGTAAAATTTCATTATGAATGATGGCTTATTTATTCTCAGTATTTTTTATGAAAAATTGAATTTCAGTACATTTATTGGAGGAGGGAACATTAAGACACAGTTCTTTAGGTTGGGCCTCACGCTTACATGTAGCCCAGGCTGACCTTGAACATGTGATTTTCCTCCCTTAGCCTCCCCCATGTTGAGATTACACTTAGGAAAAAGAACAAAACAGGGGTCGAACTGGGGCACATGTCTGTAGTCCAGTATTGAGGAGGCAGAATCGGGCAGATCTCTGTGAATTACAGATTGTAGGCCAGCTGGAGCTATATGGTGAGACCCTGTCACAACACACACACACACACACACACACACACACACACACACACACCAAAGAAAGGAGAAAAGGGAATCAAGGACCAGCAAGATGGCTCTGGGTAAAGTGCTTACCACATAAGCCTAATGACTATGGAAGGAGACCCTCCCCCTCAACATCATCCCCTGAGCTGCACACACGAAGTGATTTGAGCGCGGATGTGTGTACATGTTCTCAGACATGTGCACAGTAATAAATGCACAGGAACAGAAAGAAGACAGACGGCTCATGGGAGCCACATCCCTGGCTCAGAGTTAGTTTCTATTACCTTAATAGTATTCTTCTAAACTCTTCCCATGAACAGGGGTACTGTCTACACTGCGTGCGGTTCCCCAGAAGGAAGGCTACCTTGGATTATATAAAGGGAACGGTGCAATGATGATTCGGATCTTTCCCTACGGAGCGATCCAGTTCATGGCCTTTGAGCATTATAAAACGGTACTTGGAGTTTTCTTTCTTTCATGTCTTTGAGTGTTATGTTTAATACCAAATATTTGTCTTTATTTGTGTGTGTGTGTGTGTGTGTGTGTGTACATGGAGGTCAAGAACAACTTGTAGAAGTCCTTCCATTGTCATGTGGGGTCTGTGTACCAGACTCAGGTTTTCAGGCTTTGTGACAGGTGTGTTTCCTGCTGAATCATCTTGTAGTCCCTTGCATCTTTTGTGGTTTTCAAACAGTATCTTTATGTTAAGCACAGGCTAGGTTTGAACTAATGATCCTCCTGCCTCAGCCTCCTAAGTACTGGGATGTTGAACACATTTTTCCCCCAAGCCTAAGCAACTGGAATGACTCATGAGAGTCAAAATATCTTTATAAACACCTTGTCCGTAAGATTAGGTTGGTTCTCTGATTAGATCATAACTTATCATCCCATGTTTTTTTGTTTTTTTGTTTTTGTTTTTATTTTTGTTTTTTCAAGACAGGGTTTCTCTGTGGAGTCCTGGCTGTCCTGGAACTCACTCTGTAGACCAGGCTGGCCTCGATTTCAGAAATCCTGGGATTACAGGATTTACTCAGAAAGTGCTGGGATTACAGGCGTGCGTTACCACTGCCCGGCTCCATCCCATGTATTCTAATCTATGTTCTGCCACGTGGCTGGTTACCTCTGCTTAGCTGCCAGGTTTTTGAACTCCATGTTCCTGGGCAATTCCCAGTCTGTCTCTATTTTAGAATCCTGTCTGCTGACCGGATGTCCCGCCTTCTATTTTACCCTTTCCTATAGGCCATAGGATTTTCATTGACAAATGATGCAACCATACAGTACGCGTAACAGGTTCTCTCTACCCTGGGATTATGTGGGTAGACTAGCATGCTCTCTATTGGAACTCTTCCCCCGTGCTGGGGATTGAGCCTACAGTTCTGTGCACACCAGTGGTTTTAACTTCAAGTTAAGTTTGGGTGCTGTGAATCCAGTGCAAGCTTTTCTGCTTCTGTGGCAAGCACTTTCCCAACTGAGCATCTTCTCATTTCCTGTTAGTTTGTTTTGAGATGGATCTGGGATTTATGTAAGGCTGGCCTAGAATTTCCTGTGTAGCCAAGACTGGCTTTGAACTCCTAGTCTTGTCCCTCTCAAGTGCTGGAATTGTAGGCGTGTACCACCATGCCCAGCTCAAAAGTGCCTTCCAGAAAGATAGTGAGGTGGCTGAAGGTGAGGGTGTCTTCTGCCAAGCCTGACAGCCTATGTCCACTTCCTGGGATCCACATGGTAGACAGCTGACTCCGTCACGCTGTCCCTGACTTCATGACTGTGTACACAAACACAAAGAAAATAAAATGAATAAAAATTAAAGCGTTTTTTTTAAAGATAAATTTATATTTTAGAATGCCTTTTTAGATTAAAAAAAAAAATTGTATGTGTCTGTGTGTATGGGTGCTTGTGGAGGCCAGAAGAGCGCCGTATTTCCCTGGAGCTGGAGTTAGCTGATGAGGGCGCTCAAAGCCGACTTCCATCCTCTGGAAGAGCAGCAAGCAGCGTGAGCGCCGAGCTGTCTGCTCCCATTGCTGGGCTTGCTCGCCAGGTCTCTGAGAACACCGGCGGCCGTGGCCTTGCTTTTACACTTCTCTATTTACAGTCATTTATTATATTCATGTATTTTCAACTGGCATAAAGTATAAATGTATATCTTATGTTGCCTCAGCAGCTTCCTGGTTATACTCATGGGATTGCTGATATAGTTTACTTCTTTCTTTTCTTTCTTTCTTTTTTTTTTTTTTGTTTTATTTTATTTTATTTTTTTTTTTTTGAGACAGGTTTTCTCTGTATAGAAGAAACTGAAACTTGCTATATAGACTAGGCTAGCCTTGAGCTTACAGAGATCCACCTGCCTCTGCTGTATTAAAGGCATGTGCCTCCACACCCAGCCTTAAAAAAAAAAAAGATTTATATTTTGGGCTGGAGATGGCTTAGTGGTCAAGAGCATTGACTGTTCTTTCTTGGTTTATCGTGACTGACAGGGTTTCTCTGTGTAGCCCTGGCTGTCCTGGCACTCACTCTGTAGACCAGGCTGGCCTTGAACTCAGAAATCCGCCTGCCTCTGCCTCCCAAGTGCTGGGATTACAGGCGTGCGCCACCACCGCCCCGCTGTGGCTACTCTTCTTAAGAACCCAGGCCTGATTCCCAGCATCCATATGGTGGCTCAAAAGCATCTCTAACCCCAGTTTGGGGGAATCTGATGACCTCTTCTGGCCTCTATTGGTGCTGCACATATGTGGCAAACTTTCATATATGTAGTAAAACACCTATGTAAAGAAACTAAAACTATTTTTTTTTCTTTTAAGACGGGTTTCTTTGTTTAGCCCTGGCTGTCCTTGAACTTGCTCTGTAGACCAGGTTAGCCTTGAACTCACAGAGATCTGCCTGCCTCTGCCTCCCAAGTTCTAGGATTTTATTTTATGTATGTGGATGTTTTGCTTTCATATATATCTGTGTGTATGTACTGTGCATGTCTGGTGCCTTTAGTAGTCAGAAGAGGGTGCTGTAGCTCCTAGAACTGCTGTTAGGGACAGTCACAAGCTGCCATGCAGGTACTAGGACCTGAACCCAAGTCTGCAGGGGCAGCAAATGCTCTTAACCTCTGAGTCATCTTGTGGCCCCTCTAACTTTATTTTAACACATAAAGTAGCATCTCATTTAATTCAGTGTTTTTGGTTTCTAGTTCATTACTACAAAGCTGGGAGTTTCTGGTCATGTGCACAGATTAATGGCTGGATCCATGGCAGGTAAGATGAGTAGGCACATTTCATATCTGATAAGTAAGTTCTCTTCCTACCAAAGTGCTTCATTTGGGGCCTAGAGAGATGGTTAAACAGTTAAGAGTACTTCCTGTTGTTTTTTTAATATTTATTTATTTATTTTTAAAGATTTATTTATTTATGTATTATTATATGTAAGTAACTGTATCTGTCTTCAGACACTCCAGAACAGGGCGTCAGATCTCATTACGGATGGTTGTGAGCCACCATGCGGTTGCTGGGATTTGAACTCAGGACCTTCGGAAGAGCAGTCAGTGCTCTTAACTGCTGAGCCATCTCTCCAACCCTATTTATTTATTTTTTATTGAGACACAGTATTACTATGTAGTCCTGGTGGGCCTGTGTTTAAATAATTATTTTTATTTTCATGCAAGTGTGTGTGTGTGTGTGAAAGAGAGAGAAGAGAAAGAGTATATGTGGGTGTATACACATACATGTCCATGGAAGCCAGAAGAGGGTGTTGGATACTTTAGAGCAGAGTTATTGGCTTCGTAGGGTACCCAACATGGGTGGTGGCAACCAAACTGCGGACTTCTGGAAGAGCAATATGTACTTCTGACTGCTGAGCCATCTTTCCAGCCCTATCTCTGCTCACGCAGAGGACTTGCGTCAGGTTCCTGGCTCCCACGTCAGGTGTCTCACCGTGTGTGGTATCCCCCTTCACCCGAGGAGAATCTGATCCCTCGGACCTCCAAGGGCGCCTCTTCTTTCCTGCGCATACTCAACACACAGATAGATGGACACACAGAATTAAAAATAAGAGAAAAAGATCTTTGTTAAGAACTCCTTGTTGTTTAGGTACTGTAAGGCTTTTAGAGCTGTGGTTCTCTGACGGTTCTGCTGTTCCATGCTCACTTGATTACAGTTAATATATTGTTCCTAGTCAGGGATGAATTAATGTTCTAGTCCCTTTATATTTAGTAATCTAGTATCTGTGTTTAACCACCTTCAAATGTAACTGGAAGTTTTGTATTCATTCAAGTAAAAAGTGGGAAGAGAGACAGGAGGGACGGGATGCTGGGTAATGGAGGTAAGGATTTGGCTCTGAGAGACGCAATACTGGGCCAGTGAGGCGGATGGCTCAGCAGGTGAGGTGCTTGCAGCCAACCCTGGTAACCTGGGCTCAGTACTTGGCATCCACAAGGGAGAGAGAATCTGCTCCTGTGACTTGTCCTCTGACCTCCACAGCAGTGTAGCATCGGAGAATACTACACAAAAGTAAATAATTCCACTGGTAGGGTTGTGTGCTCCACGCCGGTAGAACATGGAGAAGAGATGGAGACAGGAGGATCATGCATTCCAGGCCAGCCTGAGCTGTGGTGGTGCTTATCCCAGCAGAGGCGGATGGCTCCTCCTCAGTCTGCTGGGCGAGTGGCAGCCCTGTGCCGCTGAGGGCTTCTCGCTCTGTGACCTCCCACACCACCAACTGGTTTTATTGTTTTTTCAAGACAGGGTTTTTCTGTGTAGCCCTGGCTGTCCTGGAACTCTCTCTGTAGACCAGGTTGGCCTCCAACTCAGAAATCTGCCTGCCTCTGCCTCCATGCTGGGATTAAAGATGCATACCACCACCACCACCACCACCTGGCCTACAGTTATTTTTACTACTAATCTCACATCCAATAAAACCAACCCCATGATATGTTTGAGCTGCATCATTTGGTGCTAATAGCAGGATTTCACAATGAGAGGAACTTATGATGGTTTTTAAAACACTGACCCTTTCCAGGAGTGGTACCTTCAAGCTTGCACTCATGGGCAGAGACTCATGGGTGGATCTCTGAGTTCTAGGCCAGCCAAGGCTGCGTAGTAAGATCCTGTCTCAAAAAACAACCAAACAAACCTCCCCAACCCTCCTCAGGTACTGCTGTTGGATTACTTGAGTCCTTAGTCCTTAATTTCACCTTTGTTCTTAGTGGGTTTCACCATTTTTATAATACTAAGAATGTTACTGTATGGAGTGTGTGTGTAGCATTTAGATGTCACTATTTTGACATGTTACTATATGGAGTGTGTGTAGCATGTAGATGTTACTAGTTTTACATGTTACTGTATGGAGTGTGTGTGTAGCATGTAGATGTCACTATTTTTACTATATGGAGTATGTGTGCATGTAGATGTCACTATTTTTGCATGTTACTGTATGGAGTGTGTGTGTAGCATGTAGATGTCACTATTTTTACATGTTACTATATGGAGTGTATGTATAGCATGTAGACTATGTCACTATTTTTGCATGTTACTGTATGGAGTGTGTGTGTAGCATGTAGACTATGTCACTATTTTTGCATGTTACTGTATGGAGTGTGTGTGTGTGTGTAGCATGTAGACTATGTTTTTTTGTTTTGTTTTGTTTTTTTGTTTTTTTGGATTTGTTTTTTTTGAGACAGGGTTTCTCTGTATAGCCCCGGCTGTCCTGGAACTCACTCTGTAGTCCAGGTTGGCCTCGAACTCAGAAATCTGCCTGCCTCTGCCTCCCAGAGTGCTGGCATTACAGGTGTGTGCCACCATCGCCCAGCTTATGTTACTATTTTTGCATGTTACTATATGGAGTGTTTGTGTAGCATGTAGATGTCACTATTTTGACATTTTGCTGTATGGAGTGTGTGTGTACACATGTAGACTATGTCACTATTTTTGCATGTTACTGTATGGAGTGTATATGTGTAGCATGTAGACTATGTTACTATTTTTGCATGTTACTATATGGAGTGTTTGTGTAGCATGTAGATGTCACTATTTTGACATTTTGCTGTATGGAGTGTGTGTGTACACATGTAGATGTCACTATTTTGACATGTTACTGTATGGAGTGTATATGTACACATGTAGATGTCACTATTTTTACATGTTACTATATATAGTGTGTGTAGCATGTAGCTGTCACTATTTTGTCATGTTACTGTATGGAGTGTGTGTGTGTAGCATGTAGTGCCACTGTTTTACATTCGCGGCCCCATTCCTCCATTCTTTCCAGGCATGACAGCAGTCATCTGCACTTACCCTCTTGATGTGGTGAGGGTGCGCCTGGCCTTCCAGGTGAAAGGAGAGCACACCTATTCAGGGATCATCCATGCCTTCAAGACCATCTATGCCAAGGTACTCCTCTACCCGCCTTCCTAACGTAGAGCATGGCGCCCTGAATCTAGGGAGCTACGGTTCAACCTCTGCTTGCATTAATGATACTAGCTTAGGGGTGTAGATCAGTGATAGGGCGCTTGCCTACCCTGCAAAAGTTCTGGATTGATTCCCAGTTCCACAGTAAAGAGTGAGGAGAGAGGAAGGGAGGGAGCAGGGAGGAAGGAGGAGTTTGTTATTAATGGTAACAGCAGCAGTGGCCCCGAGGAGCCTGTTGTTGTATCCCCAATGAGTGGGGGGGGGGGTCCGCTTCCATTGCGTCATGCTTTTATTGGATGATGTTTATCGTAATGAATATGATATAATCCTCTGCTTTTCTTCATTCAAAGGAAGGTGGTTTCCTTGGATTCTACAGGGGACTGATGCCCACCATACTAGGAATGGCTCCATATGCGGGTATGATTCAAACCGGGCCAGGCAGATGCTGCACGTCCATCATCCAGCACTCAGAGGCAGAGGCAGGCAGGGCTCTCTGAGTTGTGAGCCAGCTTGGTCTACATAGCGAGCTCTTATCTCAGACATAAAGCAGAATAGGCAAATCAAAATGAAGTTTGTCAGCATCCAATTTGTGTTTATGTCACCAGTGTTTTTTAAGTGAACATGAAAAAATGCTCTCTGAAATGGTTTTTACTTATGAATATGAAGATAGAACTATAATTCAATATATTTACTTATGAATATGAGAATAGAACTATAATTCAAATATGGTCACTCAGCCCATTATATATAAAGTTTGCTGATAATGTTCACTGAGTAGAAATGTGATTTTATGTCTTTTTATTAATATGTGACTCAGCTAATGTCTCAACTTAGGTTTTTAAGGATCCAGTTTTGTGCAAGGCATGGTGGCACATGCCTTAGCCCCAGCACTCAGGAGGCAGAGGCAGATGGAACTGTCTGAGTTTGAGGCCAGCCTGGCCTACCCAGTGAGTTCCAGAACAATCAGGGCTGTTAACAGAGACACCCTGTGTTTAAAAAACAAAAACAAAAACAAAAAAGAGCTCAGGTTTGGGGCTGGAGAGAAGGCTCGGTAGTTAAGAGCGCTTAGACAGGGCCAGGCTTTGGTTCTCAGCACCCGCTCTGTGGCTCACAGTCATCTGATGCTCTGGTTCAGACTCTTGACAGCCTCTTCTTGCCTCTGCAGGCACCAGGCACCCATGTGGTGCGCACGCAAACGCTCATATTTTAAAATAAAGTAAAAAAAGAAGTTTGTTTACACATTTCTTTAATTCTAGCTCTGGAGAGGTCAAGTTGAGAGGGCAGGAATTTCATGATCACTTCACCTACATGTGACATTTGGGCAAGGTGGTAAACACTCAGGCAGGAGACTGAGCCTGGGAGTTTGGGGCCAGCCTTGTTCTCAGAGACCTGGCGAGCAAGCCTACTGATAGGCGGCAGAGACAGCTCGGCGGCTCACACTGCTGGCTGCTCTTCCAGAGGGAGGGAATTCTGCTTTGAGCAAAGGCATGTGCCACCACTGCCTGTTCGTGGAGCTGTTTTCTGCGTGTATATTTATTTTTTTGAGACGAGGTTTAATGTACCCTAGTATAGCCTTGAACATGCTATGTAGCTGAGAATGACCTAGAAATCTTGATCTTCTTGCTTGGGCCTCCCAAGTGCCAGGCTGGCTGGTGTGTTCCACTGAACCTGGCTTCTGTGTCTTTTCTTTTTTTTTAAAGATTTATTTTATTTATGAGTACATCGTAGCTATCTTTAGACACCAGAAGAGGGCATCAGATCCCATTACAGATGGTTGTAAGCCATGATGTGGTTGCTGGGAATTGAACTTAAGAACCTCTAGAAGCACAGTCAGTGCTTTTAACTGCGAAACCATCCCTCCAGCCCTTCTATGTCTTTATAGTTAAAAAAAACATTCAGATTATATCTGTGTCTCAGTGTTGCTGTGAATAGACACCATGACTAAGGCGATTCCTATAAAGGACAACATTTCATTGGGGCTGGCTTACAGGTTCGGTGATGAGTTCAGTCCATCATCATCTTGGAAGCATTCAGGCAGATATGGTTCTCAGGAAAGAGATGAGAGTTCTGCACCTTGATTTGAAGGCAGCCAGAAGGAGACTGTTTTCTGCAGGTAGTCAGGAGAGAGGAGCTTGAGTCCAGGAACCCTCCAAGCCCACTTACACAGTGACATACTTCCTCTGACAAGGCCACACCTCCCAAAGTGTCACTTTCCATGGGCCAGGAATGTTCAAACCACCACAGTCTGTTTATTGTGTAAGTGTGTATATAAAATTTATGAACTATGGGCTGGGTGGATCATGCCTTTAATCTCAGCACTTGAGAGGCTTAGGCTTCTCTGGGCTACATAGTGATTCCAGGCAGGCTATGTCTCAGAACCAGACCCCCATCAAATTATGATTATGAATTTAAATTTTACTCATTTTAAACTTTGGAAGACTGTTTAATTCTACTCCTGTATGATTTGAAATAGCTTTAAGTTCTCCTTTAATGTATAGTATATATTAGTGTCTGAAAACTAATGCTACCAGTTTTTGATAACTGGTAATGTCTTTGGATTAGTATTTATAGTAGTAATTAAACATACTAAAGCAATTGTCTTAGACTAGATAATGCATCATTGTTACCTTTGGTGATTTTGTTATATGTAATGACATCTCTTTCTCAGTTCATGCACGGTGAGTTTGTACCCTGCTTTTCAGGTGTTTCCTTTTTCACCTTTGGAACCTTGAAGAGCGTGGGGCTCTCCTACGCTCCCACCCTGCTTGGCCGGCCCTCGTCTGACAACCCCAACGTCTTAGTTTTGAAAACGCACATAAACCTACTTTGTGGTGGTGTTGCTGGAGCAATAGCGCAGACGATATCGTAAGTGTCTCCTTCAGGTCCTAAGCCTCTGTCCTGGTCATGTCTGACACTGTGGTCATGTTAATCTCTTCTCATAGCACACTGAAGAGCAGACTCCTTTATAAAATACTGTTTCATTTTGATAAATATTAATTCAATCCTTTTTTCAGACATGCCTTTATCATAAGCATATTATAGACATGCCAATAGTCCATTGCATTAATCTAGATCCTCCCACTAGAGATTCATTTGAAAAAACAATCACATAAATATAAACATTCATTCGTTTATTGTTTTGTTTTTTGGGTTTGTTTCATTTTATTTGTTTGCATTGTTTTGTTTTGTTTTGTTTTTTTCTCCTCGAGACAGGGTTTCTCTGTATAGCCCTGGCTGTCCTGGAACTCACTCTGTAGACCAGGCTGGCCTCGAACTCAGAGATCCGCCCGCCTCTGCCTCCCAGAGTGCTGGGATTATAGGTGTGCACCACCACCACCCGGTTTTTTCCTTTTTTTTTTTTTTTTTGTTTGCATTGTTTTTTGAGACAGGGTTTCTCTGTGTTGACCTGGCTATCTTGGAACTGGATTTGTGGACCAGACTGGCCTTGAACTTACAAAGGTCTGACTCCCATTGTTTCCCATGTGCTGGGAGTAAAGGTGTGAGCTGTCAGTGCCTGGCTCCATTTGCCCACAACAAATTTCTGACATTTGGGCCATTTATTTAGTGCGTGCGTGCGTGCGTTGGTATGTGAGTATGTATGTGTATGATATATGGTGTTTATGTGTGGTTTTTGTGTGTGTATGTGTGTGCAGATTGTGGGATGTGTGTGTGTGTGTGTATGTGTGTGTGTTCCAGATAGTATATGAAGCATTGTAAGGTAAGGTTCACTGAAGGAAAAATATAATAGATGACTTAGAAACTCCCCTTTGCCAGGCGGTGGTGGTGCACGCTTTTAATCCCAGCACTTGGGAGGCAGAGGCAGGCGGATTTCTGAGTTCGAGGCCAGCCTGGTCTACAAAGTGAGTTTCAGGACAGCCAGGGCTACACAGAGAAACCCTGTCTTGAAAAATCAAAAAAAAAAAAAAAAAGAAAGAAAAAGAAAAAGAAAAAGAAACTCCCCCTTTGTACCTTTGTATAGATTTTATTTTTATGTAAGTATGTAATGTATGTATGTATGTATGTATGTATGTATGTATGTATGTATGTATGTAGTACAGTTCTCTCAGAGGCCAGAAGAAGGTGTCAGATCCGCTGGAGCTGGCATTACAGATGTATACTGGTTTTTATGTGTGTGTGTCAACTTGACAGAAGTTAGAGTCCTTAGAGAGGAAGGAGCCCTAGTTGAGAAAATGCCTCCATGAGATCCAGCTGTGGGGCATTGTCTCAATTAGTGATCAGTGGAGAGGGCCCCTTGTGGGTGGAGCCATCCCTGGGCAGGTGGTCCCGGGTTCTATAAGAGAGCAGGCTGAGCAAGTCAGGGGAACAGTGCAGCAAGCAGCGCCCTCCATGGCCTCTGCATGAGCTCCTGCCTCCAGGACCCTGCCCTGTGTGAGTCCCTGGCCTGGCTTCCTTCAGTGATGAGCAAGGGTATGGAAGCCAAACAGTCTTTCTCCCCAACTTGCTCATGGTGTTTTGTCACAACAGTAGAAACCCTGGGTAAGGCAAGGTGGTTGTGAACCACCTGACCTGGGTGCTGGGAACTAAACTCAGGTTCCCTGGAACAGGAGCAATCACCCAGCCCAAGCTATCTTTCCTGAAGCAGTTCAGTGTTTAACTGGAGTTAAAGTTGCTACCATGTAGAGGGGACATTATAATAAACCCATTACTGTATCAAAATTGGGAAGGTGGTTTCAAGACATTTCTCCAGACCAGGAGAGATTAAGTAGAAGGAGACATGAAAAGCTAAAATCTAAGCAGCAGGACTTTCCTGAGAAAGCAAGTCAGAAAAGGTGACCAAGGTGACCTGAGCACCAGGAAGGCAGCAGGAGTGCTGTCACCAGACTCCTCTGAATCCTGGGTGGGTCAAGCAAAGCCAGCCTCAGCTGGGTAAGATGCCCAGACCGAGAGCTGCCCTGGGAAAGGAGAAAGACTGTTTGTCAGATGGAAGGCAATGCTGTGCTGTGGAAGATAGAGATGTCTGCTTTACTGTGGGAAGCTGGCTGTGGACTTGTGTGGACTCATGACCATCTCCTGATGGTCTACTTCTCTTTGGCCCTGTCACCTCCCTTTCCTCAAAGTTGACTTACAGCTTTTAACTTGTCTTCTTTCTCCCATCTCTGCCTGCAGCCCCCAAACCAGGGTCTCCTGTGGTCAAAACTAGTTTCTAACTTGTTCTGTAGGTGAGGATGGCTTTGAACTTCTGATCCTCCTGCCTCCACCTGCCCAGTCCCAGACTGCTCAGTAGATTTAAGATGTTGGTTTCAATGGTTGTCAGATAGGAAATGATTGTTTCTAAGTCTTTAATTCTTGTGTTTCTTCAGCTACCCATTTGATGTGACCCGTCGGAGAATGCAGTTAGGGGCGGTCCTCCCGGAGTTTGAGAAGTGCCTGTAAGTGTTGTAAAGTCTAACTGTCTGTAATCTTTAGAAACCTCCCTCATGTTCTTTACATTTCTAAGAGAGGCCCTGGTTGGTTTTCAACTCTGTATGCAACATGGATGACCTTGAAGTTGTGACCTTCCTTTCTCAAATTCTAAGTGCTAGGCATAAGTTCTGACCCTCTTACCTGGCTTCTTGGTTGGTTGGTATTTGAGGCAGGATCTGTCTATGTAGTACACATCTGCCCTTGAACATGCACCATTCTTCAGGGCTATACAAGACCTTGTCTCAGAGAAACTCAACCTGACCCACTCCATGGGCAAGAAATGAAAGAGAGGGGCTGGAGAGATGGCTCAGCGGGTAGGAGCACTGACTCTTCTTCCAAAGGTCATGAGTTCGAATCCCAGCATCCACATGGTGGCTCACAACCATCCATAAAGAGATCTGACACCTACAGTGTACTTACATATAATAAATAAATAAATATTAAAAAAAAAAAAAGAAATGAGAGAGAAAGCAAAGAAGAGGGTACAGCCTTCCCCAACCACGGGGCCTCTTAGAACTCAGGTAACCCCAGCCTTGAGGTCTGCAGCACCGAGCAGCTGCAGAAAAGTTGCACTGTAATGAAAACTGAAAGAGTGGATGTTCATACAGCCGTGCTTCCATTAGTGTGACTGTGGGCTAGTGCTGTCAGCTAACAGTGTAGATGTGATACGGGCTGAGCTCATGGCCCTGAGTGGCCTGGAAATGTGCTGTAGAATGCTTCCCCTTTTGGAGTGACTTGATTTTGTCATTGTGATGTGTTGGCTATTTGTCACCTTTGTCTCCTGAAAGCTATTCCAGATGGAAGTTTACACAAAGTGTCATGTACTGCATTCAGCCCACTTTGCTTTTTAAAGACTTATATGTTGTGTTATTTTATGAATGTTTTGCTTGCATGTATGTCTGTGTGCCACGTCCATTCCTGGTGCCTGCTGAGGCCAGAAGAGGGTGTTGGATCCCTTGAGACTGGAGTTAGAGATGGTTGCAGAACACCGTGTGGGTGTGGGGAACGGAACCTGAGTTCAGAAGTTCTCTTAACTTTTAAGTCCACTCTCCAGGCCAGTTTTCAAACATTTGACTTACTTTAGCAAAGGCTAGCCTTGAACTCCTGGTCTTCCTGTCTCTGTCTCCCAAGTGCTAAACTTAAGGGCGTGCACCACCTGGACTTGTTTGTATGTGTGTATTTATAAGTGCAAATATTTATTGTCTTATTTGAGACACAGTCTCTCTCTCTGTAGCTCAAGTTGGCTTGAAACTCCTCTTCTAGCTTCTGAAGTGCTAGGATCACAAGCTAGCAACCACAACTAGTTAAGCCTCCTCTAAAAATGCTGCTCCAGGTTGGTTCTGGTGGCACAGCCCTTTGTCCCCAGCTTTGGGAGGCAGAAGATTATAGTTCAAAGCTAGCCCAGGCTACAGAGCACGATTCTGTCTGAAGAAACCATCTAAAGAAAGAAGAAACACAGCTGGTCTGGTCTCCGAGTTGACTCACCAGCTTGTGACGGCTTGTCCCCTTCCAATGGTTGCTACATCATTTTCCACTGTCTTTCAGTACCATGCGGGAGACCATGAAGTACGTCTATGGCCACCATGGGATCCGGAGAGGATTGTACCGTGGCTTATCTCTCAACTACATCCGATGCATTCCCTCTCAGGCTGTGGCTTTCACGACCTATGAACTCATGAAGCAATTTTTTCACCTTAACTAAAAGAAAAAAAATCATGATTTGTAGTTATTTTCCTCAGTAAATTCTCAGAAGGATTTGTGTGTGTGTGTGTGTGTGTGTGTGTGTGTGTGTGTGTGTGTGTCTGGCTGTGTCTCTGTGTGTATGTATGTGTGTGTGTATGCATATATACATGTATATGATACCTTAATTGTGAGGGAAACATTACTTGAAGGGGACGTTTGCCCTGACACAGGAACCACTGGTATTTTAATACTTGATTTCTTTGAGTTTTTAAATCATAGATCAAAAAGGCTTAGCATTATTTGTTTTTTCTTTTTGATGGGATCTCCATATGTTACCCTGGCTGGCTTGGAACTCACTGTGGAGAGACCTTCTCTTGCCTCTGCCTCTCAAGTACTGAGATTCTAGGCATGGACCACCATGCCGGCTCTAATGTACTTTTTTTTTTTTTTTTTTTTTTTTTTGGTTTTTTCGAGACAGGGTTTCTCTGTGTAGCCCTGGCTGTCCTGAACTCACTTTGTAGACCAGGCTGGCCTCGAACTCAGAAATCCACCTGCCTCTGCCTCCCAAGTGCTGGGATTAAAGGCGTGCGCCACCACTGCCCAGCTTCTAATGTACTTTTTAATGGCAAACGTTATACCTTAGGACCCTGAATAGCCATCTTGGGTAAAGTGTTATTTGGAAGGAAGATAAAGTTCATATTTGAGTTCAAGAGATGGTCATTAGTCCTCCCATGCCATTCCAAACTTCCCCTTGTAATTGTGGTTACTGAGGGGGATGGGTTGGACTCAAACCCAGGGTCTTTGCATGCCAAGCCCATGTTGTACACACTAAGCCACATCCGCAGCCTGCCAGCGCCATAGCACTGAGCTATGTCACTGGCCTTTCTGTTTTGGTTTGGTGCTGGGGACCGCACTAATGCATGCTGGTGGCAGAGTCATTGCACACTGCCAGTGGCCCACACCCCAGCCCGCTTCCCTGCTCATTATTTCCCCTTCCCACTCTGCCCTTTCTTTACTTGTTCTGGAGAGTAAACTCAGGGTCTCTCTCGCCTATCTTGCTAGATAAGGGCTCTACCTCTGAACTACATCTCCAGCCTTCTAACATTGTGCAATGTTATTAAAATCAGCCGACTTCCTTTTACTGTAGCAGAGTGAGAACTGAATATGTCAGGTCTGTGACGCAGAGCCAGCAACAAAGTTGTGTTCTTAGTATGTTTCCTCTCATTTGCCCCAGTGGATACAAAGCACCTTTCCTCCATTGCTTTGAAGAGCTTGCTTTCTTTCTAACTGACTTTGGGGATTGAATCCAGGGCCTCATACATGCCAGGCACGATGAGATCCCATCTGAAAGCCAGGTGTATATTGAGGTACCTCCCCAGCCGGCTTTCAGTCTCAATGAAAGTACTGTTGTATTTTAAAGGAGATATTCAACAAATGAAGATGTTCCCAGGTTTTGTTCAAATGCTATTATCATGGACTTTGATTTTCATGAGTTTTAAAAAGCCACTGCCATCCGTTCCCTTAAAGGAGAGTAACATTGTAGATGCTTGTCTTAAATAACTTGGTATGTACTAGAAAATTTAAATGGACCATCAATTTAGATGAAGCAATGTTTCTGAGGTATTATGTCAATTTCTTCCGTGTAATGTAAGTTTAGTGTGTCATAGTCCTAAGCGTAAATATAAAACATGTTTTGATTGTTACATTTTAAAGAGGTTGTTTAGAATATAAGAATTGTGATCATTGTGTTTAGAACACTTTTCCATTGTAAGCATGACATGGAGTAGAATTTGGAGCAGAAGCAGCGAGTTGTCTCTAGAGGTGGTGACTTGTAGAACTGCTGGGATTTCTAAAACATTAAAATTAAGCTGAAAATGTTACTTCTGCATTTTTTCATGTATGTAAAGATTTCTAGTCATATCTTGCAAAAAATTGGATGAATTAGTTTCATTTTATAATCTTTACTTTAAAAATAAAAATGTATCTTGTGATTTGTAAATGTACCAGGAGTGGAGATATGTCTGTTTATAAAGCTCTTTTGTATATTTTAATTTCTGGACCACACTGTAGCAAATTATTCCATTCAATCTTAAGGTAATTTAAATCTATAAAATAAATTTCTCAATTATATTATCAAAGAGAACCGAAAATATTTTTTAAAATAAGAAATTGCCTTCTATGTCTGTTATGAATCCATAAGATATTAAAAGTAATTTTTTTATCCTTGTTTTGATGGCTTGTTTTATTTATTTGTCATCTGTAAAACCTGATATCAACCTGAGGGCTCTACACATGCTAGGTAAACACTTTACCACTGACCTGGGTCCCCAGCTAGACTATTTAAATTGCTTTATTTTTCTTTCTTTAATATTATTTTATATGAGTAGGTTTTGCCAGAATGTGTGTCTGTGCTCCACAGATATGCTTCCTACCCAAGGTGGTCAGGAGTACAACATCAGCCCCCCTGGAACTGGAGTTACAGATCCTTGTGAGCTGCCCTTAGGTGCTTGGGAACAAACTGGAGTCCTCTCCAGCCCCCCACCCCCCTATTTTTTTCTGAAACAGTCTATGTAACCCAAGCTGGCCTGAAACTCAAAATCTTCCTTCCTCAGCCTCTCCTGTGCTGGGATTATAGATATGTGCCACTGTATCAGGCCAACAACTTTCTTTTAAATGCTTGCAGTACTGATGAGGAAAAATGTTAAATATAAAATAAAAGAATGGGAGGGCCGGGAGATGGGTCAGGTGATAGAGCTATATAGCCTACATTCATATTCCTAGCACCCACATACTAGCCAGGTTTAGTCATAGACCCCGTCTCATTAAGGGACGAGCCGTTGAAGGCACTGACTGTAGAACCATTGGTGTCTATACATTTACACATACAGGCGCATACGCATGCACACAGACATCAGAGTGGACAAATGTTAAAATTACAAACTGACTTCTTTTAAAAGATTTTTTTCTTTAGACTTACTTTTGTTTTTCTAAAGATTTTATCTGGGGAATCCACTGTCAATGTCTTCAGACACACCAGAAGAGGGCGTCAGATCCCATTACTGATGGTTGTGAGCCACCATGTGGTTGCTGGGAATTGAACTCAGGACCTCTGGAAGAGCAGTCAAAGCTCTTAACTGCTGAGCCATCTCTTCTCGCTTATCCACCCCGCTCCCTTCAAAGAGGGTTTCTCTGTAGACTAGGGTGGCCTCGAACTTAGAGATCCGCCTGCTCCTGCCTCCCGGGCACTGGGAACAAAGGCGTGTGCTGTCACTGACTAGATTTAGCCCTGGCTGTCCTGGAACTCACTCTGTAGACCAGGCTGGCCTCAAACTCAGAAATCCTCCTGCCTCTGCCTCCCAGAGTGCTGCGATTACAGGCGTGCGTCACCACCGCCCGGCTAGATTTCCTTTTTAAAGGATTTATTTTGTGCGTGTGTGCTTGTGAGTTTGTGTGTGCACTCAGTGCATGAGGATGGATGCCTTTGGAGGCCAGAGGGAAGCAACTGGGATTAACGGCAGTGAGAAGCAGCCAGGTAGGTACTGGAAAGCTCAGCTGCATCTGAAAAGCCCGAGACAGGGGATTGCCGTGAGGTGCACGCGGTGAGCGTGGCGGCCCGGCAGGTCCACGCAGGCATCCGGTGCTGGAGTCGAGACGGCGGGAAAGCGCCTCTGCTCCTGCGCGGTGCTCCCCGGCGCCCAGAGCGCGGGAGCCGCTGGCGCGCGGCTCGCCTGCTGCGCATGCGCGGCGCGCTGGCGCGTTTCTGGCGCCGCAGGTTGCGGTCGCCTTGGACTCAGGCTTCCCGATCTCCCGGCGGGCACCGGCGGGATGGAGCCGCTGGACGAGCTGGACTTGCTGTTGCTGGAGGAGGACGGTGGAGCGGAGGCCGTGCCGCGGACGGAGCTGTGAGCTTGCGGGAGGGCGGCGGGCGTGGGGCGGGACCCGCGCCCTCTTCCCCGGGGTTAGCTGGAGGGTGATCCTGATCGGCCAGTGTTAATTGGGACCTGGGCTTGGCTGTGTAGCCCGCTGTGTTTTCACACGACAGCTCACCACTGTCGTGTGTACCTTGCATTTGATTTTGTTTTATTTGCGTGTGCGGTCGGAGGAGCACCTGTGCTAGGTGTTTGCTTACACGTGGGACCGCGGGGTCAAACTCTCGGCTTAAAGCTTGCCAGAAATCTCCTTTAGCCAGACCAGTTTTACTTAAGTATATCTGTGCACGCGCCCGAGTTTAGAGGCATCTCCTGGAGCTCTTGTTACAAGTTTAGTGGTGCTGGGGGAACCAGTGGTGAGCTCCTGAGGCGGGTGCTGGGAATTGAACTTGCGGCATCCTTCCAGTATATCCTGGAGGTGTCGCAGCTTACCCCCGCAAATTAATGCGAGAGGCTAAATAGGGGTGTTGAGCGAAAACATTTACAAAACAGTGGACGGCAGGGGAAGGTGGAAGGCATTTGCTTGTTTATTGAGGCAAGGTCTGTCAATATTCTTGGCTGGCGCGGAACTCTTAGAGATCCTCTTGCCTCTGCCTCCAGACTGCTGGCTGGCACTAAAGTTGTGTGCCACCGTGCCTGGCAGCTTTTGTGTTTTTAATTCGAGAGGGTTGGTGGCTTGTTAGGATTATGGAAACCCACCCAGAAAGACGTAAAAACGTCATTATTGTGAAATACAAATAAGAAACTCCTGGGTTACTCCACAGAAACGAGCCTCCCTGCGTGGGTCCCCCCACCCCGTTAATACGGTAAGGTGCTGTGGCTCGGAAGTTGCACTTAGTGCCCCCAGCAAGAGTGCTTGAGAGCAGCCTTTGCATTAACAGAGAGACCTTTCCTGGGAAGCCCAAGGGGAGCTTGCTTTCATGACGAGGAGAGGAGGCCAGGACTTCTCCCTGCAGCTGTACTACGTCGGACTACATTTGTTTAGTGGTGCTGGGGGAACCTACACCCAGGATACACCTGGTATACAGTAGGCCCTGTAATGCTGTAAAGATTAGTATGATTGGCAGCTCCCCGCAGCAATTGCTGCTAACCTTTCCGTGCTGCCCCGCCCCCTCCCCCTTTCCTTTCCAGCTGTAGTTGGGAGGATCAGGCACAGCAGGTGCTACGCCACAGAACGTTGTCACGCCCAGTATATCAGTTATTTGGAAAAGTGATAGGAATATCTCCCTTTGGTTGTACTTCATAAAGGCTTTTGGCCATAGTAGAAACCCTTTTCGGTATTTTCTATGTTTTAAGGTAGCCCAGGCTAACCTCGACCTGAGGTGTGTAGCCAGCCCAGGAGGGCTGTGACCTTCTGGTCTCTGATCCTCCTTTTTCCACTTCTTAAGTGTTTGTTTTGATGCTGTTTTCTACAGACTCTCATTTTTGTAGACCAGGCTAACTAACCTCGTGTGGTTAGGAGGTAGAAGTGGGTTCTAGAGGCCCAAGAAACAACCACATGGGCTGATTAATGTCCAGTGCAGGTATTTGTGAGAGTTGGCCAAACTGGTGGGCATTCCCCTGTTTGTTGACTGACACTAACTCCAGCCCTGCACCCCTCCCCAATTCTAACCATTACTGCCTACTAGTTTAAATACTGATCAGAATCTAAGTAACCATATATCGAGGGCAAAGGCAGAAATGCAGAAGTCCAGTCCTATGCTTTCGGGAGCTCTCTAGCCTATGGCATGGACCCTCTAGAGATAGCCTGCTTCCTTACTTAAAGCAGTTTGGGTGTCGTCTTCTTTGGTTTATCTCTTGCAACACTTGAATTTGCAGTAGTTCCCCTGCCCCAGCCTCCCAAGCCCTGGGAGTGAGTTATCGTGTGCAATTTCACTTATTGCTCATATACCTTTTAAAAGGAGAGGAGTCGCTTCTTGTTTGCTTTGAAATGGTTCCCCATGTAGTCCAGGCTAGCCCAAACTCCCTAAAGTCCCTGAGTCCCTCTAAGGGTGACTTGGTTCTCTTGCCTCTGGCTCTCTTTTTTTTTTTTTTTAGAAGACTTATTTAGGGCTGGTGAGATGGCTCAGTGGTTAAGAGCACTGACTGCTTTTCCTGAAGGTCCTGAGTTCAAATCCCAGCAACCACATAGTGGCTCACAACCATCCATAATGAGATATGATGCCCCCTTCTGGTGTGTCTAAAGACAGCCACAGTGTACTTACATATAATAATAAATAAATCTTTAAGAAATATTTATTTATTATTATATGTAGGTACACTATAGCTGTCTTCGTATATACCACAAGAGGGCATCAGATCACATTGCAGATGGTTGTGAGGCAGTAGTGGTTGGCTGGGATTTGAACTCAGGACCTTCGGAAGAGTAGTCAGCGCTCTTAACCGCTGAGCCATCTCTCCAGCCCCACTGCCTCCGACTCCTGTGGGAGTGGTGGGATGGCAAGCATGAGCCACCACCCTGAGACACCTAGTTTGCACAGTGCTGGCGATCAGATTGACTCCCAGGCTTTGTACACACTCGGCAAGCACTCTACCACCGAGCCCCAGCCTCCAGTGTTTATAACAGGACCCCTCCCTGCCCCCATGTTCTTTAAGGTTTCCAGATCAGACAAGACTAGGAAACCAGAAGACTGACTTCCGCAGAGCCCAGCCGACTGGCTGCTTCTCTCACGGCTCTGATAGGGTGGTTTTTATGTTTCCGACTTAGACGTCAGAAGAAGGCGGACACTTTCTTTCCTGAGACAGTTCTGAGCCGAGGAGTGGACAACCGATACCTGGTGCTAGCTGTTGAGACCGTGCAGAACGACAGAGGCGCGGAGGAGAAGCGCGTGCTCATCACCGCTTCCCGGGACCAAGAGCATGAAGTTCTGTGCATCCTGAGGAATGGCTGGTGATTCGCATTTGACTTTAAGCCCTGATTCGGTGGTCTGGTGGTTTGTTGTTTCTGTTGGCTTTCACGTAGCCCAGGCTGCCCCTGAACGGATTGTATCTTGCCTCCACCTCCTTACCTCCAAATGCTGTGATTACCTGGCACAGTTTTGTAGTGTCTGGAGGACACCACCTTACCTAAGGCCTTGAGCCTGCCAGGCGAACGCTCCACCACTGATCTCCAGGCCCAACGCTAGGGTGTCACCTGAAAACCCATGTCACGGATAAATTATTTGAAAGGAGGTGGAGATAGTTCAAGGGTGCCGGCTACCAAACCTGAAAACCAGAGTTCGTACCTGGGACCCACATGGTAAAAGAACCAGATGCCCCCCCACAACCTCATCAGGCACACAAAATAAATGTTACAAAAGAAAAAGAGTATATATATATATATATATTTTCCCCCCTTGGTTTTTCGAGACAGGGTTTCTCTGCGTAGCCCTAGCTGTCCTGGAACTCACTCTGTAGACCAGGCTGGCCTCGAACTCAGAAATCCACCTGCCTCTGCCTCCCAAGTGCTGGGATCAAAGGCGTGCACCACCGCCGCCTTGTGAAAAAGAATAATTTTGGGGGGGGGCATAAAAAGAAGGTTCAAGAGATGGCTCAGTGGTAGACAGCACTTTCTGCTCTTACAGAGGTCCTGAGTTTGGTTCCCAGACACCCACAAAGTAGCTCACAACTTCGTGTAACTCTAGTCCCAGGGGATCTGAGATCGTCCTCTGGCCTCCTTGGACACTTTCCACGCGTGTGGCATACGTACCATCAGGTACATGCATGTATACGTAAGTAAAATGATAATCTTACGTTGACAAGTTTAATTTTTATTTAAAAATGTATGCTATGTGTATGTTCTGTCTGCACATATATATTTAAACACTGTGTGTGTGCATGGTATCCATAGAAGCCAGAAGAGTATATAGGACCCCTGGAACTGGAGTTGTAGACAGTTGTGAGCTGTACTGTGGGTGCTGAGAACCAAATCAGGGTCCTCTGCAGGGGCAGGTGGTGCTCTTAGGCACAGAGCTATCTCTTTAGCAACCCCACCCACCCACTTAAACAAAAATTTAATATGTAGAGGTATAATAAATATAGAAATATTTATTACAGGCGTGGTGGCGCACGCCTGTAATCCCAGCACTCTGGGAGGCAGAGGCAGGCGGATTTCTGAGTTCAAGGCCAGCCTGGTCTACAGAATGAGTTCCAAGACAGCCAGGGCTATACAGAGAAACCATGTCTCGAAAAAACCAAGTCCAAAAAAGTAAATAAAATAAATAAATAAATAAATAAATAAATAAATAGAAATATTTATTCTTCAGTTGGATGCTTCTGGACTTGTTTGACTGTGGGGACCTAGAGTGGTGGTTTCGGCTTTAACCTTGCCTATTTTCAGGAGTTCGGTACCGGTTGAGGCAGGGGACATCGTTCACCTAGAGGGAGACTGCACATCTGAGCCGTGGGTCATAGACGATGACTTTGGATATTTTATCCTGTACCCGGACATGCTCATCTCCGGCACAAGCGTCGCCAGCAGCATTCGGTGTCTGAGAAGGGCTGTCCTGAGTGAGACCTTCAGGGTAAGTGATTTCAGTCCGTGTTTCCCCCTGCAGTGCTGAGGGTGGTATCCAAGGCCTCGCTCCACTGCTGGCATCTTCTGCCCCTACGGAAGGCCTTCCCACTAGCATTCAGTCCTCACCCGATACGCTTTACCGAGGGCAAACAGACTGAGAGCCGCCAGCTGTGCCAGCTGTGCGACCTGCCCAGCATCACACACCTAGTGATTGCAGTGTTGGGATTCGGACCACGTATCTGGTCCTTTGAATTGTATTTAGCTTTGCCTTAGTTAGGGTTTTCTTGCTGAAAGAGACACCATGACCACAGCAAAACATTTACTTGGGCGTGGCTTACAGGTTCAGAGGTTCAGTCTATTATCATCATGGCGGGAAGCGTGGCAGCGTCCAGGCAGGCATGGTGCTGGAGAAGGAGCTGAGGGTATCTTGAGCCACAGGCAGCCAGGAGGCTGTGTCCACCCTGGGCTGAGCTTGAGCTTGGGAGACCTCAAAGCCCGCCCCCGCAGTGACGCACTTCCTCCAACAAGGCCACGCCCCCTGGGGTGGGGCTTCCCACAGGCCAGGCACTTGCAAGTCACCATAAGCATTTGTTAGCGGTATTCATGAGAATGAGAGGATATGTTAGAGTGTAAAAGGAACACTCCACAGGAAGGCGCCTGTAGACCTCGGCAGCAGCCCGGGAGGAGGGAGCGGGAAAGCCATGGTGCCCCACTTAGGCCCCCGTGGAGGTCAGCTCCTCGGTGGACCGGCAGCCCTAAGTCGGGGTCAGGAAGCCCAGAGCGGTACACAAAGCACGACGAGAAAGAGGTAGAAAGAGGGAAACGAAACAGTGCAGCCTTGTGAGTGACTCAGAAAAGTCCGCGTCTGCTGCTGTATAGACATCTGCTTTTAAAAATTCGGCTTTTATAGGTGGGTGTGGTGACGCATGCCTTTAATTCCAGTTCTCGTGAAGCAGAGGCAGGTGGATCTCTGTGAATTAGAGGCTCCGCAGTCCAGGATAGCCAGAACTAGTTACACTGTAAAAGCCTGTCTCGAAAGACACAAAACAAAAAAGAGTGTGTGTGTGTGTGTGTGTGTGTAAAATTAATTCTTTGAGAATTTCATGTGATTTACTTGGTAATCTTGTTTGTTGGTTTGGGTTTTTTTTGTTTTGGGGATTTGGTTTTTTCGAGATAGGGTTTCTCTGTGTAGCCCTGGCTGTCCTGGAACTCACTCTGTAGACCAGGCTGGCCTCCAACTCAGAAATCTGCCTGTCTCTGCCTCCCAGATGTACTGGGATTACAGGCGTGCGCTGCCACCCCCGCTGCCACCCCCGCCCGGCTTTACTTGGTAATCTTTACCCTGCTCCTCCCAGTTCTATTTTAACCTCCCCTCAACTTTGTGTGTGGGTGGGGCAGTCCTCCCCTCTCCCCCTACAGAGTTTCTCCCTGTAGCCCTGGCTGTTCTCGAACTTACTCTGTAGACCGGGCTGGCCTCAAACTCAGAGATCTGCCTGCCTCTGCCTCCTGAGTGCTGGGATTAAAGGCATGCACCACCACTGCCCGGCTTTTTTCTTTCTTTCTTTCTTTTTTTTTTTTTTTTATTTCTTTTTCTTTTTTAAAATGTGTAGCCCAGGCTGGCCTCGAACTCGTGATCCTCCTGCCTCTGCCTCCTTCAGCAAATCCTACCGGCGTGCGCCACCACAACCGGCTTTTCTTTCTTTTTTTAAAATTTATGTGAATTCTACTTCATGTGCATTGGTGTTTTTTCTACATGTATGTATGCCTGTGTGAGGAGATCAGATCATGTGAGCCACCATGTGGTTGCTGGGATTTGAACTTGGGTCCTTTGGAAGAGCAGTCAGTGCTCTTAACCGCTGAGCCATCTCTCTAGCCCACCCCTTCTTTTTCTTTTAATAACCCACCAGTTCCAGTCTGTGCTGTCCTGACCTTACACCCCTTGGTACAAAACCATCGCTGGAACTTAGTCGACTTATTGGGCCCACACAGCTGAGGAAAACTGGCTCATTCCCCTTGAAGCCCCCACTGTCCGAGACTTCTCAGCTGGGGGAAGGGGTTTCTGAGCCCCAGCCACTTTGAAAGTCGGGGCACAGTGACGTCCCTGAACCGGACACTCCATGGGTAGAAAGGGGTGTTGGGTTTGGTTTGGTTTTTTAAGACAAGGTCTCACTCTCTTGAGTGCTGGAATTACAGCCACGCACAACCACCACCCTGTGAAAGAAAGGTTGGTTTGGGGGATGTTCGAGGCTGCTGTGGCTATCTTAGAGGGTGGTGTGGGGGTTGGGTAAGCAAGAGAGAGTAGCAGGAGGTAGGGGAAGTCGAGTCAGTTTTAAAGAGACAGGTGTTGGGGCAGGTCAGAGAACAGTCTGGAAGTTAGAGTGGGGGAGGGTGGGGGTGGTTTATGACCCAAGAGGTGGGGAGTGGCCTGGGGTCCTGGTCATGTGTTAATAGATAGGGAGCTAGATGCACCCTTGCTGAAGGTCATTAGCTGTAGGGCCGGATAAAGATGGTAGTGGCTCTTCCTGAAAAACAGAAACCTGATTCACAAGTTTCTGAGGAATGCTGGTTTTTTCAGCTTTTGTTTATCAGATAGCTACCCTTTTTACCCAGTCAGGGTCCAGCCTGACCTAAGTTCAGACTAATTTAGACATTGTCAGTGGGTGGCACTGCCTAGTTTGGACCTAACACACTGCTAGCATGTTAACTGGCCCTGATCTTGTGTAGCAGCCGAAGCTACTGGGAGTTCATAGGTTGCCTGGGACTTTGTAGACCAGGCTAGCCTCATCCTCACTGACGTTCACCTGCTCTGCCTCTTAAGCGCTGGGATTAAAGCCAGGCACTGCCACCTGTGCGTGCGTCTGGCTCTTTCTAATGTGGGATCCAGGAATCAACCTCAAGTCAGTAGGTTTTGGTGGCAGAAGTACCTTGTCAGGTTGGGACCAGGGTGTGTGGCAAAGAGATCTAATGCTAGAAACTGATTTGATGTGAAAGGTTTATTGTGGGGGGAAAGTGAAAGGCCATCTTAGAATGGAGACATGAGAGACAGACAGACAGACAGACTCACTGAGAGACCAAGAGAGAAAAAGACAGAGCCGTGAGGGACTGTTTAAAGGGTATGGGCGTTGCCTAGGAAAATCTTTAACATGGGGCAACAGCAGGCATCAGGCACGCACACGGGGTGCAGACATGCATGCGGGGTGCAGACATGCATGCGGGCAGAGAAGCCCTCCTGACAGGGGAGCCAACCAAGGGAAAAATAAAAACAACTTTGCGACTGTATTGGCGTCTGCCTTAGTTCATGTTGGCCCCATAACTACAACCATTGCGTCAGTGTGTTAGCTTGAGATGTGCACATGAATTGTTCTAACAGGTCTCTGATCCAGCCACTCGCCAAATGCTGACCGGTACGATTCTGCATGAAGTCTTTCAAAAGGCGATCCGTGAGAGCTTTGCCCCAGAGCAGCTGCAAGAGCTCGCGCTTCAAACTCTCCAGGAAGTGAGGCATCTGAAGGAAATGTAAGTCCCTGAGCAGTGCAGAGGTCACAACTTCCTGTAACTTCCGGCATCCAATTCAGGTTTCAGGAAGGAGACCCTTCGGTATAAGCCAGCGTGGCTGGAGTTGCACCCACTCGTTCACAGTACCCGGTAGGGTCTCTGGGCAGCAGGGACCGTTGGGTAACATTACTGACATACCTCCAGTGCTGGAGGACGGAACCCGTGCTGTATAGCTTCCTCGGCCGTCCTAGAGACCGATATGCTGAGCTGTCTGTTTGGATCAGGTATCCGAGCATTCACATACGGCTTAGCCAGTTTTAATGGGAATAAGTATGTATTTTTGCAGACTTTTGTGGCTCCCTATCCAAAGATTAGCCTTTTCTGTTATCTTCTTTTTTTTTTTTAATTTATTTGTTTATTATATGTAAGTACACTGTAGCTGTCTTCAGACATACCAGAAGAGGGTGTCAGATCTTTTTACGGATGGTTGTGAGCCACCATGTGGTTGCTGGGATTTGAACTCAGGACTTTTGGAAGAGCAGTCAGTGCTCTTAACCACTGAGCCATCTCTCCAGCCCTTCTGTTATCTTCTTTAAGTGTGTGTGTGGTGTGTGTGTGTGTGTGTGTGGAGAGAGCCAGAGCCAGAGAAGACAGCTTTTGGGAGTTGGCCCCTGCTTCCCCTTGATGAGGCAGAGTGGGCCTCACCTCTGCCGCTTTGCTGTGTAATCCAGGTTAATTGCCTGTCTCCTCCTTCCTCACTGCAGGAGCATTCTGATAACCTTTAGTACATATAGGTTTGCTTGCTTGCTTGTTTTATTTATTTATTTACTTATTTATTTACTTATTTATTTGTTATATGTGAGTGCACTGTCGCTGTCTTCAGACACCCCAGAAGAGGGCATCAGACCCCATTACAGATAGTTGTGAGCCACCATGTGGTTGCTGGGAATTGAACTCTGGACCTCTTTAACGGCTGAGCCATCTCTCCAGCCCAGTTTGCTTGTTTTTAAACTTCATTTTACTCACTATTTTTTGTGTACTTGTGTGTGTGATGTAGGCCCAGCACAGGCGGCAGCAGCTCGTGGAGGTCAGAGGACAACGCTGTGCACTTGGCTCTCCTTGCACAGGGACTTCAGGCTGGTGGGCAGTGCTCCCATGTGCTGAGCCCTAGTCGCTATACCCACCTGATGTTAGCTGTGCGCTATCAAGGGCTTTATGCCTTAAAAGAGCAAGCTGGGGCTCAATCCCAGAGACTCCCACATGCAGAGTATGTTCTGTACCCCTGAATATATTAAGGCAGAGCTATATTCTGTTGCTTGTGACACACTTGCAAACATCTGTTCATAGCCTGTTTCAATATTATTTTCTTCATTTATATTTCTTTTTTTTTTTTTTTTTTTTGGTTTTTTGAGACAGGGTTTCTCTGTGTAGTCCTAGCTGTCCTGGAATTCACTCTGTAGACCAGGCTGGCCTCGAACTCAGAAATCCACCTGCCTCTGCCTCCCAAGTGCTGGGATTACAGGTGTGCGCCACCACACCCGCTTCATTTATATTCCTTAATAGTTCTATTTTCTTACCCAGTTTCCCTTTTTTGGCAGGTATCGCTTGAATCTGAGTCAAGATGAAATAAGATGTGAAGTTGAGGAGTATCTCCCCTCTTTCTCTAAGTGGGCCGAAGACTTCATGCATAAGGGCCCTTCTACTGAATTCCCTCAAGTGCAACTCTCTCTGTAAGAAGTGGATTCTGTTTATATGATGTTTAGATTCCCTGTCCACCCTGACCTGCTCCAGCCTATTTATTATATCTAAGTACACTGTCATCAGACACTCCAGAAGAGGGCATCAGATTTCATTACAGATGGTTTTGAGCCACCAAGTCATTGCTGGGATTTGAACTCAGGACCTCTGGAAGAGCAATCAGTGCTCTTAACCACTGAGCCATCTCTTCAGCCCTATGTTCAGAATTTTTTTTTTTTTTTGACAGGATTCCCTTACACTTGTTGATTCAAAGATTGTTTAAGACCAGGTGTTCCTTAGTTTAATTCCAGCTAGCCATGAACTCCACATTACACCAGGTTAGCCTCAACCCCGTGTAGATCAGCTTGCCTCTGGGTAGCCAGTCCAAAGCTTTTTGAATGGGCTGGAGAGATTGTGCAGTAGTTAAGAACACTTTCTCTTCTTACAGAGGACTGGGTTCTATTTCTAGAACTCATCCAGTTCTGTAATTCCAGTGCGGAGGCTCTGATGTCTGCTCCTGCAGACGCTGTCGCATATAAACTTCTACAATTTAAGCTTTCACATTTTGCTGTTATAGTTTCTCACAAGTTACCATCTATAGTATCTTTCTATGACCAAAGAAATCTCTTGAGTAGAGAATTTTAGTTTCATCCTAATGTTAGTTGATATCATTTCGTAAGGATTTCCAATGTTAGAATAGTTCTGATCCGTCCCACCTTTTAAACTTTTTTTTTTCTTTATTGATGTGAGTGATCTATCTGCATGTACACCTGCATGCCAGCAGAGGGCATCAGATCCCAGGATAGACGGTTGTAAGACCCCATGTCATTGCTGGGAACTGAACTCAGGACCTCTGGAAGAGTAACCCACACTGCTCTTAACCACTGAGCCATCTTTCCAGCCCTTGTCTCATCTTTTATGAAAGTGTTTTTCTTTTGCTTCATGGTCTCCTATGCAGTCTTGGCTGGCATGGAACTCATCATGTAGACCAAGCTGGCCTTGACCCAACAGATCTGCTGCTTCTGCGACTAGATTGCTAGGATTAACACCGGGCACTGCTATGCTGGCCTTTTAGAAAGTTCCTCACTACACCACTGTGACTCTTTGATGGTTGCCACAGCCACAGTCTTTACGGTGACAGGCCGAGCAGTGGGATTCAGATGAGTCAGTCCCTTGCCAAACACAGGACACCTCTTTCAGTCTTGCTCCCGGGTCATGCCAGTATTGCACTTGAGAAAGCGACCAGACAAGATCCCTGCGCGGTAGTCATCCGGTCAGGCGTGGAGTGAGTATGTTCTGTGTTCCTGTCTAGGCCAAGTGATGGCAGTAACAGAAGTTCACCTTGTAACATTGAAGTAACCAAGTCACTGGATATTGAAGAAAGCATCTGGTCCCCTAGGTTTGGGCTGAAGGGCAAAATAGACGTCACAGTCGGGGTCAAAATACATCGAGATTATAAAACGAAATATAAGATAATGCCACTGGAGCTTAAAACCGGCAAAGAATCGAATTCTATTGAACACCGAAGTCAGGTATAACTTTTTTTTTAAACATTTTTTTTAAAGATTTATCTATTTATTATATGTAAGTACACTATAGCTGTCTTCAGACACGAGGGCATCAGATCTCATTACGGATGGTTGTGAGCCACCATGTGGTTGCTGGGATTTGAACTCAGGACCTTCAGAAGAACAGTCAATGCTCTTAACTGCTGAGCCATCTCTCCAGCCGCAGGTATAACTAATGTCTGTAGTGTTGAGGGTCTCTAAATATATGCTCTGTTTCCTAATTACTGTTTAGCTCAGCCGTGTTTATGTTCATGTTGTAGTTTTTAATTTGTAATTGAAGTTCATAGTTTGAACAGACCAGTGTACATGGCATGGTAGACTCTCCAAATATATTTAGTTCCTCAATACAGAAAATGTCTGCTTAGATAGCTACTTTAGCATAGACATTTAGCTCAGTGGCTTTCAAGTTCAGCTGTTTTCTTTCTCTTTCTCTTTTCTTTTCTTTTCTTTTTTTTTGGGGGGGGGTTGTTGTTGTTTTTGGTTCCCTTCACCCCCAGAGGTTTCTTTGTGTAGCCCTGGCTGTCCTGGAACTCACTCTGTCCATGCTGGCCTTGAACTCAGAGAGATCCTCCTGCCTCCCAAATTCTGGGATTAAAGGCGTACACTGCCACTGCCCAGCTGTTTTCAGGGTTTTATTTTTTTTGTTTTAAATGTAGTTCTATGTTAAGTGCATTGGTGTCTTACCTACATGTATGTCTGCGTGAGGGTCTTGTATCAGATCTTGAACTTACAGTCGTAAGCTGCCGTGTGGGTGCTGGGATTTGAACCCAGATCCTCTGGAGGTTCAAGCAGCCTCTAAGTTTTTTTCAGTGTAGGGGATCTAACCCTTGGCGCTGAGTTATATTTACAGTTTGCAAGGGTATTCTGTTAAAATAAAAAGGCTTGTTTTTATCTTTAATTATGCGGTTTTGTGTGTGTGTGTGTATCTATGAGGCTAGATGTTAGACCCCCTGTAGCTAGATTTGCGGGCGGTTGTGATGTGCCCTACATGAGAGGGGACAGCTCAGGTCCTCTGCAAGAGCAGGGCTAGCTCTTCCTTCTCTCCAGTCCCCAGTTTGCCAATTTTTTTTTGTTGTTGTTATTGTTGTTGTTTTTAAACTTTATGATTTTTAAAAAATGTTATATCTGTGGTTGTTTTGCCTTCATGTATGTCTATGCACCACATGCGCGTGGTTCCAGTGGACCCCAGAAGTTGGCACCGAATCCCCTAGAACTGGAGTCACAGTGTTGTGAGCAGTCATGTGGGTGTTTGACTTGAATCTGGTTTCTTGGAGGAGCAGCCATGTATTTTTTTGGTTTTGGTTTTGGAGACAGGGTTTCTTTTTATAACAGGCCCCTGGCTGTCCTAGAACTTTACTTTGTAGACCAGGCTGGCATGGAATTCAGAGATCCGCCCGCCTCTGCCTCCCAGTGCTGGGACTCAAGGCGTGCGCCACCACCCCGGCTACAGTCAGCACTCTACACCACCCAGCCAGCTTCTCCAGTTCATGTCAAATCATTGTTCTCCCTTTTGGTTTTTTGAGTCAGGGCTCATAGATGTGGTTGTTCTGGAGCTCAGCATGTAGACTAGACTATCCTGAAGTTCACTATGTAGACTAGGCTGTCTTGGAGCTCACCATGTAGACCAGGCTATCCTGGAGCTCACCATGTAGACCAGGCAACCCTAGAACTCAGCAGTACTCCAGGCAGGAAGGCTGTGTTTGTGCTGGATTTAGTGATTTCCTTTGCCGGACACGGTTAATGTTACCTCTCCCGATGAGTAATGAGAGTTCCTGCTTTGAAAAGTCACTGTCGGTTTTGTTGATTTGTCATTGACTTAGATTTAAATCCTAAGCGTTTTGGGGTTCAGGAATTAACGTGTTGACGTTGTTGAATTGGAAATGTGAAATAGTTTAATTAATTTCTTAACTTTGGGAGTTGGCAAAGTTTGACTATTGAGGTGAGAAAACACTTTTCTCCCTGTCTTCCTGTTTTTGGGGGCAGGCACTGTGCTGCTGAACCACACCCTCAATTCCCAGTTCCCCGCCCCCCCTCCATGTCTTTCCAGTCAGCCGAAAACCGCAGGGCATAAGCTGTTTGTTTTGCACAGATCAAATGTTCGACACTGAGTGCGGTTTGTCACCTTTGTGACACGAGGCTTTGTCACAAGCGTTTGTGTCACTGACACTCGGGGAATTGTGCGGCTGACCTGCTCCTACATGTGGCAAAGGTAGAGCGTGTGTCACCGCTGCTTGACAGTCTGTCTCACACAGGTGGTCCTGTACACGCTGCTAAGCCAGGAGAGACGGGCGGACCCTGAGGCCGGCTGGCTCCTCTACCTCAAGACCGGGCAGATGTACCCCGTGCCCGCCAACCATCTGGACAAAAGAGGTTCAACTGCCTTGCTCTCTTCGAATTCACTGCTCGGGCCTGCTTTTGGCCATGCTTTCTGGTTTGTTTGTTTTCTAGACAGGGTTTCACTGTGTGGCCCTGGAACTCACTCCGTAGACCAGGCTGGCCTCAAACTCTCAGAGATCTGCCTGCCTCTGCCTCCCAAATGCTGGAACCGAAGTGTGCGCCACCACCGCCTTCCCTGGAGACACCATTGTGTCTTCTACTTGCTAGGCCGTACTGCAGCTTGTCACGTGTCGTTCTATATTCTATACATTTATCACTTGTCTTCATTAGTTAGTGAAGACTAATTAGTTAGTCTCCATTAGTGCAGGCATAGATGTGTAAGGACGGCTTTGTGGGAGTCAGATCTCTCTTTCCACCTTTCGTGGATTCCAGGGATTGAACTCACGTCTCTAGGTTCGCGCAGCAGTTTCCCTTATCTGCTTGGCCATCTTACTAGCTCACTGTGGAACGTACCTTTAACCCCAGCACTGGCACTTGGGGCGGGTGGGTCTACATATACTCCAGGCTAGACCCTGTCTCAAAACAAAAACAACTAAACAGTCTCACTAGGTGTGAGAAAGGAAGTTGTTTGAAAGCCTCTTCAAGTGTCGAAAGCCTCGAGGCACCTCAGCACATTGTGACTGTGGTCACTGGGAGAAAGTCTGCCTCGTTCTAAAAGCCAGCTTTCCCTGTCCCCAGAGCTGCTGAGGCTGAGGAACCAGCTGGCCTTCTCTCTACTGCACCGAGTGAGCAGAGCGGCCCCGGGGGAGGAGGCGCGGCTGTCGGCCTTGCCACAAATCATCGAGGAGGAGAAAACCTGCAAATACTGCTCACAGATAGGCAACTGTGCTCTTTATAGCAGGTAAACATGCTGGCGTGTGTGTGTGTGTGTGTGTGTGTGTGTGTGTGTGTGTGTGTGTGTGTGTGTGTGTCTGTATAGGAAACCTTACTTCACTACCTGCCAGGGCATTGTATGGTGATTAACTCTAATTGTAACTCTGTATTTAGAGCAATTGAAGACCAGGTAGATGATGCTTCCATCCCAGAAGGCATGCTGTCCAAAATCCAGGAAGAAACCCGGCACCTGCAGCAGGCGCACTTGAAGTATTTCAGCCTGTGGTGTCTCATGTTAACGCTGGAGTCACAAGCTCAAGATAATGGGAAGAGCCACCACAGTATCTGGTCCACGCCTGCTTCCGCACTGTGAGTGTTTCCCGAGCGGACGGTCAGTACCGTGTTAGGTAGTACACTGTAGCCTTTGGAATCCACGGCAGCAGAGGTTCCTGTAGACGCGGTTTCATGGAGACTTGGTTGGTAAAGTGCTTGTATTGCAGGCACGGGGGCCTGAGGTTTTAATCGCCCACACCCCTGTAGGGTGATCCCGGTGCTGCGGACGCTGAGACAGCTAGGTCCCAGAGCTTCCCTGGCCAGCCGGCACAGCCCAACTGTCTAGCTCCAGGCTGTTGAGAGGCTACGTGAGAAATCCAGGTGGACAGTTCCTAAGGGCCCACCCAAGGGTGCATCTGCTCAGGTGCCGCTGGGCCCCCCCTCCCCCAACTCACTCTGTAGACCAGGCAGGCCTCCGACTCGGAAATCTGCCTGCCTCTGCCTCCCAGAGTGCTGCACAAGCACAGTTTTTAAAGTGTCCTCGGCTTCATTTACTCAAGACCTCCCAGGTGTCACAAAATGATGAAAGAACAAAGAAGTTGTTAATGCGGCATTCGCAGTTTATAGTAGATTGTAGAAAATGTCAAAAACAAAAACAACAACAACAAGACAAACTTAGCACTGATTGCCAGGGGCCACAGGCCAGCAAGATTGCTCAGGGGTAAAGGTCCTTGCAGCTGAGCCTGATGACCCGAGTTTAATCCCTGGTGTTCACACGGTGAGAGGGAAGAACTGAATCCTGGGAGCCGTCCCCTGCTTCATGGGAGAAGCTTGGCCCATGTATGTGCACATTCATGTCACACACATTCATATCACACACAATAATAGTAATAATAATAATATTTAAAAATGTTTATGGGTTATATAAACAAATACATTGTAGCGAAACAAATGTGTCAATGTACACTTTTTGTCTTTTTTTTCTCTTTCTCCCTTTCTCTCTCTCTCTCTCTGTGTGTGTGTGTGTGTGTGTTTCTCTTTCTCTTCTCTCTCTCTCTGTCTTTCTCTTTCTTCTCTCTTCTCTCTCTTTCTCTTTCTCTTCCATAGGGAGGAGAGCGGCAACTGCGTTGGAAACCTGATCAGGACGAAGCCGGTAGAGAGAGTTTGCTATGGACAGTACTTACATAATTTTCAGCGGAAGAGTGGCCCCATGCCAGCCACCAATCTGATGGCAGGTGACAGGATTATTTTAAGTGGAGAAGAGAGAAAACTATTCGCTCTGTCTAAAGGCTACGTGAAGAAGATTAACGAGGCAGCCATAACCTGCTTACTAGACAGGTAATGAAAGGCTTCTTTGGACCACAGCTTTGTAGATAGGGATTACACACGTTCTCTGTAAATTCTCATCTTTAACTGACTCAATAGAAGGTCTTTGGTAACTGGGTTCTGTTGCAGCGTTTTGTGTTCTTTTGCTGAGTTTGTTTTGTTTACACACGTAAGTTGGGCACCGTGGCCCCCAGCAGCCCCAGCAGCCTCTCTGGTTCTCACTGCCCAGCCCTTTCCCTTCCACGCTGAAGTTTGAGCCCAGGACCTGGCTGACAGTAGGTAAAAAAAAAAAGCTCTATCGCCGAGGTACATCCTCCTCTCCTCCCCAGTCGTCAGTACACTGAGATCCGTGATAAGACAGTGACTGCAGGCAAGATGGTGAGAAGCTTCCTGCCCCCAAGTCTGACCTTACTCTGGGAACTCACGGAAAGACAGAAGGGAGAAGACCACTCCACAGTTGTCTTCCAGTACCACACACAGCCTGTGGCCTATCCGCCCCCACACTTCACACGCACACACACACACACACACACACACACACACACACTCACTAAGTGCCAGGATGCCGTCCTCCTCTTAGAAGGCGTTCTGGGAGAGCTCATTTCTCCATGCACAGGTCAGCGGAGAGCGTGAGGCACATCCAGGGGATGGCTGACCATGTTGGAGGAGGGCGTGCTGGTGGGGGTAGTGTGACGTAGGTATTAGAGGTGCCTTGGCATACAGTTCGTTGTAAAAAAAATTTACTTTATTTATTTATTGCATATACGGGTGTAGATTAGGTTTGCATGCTGTGTCCCGGATGACCTGGAGCATCCTGTGTAGCTGACAGTGACCTCGAATTTCCTCCGTCTCCCATGTGCCAGGATTACCGTGCACATCCACACTCGGTTCTTACACACTCCACCCGCGGCAGCAGTGTGTGCCTTACACAGCCGAGTGTGCCTTACACAGCCGTTTTGTTGTTTTAGGAACTTGTCCACACTCCCAGAAACAACGTTGTTTCGAATAGACCGGGAAGAAAGGCATGGTGACATAAATACTCCGTTAGGAAATCTGTCTAAATTGATGGAAAACACAGACACCAGGTGGGTAATGATGGAGTCTGACTCTTCCCACCTGTCCTGAGATACTACTAAAAGGACTTTTGTTTTTCTTCGTAGCCAAAGACTTCGGGACTTAATCATCGATTTCAGGGAACCTCAGTTCATAGCCTACCTCAGCTCGGTCCTTCCACATGATGCGAAGGATATGGTGGCCAACATTCTAAAGGGTATGGCCAGCATTTCAATTTGATTGTCTTGATTCTTTTTATAACCTAACTGTGCCAAGGCTTAGCAGTTGGTTAGGCACACAGTTCATGTATGGCTTTGTTGGGAAAGGAACTTGCCTTGTAAGCCTGGTGAGCCGAGTTTGGTCCCTGAAACCATTTGAGAAATAAGGAAGCCGTGGCTTGTATCTGCACATCTCCTGTGGCAGACGGGAGGGTGGAGAATCACCGCGAAGGCCGGCCAGATAACCTGAGCGTGCACCATGGCAGAAATAGGGAGACCCTGACTCAGAATGGTGGAAGGAAACCATCAGCTACTCTAAATTGTCACCTGACCTCCTCACATTAGAGCACACGTGTGTTCCTGTACATACATTACATCATACACGCAATAAGTTTACAAAGGTAGAGAGACTTTGACGGCTCAGTGTGATTAAAGTACTCGCCATGCAATGTGAGGCCTGGAGTTTAGATCACCTCCACCCATAAACGCTAGGTATCCATGACAGCCGGGGAGACCAGGGCATCCCTGGAACAAACCGGAGAGCCAGCCCGGCCCATAATGGAGCATTTAGAGACTCTGCTTTACCTGCTTCCATGAATAAGATAGAGTGTGACCGAGAAACGCTCCTGGTGTCAACCTTGGGCCTTTGCACGCATGCACACACGTGTGTACCTGCACATATTTGAGTATGCATACATAAGATACAGAATCACCATAACAAAGCAAGCCATGGTGGTTCCCTTCTCAGGTAGAAACAGGTGAGTTTCTGAGTTCCAGGCCAACCACGACTACATAATAGACCTTGTCTTAAAAAACAATCATTGCAGTGGTGGTGGTGGTGGTGCACACCTTTGATGCCAGCACTAGGGAGACAGAGGCAGGCAGATAGATCTCTGTGAGCCTGGTCTACTGAGTGAGTTGTAGGATAGCCAGGGCCACACAGAGAAACCCTGTCTCAAAAAATTAAACAAACACTACAAATAACTGTAGCATTGTTTTGCTTTAAGAACATACTCAGACTGGGAGGTAGAGGCAGGCAGATTTTTGAGTTTGAGTCCAGCCTGGTCTACAGAGTGAGTTCCAGGACAGCCAGGGCTACACAGAGAAACCCTGTCTCAAAAAATACCAAACAAACAAACAAACCAAGAACATACTCAAAGCTTGCTTTTTTTTCCCCCTCTAGACAGGAAAACTGTATAGTCTTGAAAAGTCCTGGAACTCACTGTAGACCAGGCTGACCTCGAATTCAGCCATCCACCTGCTTCTGTCTTCTGAGTGCTGGGATTAATGGTGAACGCCACGACCGCGTGGCTGCTTTTTCTTATAGAAGGTGAATTTATGAGCTGGACATGATAATATACAAGTAATCCCAGCACTTGTGAAGCAGAACAAAGTGCATTTTAGGGCTAACCTGTGCCACACAGTGTAGATAGCAAGAGCCTTTTTTTTTTTAATGTTCATTGAAATGGAATCTTGTTTTTTTCTGTTAAATTGGAATACAGGTTTGAATAAGCCCCAGAGACAAGCAATGAAGAAAGTTCTTCTTTCGAAAGACTACACTCTCATCGTTGGGATGCCAGGGACAGGAAAGACAACCACAATCTGTGCCCTGGTGAGCTCTGAAACTAAACACTTGTATTGGACCCTTCCTGAGTTTGTGATGCCTAATATCACAACCACTGTTAAACCTCAAAACCTCGAGGAGAAAGACCAGCTCCACAGTTACGCAAGTAAAGCAAGCTTTATTTAGTGCTGGCTAGGAAGATGGACACGGGCCAGGTCCATACCCAGGAATCCCAGACAGTGGCGCTGAATTAGGCCAGTCAGGTGCCTGTAAAGGCCAAACTCACACCTTTCCACATTTGTCCAAGCATATATCCTGTATAAGACATACTTCTTGCCTACATGTCTCTCGCCTAGGTGTGACTGAGCGCATCCAGTGTAGTTGGGGCAACCAACCCTGTTCACTAAATCAAAAACTTGTTATCTTACAAAAACAACAGCCCGAAGCGTTCCCGGAAGTTATCTGTCCTTGGGCACGTTGGGCTTACAGTTTTTTTAGCCCCCATACTGGTGCATTTTGCCTAGTGAGCAGGTTTACACATTTAATCTCAGCGCTTGAAGGCAGAGACAGGAGAATGGATATATGTAAGTTTGAGTCCAGCCTGGTCCACATAGCAAGTTCCAGACCATCTGAGGGTGCATAGACCCGGTCTCATCGAAACAACAACAACAAGAAATGATAAATTAACTGGGTGTGGTGGTACAGGCCTACACTCACGCCACTCTGGGGTCGGTATGATTAATGGCATAATAAAAACGCCTTGGGCACGTGAGATGGCTCAGCAAACTCCTTCCTGGATTCCAGTCTTCCTGAACGTTATAAGTGTTTGAAAACTAAGCCCGTTACTAGTTGTCTGGGCTTCAAAGTGACGATGTTTTTCTCGGCCTCCTGTTTCCAGGTTAGGATCCTCTCTGCCTGTGGTTTCAGTGTCCTGCTGACCAGCTACACACACTCTGCTGTTGATAATATTCTCCTGAAGTTAGCCAAGTTTAAAATCAGGTTTCTGCGTTTGGGTCAATCTCACAAGGTCCATCCGGACATCCAGAAGTTTACAGAGGAGGAGATTTGCAGATCGAGGTCCATTACATCCTTAGCCCATCTAGAAGAACTCTATAACAGTCACGTAAGTCAGTCTGGTTCTAACTGTGTGTGCTTGCACATGTATGTGTGTAGACATCAGAGGGACAGTCTCTGTTATTTCTCAGGTTGAGATGAAATCTCTGTTCTGGAGTTGGCCAAGTAGGCTAGGCTGGCTGGCCATCAAGGGACTCCATCTGTCTCCACAAAAAGATTTTGTTTTCTCGGTTGGTCTGTCTGTCTGTCTGTCTGTCTGTCTGTCTGTCTGTCTGTCTGATAGACCAGGCTCACCTTGAAGTTACTTTGTGGTTAATCTTGCCTTTGGCCTCCCTCGGGAGCTGGGATTTCAGGCCTATGTCTCCACGCCTGCTTGCTGCTGAGTTTGGGGGCACTGTGCACGTTAGGTTCTGGTCCTCTCTTTGACTGCTTGGTTTCCTGGTCTCCCTCTCTCTAAGTTCCTTCTGTCCTCTCCACAGCAGATATGATGGCGTGGGTCTGATCCCTCAGCTCCCTGGAGGTTCAGGCTAGCGGTTCAGGGGAATCCTAGACTAACAAGAGTCTCGCAAGAAACAAACAATCTGTACATGTTTCTAAATTAAATAACATTGAGAAATTCTTGCTGTTGGGGGGGGGGTTGATCTCTTAATTTCAGGAAGTGGCAGGAGTCAGGGGCAGGGGGGAGAGACACCCAAGTACCATCTTTGACATTCAGTAACTGACTTGTTTTCTGTGTTTGTCTGTAGCCTATCGTTGCAACGACCTGCATGGGAACAAACCACCCAATATTCTCCCGGAAAACCTTTGATTTCTGTATTGTGGATGAAGCCTCTCAGATCAGTCAGCCCGTCTGCCTGGGCCCACTCTTCTTTGCCCGGAGGTTTGTGTTGGTGGGGGACCATCAGCAGCTTCCTCCCCTGGTTCTAAACCGGGAAGCCAGGTGAGTAGATGCTCTCGTCTGCGTCCTGTTGCTGTGTCACACGCTCATCAAAACCGTCCTGGGGAGGGGGAAGATTTTTGGCTTACAGATTATAGTTCACCTCTGTGGGAAGTGAAGTCAGGAACTGCAGCAGGGGAACACTGCTGACTGGCTTGGTCTTCCTTCGACGTTTGTTCCCTCTTCCCAGTGTGTTTAGTTGATAACAGTGGGGATAGTAGACATTTCATTCCTGTGTGTTTGTTTCTGAGACAGTCCCACTGTGTATCCCCGGCTGGCCTGGAACTCACTCTGTAGACCAGAGATCTGCCTGCTTCTGCCTCCCAAGTGCTGGGACTAAAGATGTGCACCCTTACCCAGGTTTCAGTATGTTTTTTTTTTTGTTTGTTTGTGTTTTTTTTTTTTTGGTTGTTTTTTTTTTTAAAGATTTTTTATCATATGTAAGTACACTGTAGCTGTCTTCAGACACACCAGAAGAGGGCATCAGTTCTCATTACCGATGGTTGTGAGCCACCATGTGGTTGCTGGGATTTGAACTCAGGACCTTTGGAAGAACAGTCAGTGCTCTTAACCACTGAGCCATCTCTCCAGCCCCTTCAGTTTGTTTTTGGTTTTTTTTTTTTTTTTTTTTTTTTTTTGGTTTTCGAGACAGGATTTCTCTACATAGCCCTGGCTGTCCTGGAACTCACTCTGTAAACCAGGCTGGCCTCGAACTCAGAAATCCACCTACCTCTGCCTCCCAGAGTGCTGGGATTACAGGCGTGCGCCACCCCCGCCCGGACAGTTTGGTTTTAATAGACGGATTTTTTCCGTATTGTCCAGGCTTGAAGGATCTTTCTGCCTCAGACTCCCACCTCAGGCTTCTCGAGCTGGGCTGGCACACCTGTGTCACCACTCAGCACTGAAGCTCTAACCGTAGGAGCTGGGGTGCGGCTCGGTTCTCATTGCTCGCCCGCTGTGCGTGAAGCCTTGGGGTTCATCCCAGTGGTGCGTGCACCAAGCATAGTGCACATATTTCCAGCACTTGGGAGATGGACGCCAGAGGATCAGAAGTTCAAGGCCATCCACTGCTACCCTTCAAGTTGTGGGTCTGCCTGGGATACTCGACTTGCATCTCAAAATTTAAAACAAAAACCAAGTTTTCGGTTTAGGCTGGATTTTTGGGAGCCAGTGAGATTGCCTAGTGGGAAAAGCACTTTTCCAAGCCTGGGGAGCACGTTTGAACCCCGGAGCCTCAGTTACGGTGGACAAAGTTGTCCTCCGGCCTCCACAGGACCACCACCATGGCCATGGGCGGGCAAAGGCCATGCGCATCTACATATTGGTAGCTAAAGTTAAAATGTCAGTGGGCGTCTCTTTAAGGGGCGGGGCCGTGTGTGTGATGTCTCCTTGGCAGGGCTCTGGGCATGAGCGAGAGCTTGTTCAAGAGGCTGGAGCGGAACGAGCGCGCCGTGGTGCAGCTGACTGTGCAGTACAGGATGAACAGGTGTGTGCGGCCCACCAGCCCCGGGCGCCTGGCTGCTCTGTCGCCACCTCCGTGCAAACTGTGGTGCTCTCTGACTCTTCCAGGACCATCATGTCCCTGAGCAACAAGCTCACATACGGAGGGAAGCTGGAGTGCGGGTCGGACAGGGTGGCCAACGCAGTGCTAGCCCTGCCCAACCTCAAGGACGTCAGGCTGGGCCTGGAGCTGTACGCCGAGTATGCCGATAGCCCCTGGCTGGCCACAGTGTTTGAGCCAGACAGTCCCGTGTGTTTCCTCAATACGGATAAGGTAAGATGCTAGTGAAGAAGAACATTTTCTGTGTTTTCTTTAAACATTTGTCCTAGTATTTAAATGTCTCCTCAAGCTGGGCAGTGGTAGCACACGCCTGTAATCCCAGCACTCTGGGAGGCAGAGGCAGGTGGATTTCTGAGTTCGAGGCCAGCCTGGTCTACAGAGTGAATTGCAGGACAGCCAGGGCTATACAGAGAAACCCTGTCTTGAAAAAACCAAATCCAAAAAACCAAAACCAAAAAAAGTCTCCTTAGCTTGCTTTCCCTTTTTGAGCCAATTGCTTAGAGCCAAGTTTAGAACATACTCAACGTAGTGTACGTCCATACCTCGGCGCAGCACCGCAGTCCTGTCTGTCTGTCTGTGGTTCTGGTTCTCACCTGGCCAGCCTCTCAGACTCTGAGATCCATGGTCTGTGCCTGTGCCTCACAAGTGCGCTACTAGAGTGTGTTCCTGCCCCTGCTGGCTCCTGTGCTCTCGGGGTCTTTACAAGTTGACACATGTGAGGGTCGGGGTGTGGAGTTAGAAGGATCAGAAGTTCAAGATCATCCTGGGCCACTGACATTTTTAAAAAAAACCGACACACACACACATACACACACACACACACACACACACACACACACGATGAAGACTGTGTGGGCAGCTCGTTCCTTGGAGCGTTCTTTCAGTCTTGCTGGGGCTTTTCTGCTGCAGTATTTGAATAAAAGGCACCGAGATACAGTGTGGGGGCTGGAGAGGCTCAGGGGTTAAGAGCGTCGACCACTCTTCCAAAGGACCAGGTTCGATTCTCAGCACCCACATGGTGGCTCACAATTGATTCACGCCCTCTTCTGAGTTTTGTGAGTACCAGGTAAACACATGACACACAGACATATGTGGAGGCAAATACCCATATGTTTAAAAAAAGAAAAAAAAGATATGTCCGTGTTGGAGCAGTGATGGGTAGCCAATGTCACATGAGGCACTCTTGCCCGGTGCTGTCTTTCCTGCCTGTGATTTCCATGAGACAGACAACAGGGAGACGTGTGAGAGCTGGCCAGAGCTGTAGATTGCTTGTTATGAGTTGTTATGTGCTTTTGTGGAAATAAACTCCGTGCCCGAGCACACTTAGTGCTTGTGAGTGTGCGTCTGTGTGTGCGCATCCGCCACCCCTGCGTATTATTTCAGACTGCTTTCCGTTTATCTCCAAACCTAGTAGTCAAGTCTTTTTTTTGCTCCCGGGCCCGCCACTGCTTGAGCCTGACAGACTGCATCACTGGCTGCCTTCTCTGCTTAGGTCCCAGCTCCCGAACAAGTTGAAAACGGGGGTGTGAGCAACATCACGGAAGCCAGACTCATCGTCTTCCTGACCTCGACTTTTATAAAGGTAAGGTTGAGGGTCCCAGGCTAATCGTTGGGCGTGCAGAGTAATTATTGACTGTCTTGTTAAATACTGCCAGACTCTAAGGAACAGGAGATCTGGTGTTAAGACTTGTTCATTGAGATAAGGAGGGTCAGGATCTGGAGAGAGGGCTCAGTGGTTGAGGGCTGGGATCTTAGAAAGAACTGGAACTCAGTTTCTGTTATCCATGTTAGACTCTTCAAAACCACCTCTCTAGCTCCCAGGATCCAAATGCCAAATTTAAAGACTCTAAAAGCTACAATCAGAAAACTTAAGACTTTTTTGTTGTATTTTGTGACAGGGTTTCTCTCTACATAGCTCTGGCTTTCTTGTAGCCTAGAACTCATAGAGATCCACCTCAGAGCACCGGGAATAAAGGCGTGTGCCACCAGGTCCAGTGACATTCAGTTCTTCTTTTGGTAGCAATTGAAGTTTCCCTGTAGTGTCACTGTGCTGCGTCCTGCGTGTGGAGGGTTATTAGAACCCTTGTACAGGGTGCTTCTGATGCTTTGATCGGGAATGAGCGCTGAACGTGCCCTTCCCCAATTGGTGATCAATCAGTAGAGAGAGAAGCCTGGGCCTCAGAGGCGGGACTTCCAGGAGAACAAACATTAGCGTGCTCCAGGGGGAGCAAGACCACCAGCTGTGTGAGACCTCGGCCCTGGGCCTGGGGTAGCAGCTACACTGAGGGCAGACTTAGGGTGCTGGGCTAAGACTAAAGGAACTGAGCAGCTCAACTGAGGGCAGAGTTAGAGGTGTGGAGAGAAGGGCAGGCTAGCTGAGAGGCTTAGAAGTGCCGGCCATTGAGCATATTACAAGTGTGTGTGCGTGCGTGTGTGCGTGCGTGCGTGTGTGTATGTGTGTGTGTGTGTGTGTGTGTGTGTGTGTGTGTGTGTGTGTGTGTTTCAAACGTGGATCCCGGGTGGCTCCTGGGTGGGATCTGGTAGTGCAGTCCACCCAGAGCTTAAAGAAACTACACACTACAAGCTCTAACTGTGAATGCAACAGCAGAAAGTTGAAGGGCTGGGACAGAACGCAGTGGGTAAAAGGACTTGTCTCTGCTTGCTTAAGGATCTGAGTTCAAATCCCCAGCACCCATGTAAACGTCAGGCGTGTGTGTATGTGTGTGTCTGTGTGTGTCTATGGCCTTCCTATAAGGTCAGAACTCTGGCCTCCACATCCACGAGCGAGCCCACTCACATTCAGGCACCCAAACACTCTCAAACTCAGTCACTGCCAACCACATACACCTGAAAAAGACGAAAACTTAAAAGTTGGCAAAAGTGGGCAGTGGTGGCGCACGCCTTTAATCCCAGCACTTGGGAGGCAGAGGCAGGTAGATTTCTGAGTCCGAGGCCAGCCTGGTCTACAGAGTGAGTTCCAGGACAGCCAGGGCTACACAGAGAAACCCCATCTCCAAAATCAAAAAAAGGGGAAAAGTTGGGGCAAAAACTGTAACTCTTGAGCGACAGTAAAAGCGTAAAGAACTTAGAAATCAGGCTGCGGCTCTTAACTCACGGGCGTCTTCCACGCAGGCAGGCTGCAGCCCCTCAGACATTGGCGTCATCGCCCCGTACCGGCAGCAGCTTCGGATCATAAGCGACTTGCTGGCTCGGGCTTGTGTTGGGATGGTCGAGGTTAACACAGTGGACAAATACCAAGGAAGGGACAAGAGTCTCATCCTGGTGTCCTTTGTTAGGAGCAATGAAGACGGGACGGTAAGATGACTGCCTGTCTGCCTGGTCTTCCCCTCCCCCCTCCCTCCTGGCCTCTCGTCATCAGCGATAAAATCCAAGGCCCTGGGTTTCATTGCTATACAGGCAAGCACCTCACCGGTATAGCTACACACCAGCTTGCTCGCTCTTAATTTTTTGACGTTTATGTGTATGTATGTATGTATGTATGTATGTGTGTGTATGTGTATATATATATATATATATATATATATATATATATATATATATATATATATATATATATATATATACACATACACACACACACACACAAAATATATTTTCATGCATGTCATTTGTGTGCCTGGTACCATTAGAGGCCAGAAGAAGGTGTCAGATCCCCTGGAACTGAGGTCCTGGGTGGGTGAGATACCATGTGGGTGCTGGGAATTGAACCTACATTCTCTGCGAAATCATCTGGACTTGGATTTTCCACATAGCACCTTGGGTCATGCCTGTGATGGAGGCTGAAACAGGAAAGCCTGGAGTTGGAGGATAGCCTGGGCTACATAGCACAAAAGAACAAATAACAAAGCCAATATGGTGACACAGGCCTGTAATCCTAGTACCTGGAAATTGACGGAGGAGGAGTTCAAGGCCAGCCTTGACTGTATAGCAAGTTTGAGCCCAAGGTTCTGGGTGAGCTACAAGAAACCCTTGTCCAGAAAAATCAAAAAATATACTGAAGTCATTGAGGTAAACTATGTTATAACAAACTTAGACTGAAGTATGGGAATTCCCCTTTTTTCCCAGCTCGGAGAGCTCCTGAGAGACTGGCGGAGACTCAACGTGGCGCTGACCAGAGCCAAGCACAAGCTGATCCTGCTGGGCAGCATGTCCTCGCTGAAGCGCTTCCCGCCCCTGGAGCAGCTCTTCGGCCATCTGAGCGCAGAGCACTTAATATCCTTGCCCAGTTGATCACGTGGTCACCTGGGCGCTGCTGCTGTGGGTCTCTGGTTGCCATGGCCATAGGTCAAAGACCGCTTTGCGGAGGCAAGGAAACTTTCACAGCAAGTCTCGTCCAGTCATCAGTGACGTGATGGTGATGGGAGGCAAAGTCTTCCGCTCTAACTGGAAACCTCAGGCTGGGAACGGCATGGTGTGGCTGCCCCCTTTAGTCCCAGCCCCTGGGAGGCAGAGGCAGAGGCAGGCGGATCTCTTGAGTTTGAGGCCAGCCTGGTCTACAGTGTTCCAAGACAGCCAGAGCTTACATAGACCCTGTCTCAAAAAGTGGAGGGTGGGGGACAAGACTCGAAGCTCCCATGTCAGCCTCCTGCCTTTCACGGTCCCACAGACATGGTCTCTCTGAAACCTTCACTGGCCATACACTGAGATCCTGCTTCTCAAGGGTTGGGTTTATAGCAGCAGTTCTCTCTCTCTCTCTCTCTCTCTCTCTCTCTCTCTCTCTCTCTCTCTCTCTCTCTCTCTCTCTCTCTCTCTTTTCTTTTTGGTTTTTTCGAGACAGATTTTCTCTGTGTAGCCCTGGCTGTCCTGGAACTCACTCTGTAGACCAGGCTGGCCTCGAACTCAGAAATCCGCCTGCCTCTGCCTCCCAAGTGCTGGGATTAAAAGCGTGTTGCCACCATTGCCTGGCTCCATTACTTTTCAAACAGATGGTTCTGTGAGGTGAAGTCTCAGGTATCCAGGTTGGCCATGAACTGACTAATTGAAGGTGACACTGAAGTTCTGATCTCTGGCAGCCCCAGATCCAGGCCTGGGCCCCCACGCCTGGCTTTCTGTCACTTTTCAAACAGATTATTCTCTCTCTCTCTCTCTCTCTCTCTCTCTCTCTCTCTCTCTCTCTCTCTCTCTCTCTTCCCTCCCTCCCCGTAGGATCTCGTGTATCCCAGGCTATCCTACCACTTAGCAGTGGTCTTGAACCCACCACTCTGCCTCCTCCCCTCTAGGACCGAGGTTATGAGTCGTGCCGTAGTGCACTGGTGCCTTCCCCGACTCTGTCTTCCTTAATTCATGTTACATCGTGGACCTTCCATCCAGAGAACAGGAGAGCCTCCGCCACATCCTGGGCAGTTGCCAGGGAGACTGAAGCACAGCGATGCTGCCTGCCAATGCTGTGTGCCTCCGGGGCAGTGACGGCCTCCCTCCCTGGGAATTCCACTCTTAAAGTGAAAATGACTTTTAGCCGAAAGTACAAAAGGACGTGAATGTACTGTTTTCAAAGTTCCAGATCTTTCTCTTCTGTTACCACGCAAAATTCTACTTTAAAAGTCCTGGTGTACCCAAAATTGAGAAGCCTGAATTTGGAAATACTTCAAGTATACCTGTGTGTGCAAAGATTTCCACCTTAAACTGTGGATCAGCCTTGGGTTGTGTACAGTAACGCCTAAGGTTCAGTTAGAGCTCAAGGTTGAGAGCTGACAGAAGAAACTACAACTTGAGGTCTGAGTCCCGAATCGTACAGGTGACATTTGAAAGGTCAGACAGACTGGCCCTTGTCATTGCTTGAAGCCACTGTGCCAAGGAGACCAGGTGACGGGTACTCTGAATTTGGGCATTTCCTGCTTGTTGTCCTTGCTTTGTTCTTTGGTGTCACCTGTGATTTTTGCTCCGAGCCTGGTCTTTGAATGTCACCCATGAGTCCTGTCGCCAGTTCTTTATTCCTTGTCCCCTCCCCCACTGTGTCCCTTTGTAAGTTTTTGGACTCCGGCAGTTTAATATTAGAGGAGGATTCGATATAAAATGTATTTTTGATGTATTTTATATAAAACAAAAACTTTTTTTTTTGAGGAGTTTGATGGCAGCTTACGGGGTGGGGGGGGGGTGTGTCCACCTGTTAAACATCCTGGCTGGTGCTACTCACTTTTACACTTATGTACAGATGTTTTTAAGAATAAATTTACCAGCAAATAATTAGCATCTCTCTATATATAATGACATTTTCACATCAGGTCTTATCTCCTGGAATGGGAAAACTTCTACCTCACTTAAGTGGAAGTTTAAATATGTTAAAATAGTTGGTGCTTCTGTCTTTTTTATTATTTAATGTACAGTTTAATAAATTTTATGTTCTGGTAGACCTGGCTGAACCGGTTTTCATTTTATGGCTTTTATCTGTGTGTGATCTGTCCTGGATCTCGGGTGACCTTGAACTTGCGATCTGCTCATCTGGTTGCTGCAGTGGTGGGGATTAAGCCTCCAGCTTTCCGCATGCGCACCCCACAACCCAGCCACCCTCTGCCCAGGTGCCTAGCTTCTTTTTCCATAATGATGGGTGAAATGTTGCTTCTACTTATGTCAGTTACCTTTTTTGCTGAGAAAAGCATCACATCGGAAGACTACTTAAGGGAGAACGACTTAGGTTTCCAGATGCAGAGTCCACAATGGTGCTGGGCACTGCAGCAGGGGACTGGAGCAAGAAGCTGAGGTGTCACCTCTTTAGCATGAGGTGAGCTGAGGTGAGAACACTCAAAGCCTGCTCCTCCGAGAGACCCACTTCCAACAAAGCTGAACCGACTCCAAACACCCCCACCAACTGGGAACCGGGTGTGCAAACACCTGAGCCTCACGGGGAGAGTTTTCATCTAACCCCAGCAGTCTACAGCTGAAACCAAGAAATGACAATATCCCAACAAGCTGGGCGGTGGTGGCGCACGCCTGTAATCCCAGCACTTGGGAGGCAGAGGCAGGCGGATTTCTGAGTTCGAGGCCAGCCTGGTCTACAGAGTGACTTTCAGGACAGCCAGGACTACACAGAAAAACCCTATCTCGAAAAAAACAAAAAAACAATATCCCAATGAGATTTATAAATGACTTAACCATTGAAAGAAGATGGTATCTGGCAGATCAGAAGAGTTACTGTCCTTGCTTAAATAGCAATCATTAATGAGAGTATGGAGCTGGAGGCGATCTAAGGTCCTTTCAGTCCTGGGGGGGGTGGGGGCCACTGTGTGTGTGTGCAGGTGCCTCCTGAAGCCGGAAGAGGGTAACGGAGCCTAGAATCAGGAATTACAGTCAGTTGTGAGCCTCTCAGCACAGGCGTTGGGAACCAAACTCGGGTCCTGTGCAAGAGCATCAAGTGCCTAACCACTGAGCTCTCCAGTCTGTCCCAGCTCGAGTCTTTTAGGTATTTGAAAGAGTTAAGAGGTTTCTGTGCCTTGAGGTTTGAAGTTAGGCACGCCGGCCCATGTGCGCATGTGTACGAGAGCTAACATCTCTTGTTTGGGGAGGAGGACTCCCTAGATACAATTCAAAGCACCATTGACCCATTTGGTTTCCTTGTCCTAGTCAGCGCAGGTTCAGAGAAGAGTGTGTGGCCTTTCAGGGGCTGGAGGTGAGCTTAGTGCTTAGCACACCCTACTCTTGGAGAGGACCGGAGTTCAGTTCCCAGCACACCACAATGGCCTGTAACTTCAAGTGATCTGATACCCTCTGACCTCCCCCCTGGCATATGTACACTCTTGTGAGCACATACATACACATATTCACCTGCACATATGCATGTAGCATGTAATAAGATAGTATATGCAAATACTCATAATAAGATAAAATGGACTCTCAGGAGCCCCGTCTCTGGACTCACTGTATAACCTGAGTCAAGCCTCGGATTCACTGGCTTCACCTGATGTCACCTCTGGGCCCAGCTGTCACCCGCAGCACCTGCTCTTCCTGTACCGTAACTTGGGTAGCCTGGTCTAGTTACTGTCTTTGTGGTCAGTCCTAAAAATCACCAATTTAGATCTCAGCACCCGGGAGGCCTGAGTCTGGAAGGTCATAGGTTTGAGGCTGGGCCCGGCGTGTAGAGAAGAGCACTGGTGAGCAGGTCGTGTTGACAGCTCTTGAAGACTGAGTGTGTTTAGACCAGTGCCTCCCAGCCGCTGCTGCACTGCTCTCACCAGCCCTCAGTGAGGGAAGCCATGTGCAGCTCAAAAGACAAACACTCAGTAAAATACCACAACCCAGTCAAACAAAAAGTAAGGTAATGCTGATTTCCTGGGAATTGTGTTAATTTTTAAAAAATGTTTTACTAATTAATTTATTGGGTGACAGATGCTTATGCCCTAACACCACCTCTGTAGCAGCTGGGGAACAATTTTCAGGAGTCAATTCTCACCTTGTAGGCCCCTGGGGGAAGAAACTCAGGTTTGGTGGCTCAGTGCTTCTACCCTCTAGCACTCTAGCCAGACCATTCCAGTATTACTTGTATGCCCTAGAGGCTCTTGCTGCGTTCTCGAACAGAAGGGTAGATGCACTGCAGAGAGAATATCTTAGGCCTGTATGGGTGTCGCACCTGTCAATAAACCCGATGGCCTGTGGCTTAGGCTAGAAATAGGTGGTGGGATATCCGGGAGCCGAAAAAGGATTCTGGGAAAGAGCCCAGGCATCCCGGGGAAAGAAAATTGCAGACAATTGCGATGAGACAGACACAAGGTACCTGAGCACAGGTGACCCAGTCACCTGGCAGAATGTAGATTAGAATAAACGGGTTATTGTAAGTTATATCTAGTCGGAAAAGAGCTTAGCTATATATCCAAGGTATTTGTAAATATATATTGAGTCTGAGTCTTATTTCTCCAGAGCATGGAACTGGGAGAAAGAACCAGACCAAACCTGTACAACGCACAGCCAGGAAACACCTCAAGCTTGGGGGATTCCTCAGAGGCTTGGAGTCCTTCTAGATATGAAGAGGGGGAGAAATAAGTAACGACGTTGTATAATATTTCATTTGTGGGACGCCTAAGCAGCCGAAAGTCAGAGCTACGTTGTTTAGGGATCCATGCCCAGGTGGTGGTAGTATATCCTCAAAGTAGGGAGAGGATTCTCATGAGAGTCAGGATGGTGCTGACCCCTGGTCCCGTGTTCATAGGGAGAGGATTCTCATGAGAGTCAGGACGGTGCTGACATCTGGTCCCGTGTTCTCAGGCTTTCAGGGCCTGGGCAGGTCTCTGTTCCGTCTTCATCTCCCATGTACATCAGGACTCTTTGTAAATATACTTCTCAGTATATAACAATCTCACATTAAAGAAAACTTTTCCACTACATATATAAGTTGAAAGGCAACCTGGGACTACACAAGACCTCTCAAAAACAGAAAAGGAGGACTAGAGAGATGGCTCAGCGGTTAAGAGCATTGACTGCTCTTCCAAAGGACCTGAGTTCAATTCCCAGCAACCACATGGTGGCTCACAACCATCTGTAATGGAATCTGATGCCCATTTCTGGTGTGTTTGAAAAAAATGGCAGTGTACTCATAAAATAAATAAATTAAAAAAAAAAAAAAACAGAAAAGGAAATCTAAAACCAGAATTCATTGTCTCTCAGGTAAAGAGTGCACATGCGTATGCTTGTGAATGCGTACACACAAAAGAGTAAACCTTTTAAGGCACAAAAGTTGCTTCCTCTACCTTTGTTGACTTGCTGGATATCAATGCATCAATTTATCATTGTTGGTACAAGAGAGAACCAAAGCGACCTGAGAAGGTTTGAACGTGCTTGGCTCACAGGAAGTGGTGCTGTTAGGAGGTGTGGCCCTGGAGGAGGTGTGTCACCGTGGGGGTGGGCTTTGAAGTGAGCTCCGCCCACAGTGGAAGTCTCCTGGCTGTTTTGGATCAAAGTGTGGAACTCTTGACTCCTCCAACAACTCATCTGCGTGAATGCTGCCGCGCCTCTCATGATGATGGACCGAACCTCTGGACCTGAGCCAGCACCGACTGGACGCTTGCCTTTAGAAAAGTTGGCTTGGTCATGGTGTCTCTTCCCAGCAGTGAAACCCTAACTGAGACACAACCCAAGCAGTTACGAGAGTCCAGCCGAGCGAGATTGTTTATTTGGATTAAGCAGCACAAACTGACTGCAGCACAGACTAGGGAACTGACTTAGCAGATGACAGACCTTTTATTGTACTCAGGCCGATACTGATCGATCAGACGCTTGGATGGAACAGACTCGGGAACTCACTGTGATCCGAAAGAGAAATCGTACAACATTTTTAAAAGACGTGGAACCCCAAAGCATGGGGCGGGCTTTAGCATTGTCCAGTCATGTTTCAACACAAGGGGGTTGAGCGAGGAGGTGACTGGGCCTTATCCGGGTCACCTGGTTTCAGGGGCCTTGCCTGAGCTTTGCAGTCAGGTCTCCTGCTGGACTCTGGTCCGGAACTGAGAAGGATAAGGGAACAAAGGGTCGGGCCAGGTGCAGGTGGTCAAGTAAACCACTCCAGGCCATGCTTAGTTTAGATAAGGCAACTTCTGTTTTACAGGTTAACAGATAGACATGGCACACCTGAAGAAGCGGGATAGGAGTTGGTTCCGGGGTCTGGGAACCGGAACTCAGTTTTGACTCTGCCCTCAGGATAGATGTTGTTCCTGAAATGGCTGGGTTCAGGCAACTGTCTCCTACAAACCAGAGTGTCGATTTACTACCATTGTGATGCAGCTGTCTACCTACTTTTGGTGGTCTGTTAAAGTGTTTTGGTGTTTGTTTGTTTGTTTGTTTGTTTGAGACAGGGTTTCTTTGTGTAGCCCTGGCTATCCTGGAACTCACTCTGTAGAGCAGGCTGGCCTCGAACTCAGAAATCTGCCTGCCTCTGCCTCCCAAGTGCTGGGATCAAAGGCATGCACCGCCCTTGCCCAGCCCTGTTTTTGAGATGGGTTTATTAGCTCCTGAATCAAGATCTGCTTGCTTTTGCTTCAAGGATGAGTCCTGGGGTTACAGGTGTATGACAGGCGCCACACCCAGCTAGCCCATTGCAACATTTTATCTACGGGCAAGTCGAAAGGCAGAAGGAAGCATTCTTTTCCATATGTGCGAATTTTTAAAGACAGCTTCGTGTACACTCCAGGTCTTGCCTCCAAGTCCGAAGAGTTGGTATTTTATAGGTCCACCACACCCGTTTACAAAGTATTACATTTTGTTATTTGGAACAGGGTCTTTTTGCTAGCCTTAGGTGACCTGGCACTTGTCAGGTAGCTCAGAGTAACCACGAGTTAGTTCCTAGCAGTCCTCCTGCCTCCACGTCCGGTTGAGTGCTGGGGTTAGCAGCGTGCACCCCCGCACCCGGATTTCAGCGTCATGCTTTTGCGACCAGGCTAGCTTCAAATCCATTATGTAACTGAGCCTGGTCTTCAACTACGGATCCTCCTCACTCGCATCTCTCAAATGCCAGGAATTACGGGCCGCTGGCTCTGCTAATTGCGGGAGGGGTTCTAAAAATCTGTCGGCTGGCGCCGAGGTTGCCGGCGTGTTGCATTAAAGCCATCCAGCCTGCGAGGATGAAACCTCGGCAGGTAGCTTGAGGCCGCATGTGCATCCTCCCTCGGCGCTGTGCAGCGGCGCCCCGGCCCCAGATCCCCGCCACGCCTCTTTCTCTGACGCCGCCAAGGTTAGTCAAATGGGGGATGATCGGCGGGGACAGCTTCGCGCGGCCGTGGCGTCCTCCCGCCGCCAGGGGCGCTGTGGCAGCGCCGAGCCCGGTCAGACGCGGTGGCCGCCGCGCGCCTGCGGGGAGCTGCTGACCCGCTCGGCGAGCCCGTGTCCCGCACGCACCGCCGCCATGGGTAAGGGCAGCAGCCGGGGTCGCCATCCTCCGCTTGGGTCGCGCAGTCACCCGGGGACCGGGGTGGGGTGGGGAGCTCCCGGGGTCGCCATGGCAACGTTCGCCTGCCCGCATCCCTGCGCCCCGCCCGCCCTGGGGCCTGGCGGCTGGGGCCGGTGGACGGGCGGGGGCCCGGGCGTCCAGGGACAAGGATGGCTTCCCAGTCTCGCGTGTGGCTGGGGCGGGCGGAAGGCTGGGGAGGGGAGCGGTGTGGTGCCGGGAGCGCGCCCCGCGGGGGCCCCCGGTGCAGGCGCGGGGCGCGGAGGGCGCGGGGCCGCCTCCAGGGACTGCCGGGGAGCGCCGGCGCGGGCCCCGCCTGCGGTCGCTGCTGCACGAGCCGCCGTGCTAGGCTCGTCCCGGTGCAGGTTACAGGTTGTGATGAGCACTCTTAAAAAAGAGAATTCTGCCGACTGTGAAACGTCAGGTGGTTTCGCTTCAGCGCGGGAGTGGGTGGAGGGAATCTCACCTCGACCGAGAGTGCAGGAAAAGTGGGCAGATCCATCATCTTCCAGCCGGGCTGTGCAGGATTGCAGAGGAAGTCAGCCCAGAGAGCCGAAAAACAAACCACCACCGAGGCCAGAGCAAAGGGACTCTTGTTTTTTCGAAACAGGTTCTCCCTACGTAGTCCTGGCTGTCCAGGAGCTAGCAATGTAGACCAGGCTGGCCTCGAACTCAGAGATCCCCCCCACACACACACACATTTTCTGGGATTGAAGTGTGCCGTACCACGCCCGGCTGTTTTGTTCTTAGACAGTGTGCCACCGAATAACCCAAAATGGTCTAGTGACGCCTTGACCACCTGGGTTTGTCATTTACTTGAAGGTTGTTTGTGAGACAGGTCTCACTATATAGCATTGGCTGCCCCGGAACGGGACACTCTGTAGACCAGGTTGGCCTCAAGAATCACAGACATTGGGATTACACCGCATGACAGAGCTGTCTGGAGGTTAAGAAATGCAGTGTTTGTTTCTCACAGCTGTTTTCCCATCTTTGTGGAAAATATTTGTGCCACTCGGCAGTGTTTAGAGTGTTGGGGAAACAGCTGATTTTTTAAAATGTTTTTTTTTTTATTTTTTTATTTTTAATGGGTGTGTACCTGAGTGTAGGACCCTCCAGAGGCGTTGGGTCGGGGTTTAAGCAGTTGCCACAGGTACTGGGAATTAACCTCTTTCCAGCCCATGCTAGAATCTTTTCTCCTTTATTTTTTTCTTTTCTTTTGATTTGGGAGTTGCGTTTTTTTTTTTCTTTGTTTGTTTGTTTTTTTCAAGACAGGGTTTCTCTGTATAGCCCTGGCTGTCCTGGAACTCACTCTGTACACCAGGTTGGCCTTGAACTCAGAAATCTGCCTGCCTCTGCCTCCCAAGTGTTGGGATTACAGGGAAGTTGTGTTTTTTCAGACAGGGTCTTACTATGTAACCCCGGCTGGCTTTGAACCCACCTCCCATTTGCTTGCTAAGGTTAAAGGCACAGACATAAGTCACCCTGGATTGAGCTGTTTCTTCTCTATCCCCATATTTGTCAGAATATTTTGATTTTTTTCTGTTGTTTATCCTGTGATGTCTGTTCTGGGAGATTCTGGAATCTGATAACTTTACCCTTTTATTTCATTGCTAGTGTATTTCAAGAACTTTTTTTTTTTTTGAGACAGTTTCAGCAGTATATGGCTGTCCTGGCTGTCCTGGAACTCACTCTGTAGACCAGGCTGGCCTCAAACTCATAGAGGTTCACCTACCTCTGCCTCACAAGTGCTAGGATTAAAGCCTGGCTAATGTTTTTGAAATAAAGATTTGTATGTATATGTGTGTGTGTGTGTGTGTTGAAGGTGGTTTTTGTGTATGTTGTGTGTGTTGTTGTGTCTGTATGTGTGATGACCTCAGAGGTCAGAAGAGGGCAGTGGGCCACCTGGTGCTAGAGTTACAGGCAGTTGTGAACCATCCTAATGGATGCTGGGAACCAAATGTTGGCTCTTTGGAAGAACAGCAAACACTCTTAATAGCTGAGCCATCTCTTTAGCCTCTTACTCTTGCTCGGAAACCATTACACCATCCCCACTATCCAGCATTTGCAAACCCTCAAACATGTGACTTCTGTCTCCGGGCTTATCTTCACAGAAAGTCATTTTACCTTAAGATGTGTGCAGTAGGTAGGCACAGTGGACCACAGCTAGTGTGTGTGTGTGTGTGTGTGTAGAAGGTAAGCACAAATGTGCTGTGCCGGGTGGGTGATGGTCAGACGTTCTCTCCTGCTACCTTGTGGGTTCTGGATGGAGCGCAGGTGGTCAGGCCTGCACATCCCCTCTGAGCAATCTTGCCAGCCAGAAAATAAAGCTCATTCTCTGTGTGGAGTCTTGAGGAGAATTCATAAGCACGGCCGCAGCGGGCATGGCGCTTTGCTGTGGCTTGTGAGAGAGAAGGAAGAGCTCGTGTTTGACGCCCTGGACTGAAGAGCTAGCCGGGTTGCCAAGCACAGGAAAGCAGACGTTGTTGACCTCCGTGGGGAAGGACGGATTTGTGGACTTGCCACTGTTCTGTTCCGGGGATGATGTTGGACATCCTTGCATTTTTTTCAGCCACAAAGGACCCGACGGCTGTGGAGAGAGCCAACCTGTTAAACATGGCCAAGCTCAGCATCAAGGGGCTCATCGAGTCCGCCCTGAGCTTTGGCCGCACCCTGGACTCCGACTACCCTCCTCTGCAGCAGTTCTTCGTGGTGATGGAGCACTGTCTGAAGCACGGCCTGAAAGGTAGGACGAGACTGCAGAGTCAGTCCGCCTTCCAGTCCTCCGCCCTCCGCCCTCGGTGTCCTGGAGAAATAGTTTTAAGGCCCCTAGCTACCGATCGTTATTTTGCATTTTAAACCTGAACGTTGGGCCAGTGGGATGGCTTCCTGGGCAAAGGGCTTGCCACTTGAGCTGGAAGACCCCAGTTTGATCTTTGGAATCTAGGTTGAGGTGTGTTGATTTCAGGAGAAAGTGTTAATTACTGTTGTGATTCCTAGTACATGATCTTTAGAAATGTTTTGTTTTTGTTTTTGGAGAGAGGGTTTCTCTGTGTAATAAACAGTCATTGGCTGTCTCAGAACTCACTCTGTAGACCAGGCTGGCCTGGAACTCACAGAGATCTGCTGCCTGCCTCTGTTTCCCCAGGGCTGGGATTAAAGGCGTACACTATCATGCATTACATTTTTTTTTTTAAATAATTGGTGAAAAACATACCTGATTACTCTTTCTTTTTTTTTTCTTTTTTCTTTGAGACAGTTCTATATATAGACCAGGCTGGCCTCGAACTCACATAGACCTGTCTGCCTCTTCCTCCTAGGTGCTGAGATCAAAGCAGAGTGCCAACATGCTTGTCCTGATTACATGGTTTTTTACATATTTACCCTTCAATGGGTTTTCATTTTCTTGGGTAATTTTTTAAAAAAATTTACATTTATTTACATACACACACACACACTCACACGCACAAATGCACGCATGCATGCACCTGCACCTAAAGATCAGAGGGCAACTTGCAGGAGGCAAGTACCTTTCCCCACTGAGCCATCTCAGTGGCCTTCGATTGCTTTTGAAACTGAAGTTGAGTGGAGATCCTGGAGTGTGCTCACTGATAGTTTGGACTCTGTTGAAGTTATGTCAAAGTAGATTGCTGACACAGAAATGTCTCCATGCCTGGGGTCGTGTATGGAAAAGTATCCTCTGAACCAGGTTCCTGTCAAAACAGAAATGATCTCGTAAAGAATGACCCTCTGCTATGCAGGTCACACCAGAGATTGATACGTAGAAAATGTGTGTGGGTTTTGAGGCTCTCTGCATAGCCCTGGCTAGGCTGGAGCTCAACTGTATAGACCAAGCTGGCTTCCAGTTCCCACAAGTCCGCTTGCCTCTGTCCACTGAGGTCAACTAAGCCCCGTCATGCTCAGGTGGTAATTATGTTTTGAGAAAAGGAACTGGCAAATAGCCCAGGCTGGCCTGGTACTTGCCAGGTCGTCCCAAGGTCTGAAGTGGTAGCTACCTTCTCAGTGCAGAGTTGAGAGAGAGATTTTTCAAGGAATCATACAACTCAGAAATACATTTGGAATGAAACACACGCTAGTGGGCTGGGGAGATGACCCAGCTGGGGGACTTAGTTGGATCCTTAGTGCCCACACAGGAAGCTAGACTTGGTAGCAAGCTTGTAATCCCTAAACTGAGGTGTGTGTGTGTGGGGGGGGGATAAGGAGGGGATGGAGACAGGAGCATCCCTGGAGCTCAGCTAGTAGTTACCATCCATCGGTCCTGTGAGGAGACCTGCTTTACAGCCCAGGGTGGATGGCTCTTAAGGATGCTCCCAAAGCTGATGTCTGACCTCCCTTGCACACACATACCTCAGATAAGATGACACACCCACCCGGCATGTAGTATTCAATGTTTAAATATATACCGGATAATAATAATTCTCTTACTTAAAATAACAATAATAACAATTAAGCCGGGCTTGGTGATGCATGCCTATTAGCACAGCATCCGTGAAGGCGGAGACAGGAAGTTCAGATGTTTATGGCCATCTTCAGCTTCAGAGCAAGTCTGAGGCTGGCCTGTGTTGGCTGGAGTCTCTGTTGGGGTTCAACTTTAATCCCAGCACTAGGGAGGCAGAGGCAGGCAAGTCGCTGAATTTGAGGCTAGCCTGGTCTACATAGGGAGTTCCTGGCCAGCCAGGATGACATAGTGAGAACCTGTTTTTTAAAAAAAAAATCATCCATTTATGTGTATATGTACGTAAGGACACACCCAGGTTTGGGGGCAGCTTTGATCTCTTCTCGTATGATCAGTATCCATGTAATCGGCTAGGAAAAAGTTGTACAGCCAAGCCGGGGTGTGCTCAGTTGATGGGAGTGTGTGCTTAGTTTGCTGGCTTTGACCTCCAGCACCTCACAAACGCCACGGCGGCTCGTGTCTGTGGTGCTAGCACTCGGGAGGTGGAGGCAGGAGCATTAGAAGCAGTGAGCCATCTTCAGTCACCTCGGAGCAGAACCCACTCTCCCGAGTGAGCGAGCTCAGACTGTGCCCAGCATTTTCCAGATGACACAGTGCTGGAAGGGGGGCTGAAGAGATGGCTCAGTGGTTAAGAGCACCGACTGCTCTTCCAGAGGTCCTGAGTTCAATTCCCAGCAACCACATGGAGGCTCACAGCCATCTGTAATGGGATCTGCCCTCTTCCGGTGTGTCTGAGGACAGCGACAGGGTACTCACATAAAATAAATCTTTTTTTTTTTAAGTGCTGGATTATCTTGGGAATATATATCTGGGCACATGGTCTAGGATTATTTCCTGTGTACCCCCCCCGTACCCCCTATTCCCCCAAAGATAGATAGGGTTTCTCTGTGGAGCCCTGGCTGTACTGCAACTCGCTATGGAGACCAGGCCGGCCTCCAACTTCCTCTGCCTCCTGAGTTCTGGGAGTACAGGTGTGTGCCATCAGCACCCAGCTGTCTTGAGATTTCTTTAGAAGTACAGGCAATGGGATCGATGGAGGCTTAGTTAGGACACCAGCTAGCAGTGGACGGGAGCCTTTGCTTTGTCACGTGTTTGCCCACTCTTGATATTATCTGTCTAAAGTACTCTCCTCTGCACGTTTGAGATGAGCTGTTCAGCGCTGCTGTGGCTGTTCTAGAATTCTTAGTGTCAAGCAGTCTTCCTGCCCCGGCTTCCTCAGTAGCTGGGACCATAGATGTATGTCACCAAGTCCAACTTCCAGATACCTTTAAAAGAAAAAAGATTTAATTTTTTAAAATTATGTCTCAGAGCTACAGAGTAAGATACCCTGTTTCGAAACAAACAAGTTATTATGATTAGAGGTGCATGTGAGTGTGCCCGTGGAGGCCTGGGGCTTGAGTTCCAGGTGGCTGTGAACACCTGACGTGGGTGCTGTGAACCGGGCACAGGTCCTTTACCAGAGCAGCGTATACTCTTAACTACCGAGTTCCATCTCCAGCCCCACCCCGACACTTTAATTATATTTTTGTGTACGTGTTTGCATCTCCATGCCATATGTGGTCCGTTACCCAAGGATAACAGAAGAGGGTGTCTGGTCCCCTGAAGCAGCAGTGAGAGACAGTTGGGAGCCTCCTGACCTGAATGCTGGGAACTGAATTCTAAACTCTGGAAGAGCAGCAAGGGCCTTTCCCTGCTAAGCTGCCGGTCCAGCCCACAGATATGTCCAGCCCCTCTACCCCTTCCCTTTCTCCCTCTTGCTCCAGTCCCCACTTGCTTCGGCCCATAGATTCTTTGTTAGTTTCTTGTTAAGGATGGTTGTGAGCCAGCATGTGGGTGCTGGGATTTGAACTCAGGACCTCCGGAAGTGCAGTTGGTGCTCTTAACCGCTGAGCCATCTCACCAGCTCCTAGAAAAGATTTTTAAATTTATTTTTTAGTTACGTGTGTGTGTGTGTGTGTGTGTGTGTGTGTGTGTATTTATAAGAGCAGGCCATCGCAGGCCTAAGGCCTGTGATCCTGTGGAGCTGACATTACAGGTGGGCTGGGTGAGGTCCTCTGGGAGAACAGTATATATATTCTATATTCTCTTAACCCGAGCCATGTCGCCAGCCCAGCTCACAGGTCCTTTTATTGTGTCAGGAAATTACCAAGTATGTGCCAAGGTGTGAGTGCTTGTGTGTGTGTGTGTGTGTGTGTGTGTGTGTGTGAGAGAGAGAGAGAGAGAGAGAGAGAGAGAGAGAGAGAGAAGGAGAGAATACCTTGCAGGAGTCCAGTCTCTGCTTCCATTGTGTGTCCCAGGATCACACTCTGGTGTGGGGCTTGCAGGGGATGCCTGTACTCAGAAGCCATCTCTCCAGCCTGCTCCCTCTCTTTATTTTTTGAAATGGCAGTGATAAAACTCTTTCTTCTCTCCTAAAGGGCTGAATTGGAATTTGTTGATCATGGCCTTCAAACGGTTGAGTTTCGAATTGTTTTCAGGATGTGTTATCCTTTACTCCTAACCACAGTGAATTAGGTATCCTAGTCACAGGTTTACCTTAACGCATCTCTGTTCAGCTTCTGAGATTTCCCCCACAGAAAGGTCGCTCTTGGTGGCTGCCCTTGCATAGGCAGTGCCTATGACAGTCACATCATATCTGCAGACTGGCCTGATCAGTAAGAAAAATAAAATGGTGTTTTTTTCTTTTATGTTAATGACTGCATGTTTGTCTCTGTGCCACCTACATGCAGTGTGCAAGGTTGCCAGAAGGGGGCATCAGATCCCCAGGAGATCTGTTGTTGAGAAGCAAGCCCTTGTTCTCAGAAGAGCAGCCTGAGACAGCGTCTCTCCTGTAGCCAGCTTGCTGCTAACTGAGCATGTCCTTGAACTGATTTTTTTCCCCTTGACTTTTTGAGACAGGGTCTCTCTGTGTAGCTCTGGCTGTCCTGGAACTGTCTGTGTAGACCAGGCTGGCCTCAATACAAGGGCCTTGCGCATCCTAGGTTAGCGTTCTGCCTCTGAGCCATGCATGGCTCTTACACCTTCAGAGGTCTTGTCATTGTTTATGTTTTGAGACAAGATAATGCATTTTGCCAGCTGATCTTAAACTTTCTCTGTAGTCCATGGAGATGTAATTTCTGAGTCTTCCCCCTCTGCCTCCCAGGGTGCTGGGTTTACCTAATAGACTTAGGAAGAGGTTTTTATTTTGGTATTGGTTAAGAATGACGTGGGCTGCCAGGCGGTGGTGGCGCACTCCTGTAATCCCAGCACTCTGGGAGGCAGAGGCAGGTGGATTTCTGAGTTTGAGGCCAGCCTGGTCTACAGAGTGAGTTCCAGGACAGCCAGGGCTACACAGAGAAACCCTGTCTCGAAAAAAAAAAAAAATCCAAAAAAAAAAAAATGACGTGGGCTACTACTGTATAGTTACATACCTGAATGGTCCTCAAGATGTGTGTGTGTGTACATATATAATGTATGTATACATTTACTTACTTCTGGTGATACTAGGAATTAAACCTAGAACAACCTTGTGCTAGGCAAGGCAAATGTTTTTGTTTTTTGTTTTTCCGTGCGAGACAGGGTTTCTCTGTATAGCCCTGGCTGTCCTGGAACTCACTCTGTAGACCAGGCTGGTCTGCAACTCAGAAATCCACCTGCCTCTTCTGCCTCCCAAGTGCTGGGATCAAAGGCGTGCATCACTTCCTCCATCTAACTTTTTTTTTTTTTTAAGATTTACTTATTATATATACCATATTTTACCTGCATGCCAGAAGAGGGCACCAGATCTCATCATGTGGTTGCTGGGAATTGAACTCAGGACCTTTGGAAGAGCAGTCAGTGCTTTTAACCTCTGAGCCATCTCTCCAGCCCCACCTTCTTTCCTTTCTATTGAGACATGATGTCACTAAGTTATCTAGGCAGGCCATAAACTTCTGATCCTCATGCCCCAGCCTCTCATAAAGCTGACATTATATGTATGTGCGCAGGTGTGTGTGTGTGTGTGTGTGTGTCTTTACTTGCACAGTACACACAATGGCCAGAGCAGGCAAGTACCTGGCTCTCTGTTGCTCTCTGTCCTACTGTTTGGAGCCAGGCTCGCTCGATCGCTGAACTGGAAACTCAGTTTGACTTGGGCGGGTCAGCCAGCGAGCCCTCAGGGCTGCCCGTGTCCACCCTCCGGTGCTGGGGTCCCAGGCACACACAGCCACGCCCAACTCGCCATATGGGTACTGGGATTGACTCAGGCCTCACGCCTGACGAGGAGGCACTGCGAGCCGCTGGACTGACTCTCCAGATCTGTAACTAGATATTTAAGGATGATTACTCCCATTTCATGAGTTGAGATGACATGTTATTTATTTATTTATTTATTTATTTATTTATTTATTTATTTATTTATTTATTTTAATCCAGTGAGAAAATCATTTTTGAGTTATAACAAAACAATTTGGGGCCCTCTGGAACTGGTGGAGAAGCTGTACCCAGAAGCAGAGGAAATCGGAGCCAGTGTCCGGGATTTGCCTGGTCTAAAGTAAGTATGGTCGTTTGTTCCCTGAAGCATGGCCACCCATCTCACAGGCTGCTTTACCACCCTCTTGGCCGGAGCCCCACTTCTGCTTCCTCCTACTAAGGCCCTGTTCACTGTTACAGCTCACCTCACAGTTTCCCTCAGAGAAACTCTGTCTGACAACAGCAACAATGACTAGAAACCCCATAGGCTGGAGCATTCTAGCTCAGAAACCATGAACGTGGAAAACTTTTTTTCAAGTTAGGAAATTGCCTTTTTTTTTTTTTGGACAGGGTTTCTTGAACTCACAGAGATCCCCCTGCCTCTGCCTCCCGAGTGCTGGGATTAAAGATGTGTGTACACCTGGCTCCTCCTTTTTTAAACTTATATTTTGTTATTAGAGAGTGTGTGTGTGTGTGTGTGTGTATGTATGTGTGTACGTGTGCGTGAGCACACGAACACATATGTGTGTGATGTGTATGTGGGGTGAGGGAGCATGTGGATGTGTGGATGTTATAGCGTGCATATGGAGGTCAGAGAATGACTTTTTTTTTTTTTTTGGTTGTTGTTGTTGTCGAAACACTTTATTCAGAGGCTTGGGGACAGGTTGTGTACTGTCTGCTGTCCTGCGCAGGGGAGACCTTAGAGATCTCCCCGTTGTTAAGAGAGAGAAGGACTTTTTTTTTTCGGAGACAGGGCTTCTCTGTATAGCCCTGGCTGTCCTGGAACTCACTCTGTAGACCAGGCTGGCCTCGAACTCAGAAATCCACCTGCCTGCCTCTGCCTCCCAAGTGCTGGGATTAAAGGCGTGCGCCACCACTGCCCGGCCAGAGAAGGACTTTTAGGGTCAGCCTTCTCCTTACATGGAGGGATCTGAGGCTGGAACTCGGGGCCCCAGGCTTGTCACAGCAGCCCCTAATCCTTAGGAATAAGATGGTGTAACTGTTTTTTATTTTTACCCCAAATGTGTGTGTGTGTGTATGTGCATGCTCAATAGTATGTGTGTTTCCTTGCAGACACATGTGCCATGGTATAGCTGTGAAGGCTCAGCCCACTATGACATAATACCCCTAATCGAAGCGATATTTTAGAGCATTCTTTCTTCCAAAGCTTACAGCTGCACTTAATAACGGCCCTGGAGGGACGGCTCAGTGGTTAAGAGCACTGGCTTCTAGTCCTCCAGAGAACCTGTGTTTGATTCCCAGCACCTATACGGTGCCTCACAACTGTCTGTATCTCTAATCCTAGGGCATCCGACACCCACTTCTCTCCTTGGTGGGCAGGTCTTCCACCTATGTGACACACAAACATACGTTCAAGCAAACACTTATATACATAGATAAAAATAAAATCTAAAAAAAAAAAAAAAAAAAAACCCACCGAGAGGAAAAATTGTTTGCTCAAAAAGCTAGCATCAGGGGCTGGGAAGGTGGCCCAGTTCCCCAAGAGGACAAGCGTTTGATTTCCCAGGACCCACCTGGCAGCTCACAACTCTTTATAGCCCTGCCCAGTTCTAGGGGATCCAAAGCCCTTTGTCGGCCTCTGCAGGCACTGTATGTATATAGATGCATGCAAAACACCCACTTAGGTTCAGTGAGAGACCATGTCCAAAAATAAGGTGGAGAGGCAATAGAGGAAAGCCACCCCAATGCCAGTCTTTGGTTTCGGGTGTGTTCTCGTGCATTCGCGCCCTTCCCTGCTCACACCCCCCCCACTTCTGACGTCAGCATCGCGTTCTAAAGTGTTTATCAACAGCTACGGAGCACGTGGCCAGCGAATTTAGCGCTAAGGCTGTCTTGTAATGCAATGGCTCTTCTTCCTAGGACCCCCCTTGGCCGTGCTAGAGCGTGGCTCCGATTAGCCCTCATGCAGAAAAAAATGGCCGATTACTTGCGCTGTTTAATTATCCAGAGGGAGCTCCTAAGGTCAGTATCATTAGGTCGTGTTCATTTTTTACTGTATCTATATATTGTCATCCAAAAAAGAGGTGAGCCGGGCCTGGTGGCGCACACCTGTAGTCCCAGCACTTGGGAGGCAGAGGCAGGCGGATTTCTGAGTTCGAGGCTAGCCTGGCCTACAGAGTAAGTTCCAGGACAGCCAGGGCTATACAGAGAAACCCTGTCTCGAAACAAAAACAAAAACAAAAAAGAGGTGAGGAAAGACGTATGAAATATGGTAAAATAAAAGGAGCGGCAAACTGAGAAAGCAAAGGACAGGCGAGGGACAAGCCACCAGCAAGCACCCAGCCCGAGAGAAATCCCATGGCCCTGTATCACCGACCACGGGGTAACCTCCGCGTGATTCCAGGTCGCTTCCTGTCATCCGAATTATAATTTTTTGGATACATTTGCAATGGGACTTGGGGGTTTGATTGACGATTTCTTTTTAAGATCTTTAATGAGCACTTCTGCTGTTTCATGAGCAATGTTTAACTGAAGGTCAAACGCTGAAGACAGCTTTCAAAGCAGCGCAGTGAGTCTTCAAAGGGAGCAGGCCCGGGCGCCCCTCGGCTATCTCGGGAATAGTGGTCTGTGTCTGGTTTTATTTATGACTCTGGTTTCACAGCTAAGCCTTTTGCATTTGTGAAATGAAAATGGGCATAGCTGAAGCACTGGGAGTGAGTCCCAATTAAAGCCGGAGCTGACACACATAACGCTTATGACACCTGAGCTTTTCCTGAGTATGAAGAAACTGGTAACGGCAGTTTTAGCCTGATCTCTTTGCAAGCCTCCCTCCCTCTCAGCAGGGCCTCATAGAGCTCAGATTGGCCTTGAACTCCCTTCATAACCAGGGATGACTCTTGAGTTCTTGCTCCTCTTCTCTCTCTACCTTTCAAGCACTAGGACTACCGGTGTGTGCCAGTCTGCTGGGGGACCGAATCTCTTGCTCAGACACTTTTAGCGTGTGCTTGTCCATGTGTCCTTGGTCGATGGCCGCCTACCCATTAAGAATACTCAGGGGTCTAGAGAGGTGGCTGAGTAGTTAATAGCGCTTGCTGTTCTTGCAGAGAACCAGGGTTCCGTTTCCGGTACATACGTGGCCGCCGCTCACAACCATCTAATTCTGAAGGATCCTCTGCTTCCTTCTGGCCTCTGAGGGACCATGCTGGTGCACATGCATGTGTGCAAGCAAAATGTTCAACAACAAAAAAATCTGCTTGTGACAGGGCATCACTAGTAGCTATGGCTGGCTTGGAATTTGCTATATAGATCAGGCTAACCCCTAACTCAAGAGATCTGCCTACTTCTGCCTCCTGAGTGCTGAGATTAAAGGCATGTGCCACCATAGCCAGCTATTCCAAGGTCTTAATGGATGTCGGGACTGAAACATCAGCTATAATTACAAGTGTTCTAATCAGATCAGCAGTTACCGAGTCCTGGGAGTCCCGCATCCCAGACTTCCAGGTCTCCGTTCTCTCTGACTCTAAGACATGGTTCACACGCTGGAGAGATGGCTCAGCAGATAAGAGCACTGGCGGCTCACCTAGAAAACCGGGGTTCAGTTCCCGCACCCACAGTGACAGTTGCAGGGAATCAGATACCTTCTTAAAGCCTCTGTGTATATATAGACACACATTGGCAAAACACATGTATAAAATAATAATGGGGAAAAAAGCCATGATCTAACTTTCCACCAGGCTGGCCTGGAACTTAGATTCAGGCTAGCCTTGAACTAGGAATCCTCCTGTCTCAGTCTTCTGGGGATTCAAGGCACAAGCTTTCATGCCCAGTATTATCCTGTTTTCTGTTTTCCCCTCAAAATGTCTCTCTCTCTCCTACCTCCTTCAGTCCTTCTGTTTTTTTATATAGACATGGAGCCTTTTTACAGGTTAAGTGTTGAGAATGTAACTTAGAGGAACTTAGGTGGGTTCGTATCTACAGGGTGGAGCTGAGGTTGGCAAGGTGTTAAGGTTTCAAAGCTGAGTTGTGGGAGTTGGGTTTGTGACGAAGGTCTCTCCGCTCTCCTATCCCCAGCGAGTTCTATGAGTACCACGCACTGATGATGGAGGAGGAGGGGGCTGTGATTGTCGGGCTGCTGGTCGGCCTGAACGTGATCGATGCCAATCTGTGTGTGAAGGGAGAGGACCTAGACTCCCAGGTGAGGACCGTGGGTCATGCAGACCGTGTCTTCCTTGCGCACAGCTCCTGCTGGGTCCTCATAGCTCTAAGTTGTACCCAGTACTGTTAGTCACTCGAGCAAAGTTCATTTGCATGTTGTGTTAGACAAACACCTGCTTGAAACAGTTTAAGTAGTACTTTTCTGTTGTTAGGATGAAATATCATTCCCCAATGCAACTTCGAGAGCTTGTCATGACCCACAGCTACAGAGCTGGAGTCCTAGCAGTGGGGCAGGCATGGCATTGCCCACAGGAACAGGAAGCCAGCGGATCAAGCAGAGAGAACAGGAAACGGAGTGTGGCCCGAAACCCTGCATGCTCACAGAGGCTGGGAGGATGCTCCACAACCCCTCCAAACAGTGACAGCAGCTGGGACCAGTGCTAAGATACTGAGTCTATGGGGGGCCACTGTCATCCAAACCACCACAAAGGAGGGAAAGTGTCGATTTGGGCTCCTGGTTTTAGAGGTTTCTGGCAGACTGACTTGTGCTCTGGGCTCTGGTGCTGAGGGAGCAGTATGGCAGAAAGGGTGGACAGAAAGCAGAGCATCAGGCAAGGCCCAGGGCCTCAATGTATCCTTTCCAGGCCTGTCCTCAGCAGTGGCTTCCTCCAGCCGGGTCCCAGCTGCCACAGTTCTCCTGGCTCCCTATAGTCTGTTCAGGTTTTAAATAGAAAGGCATAACACCCCACCCCCACCCCCGTTCCTTAGCTCAGAGCTATCAGGACCTAAACAGCCCCGGAAGTACCCAGAGAACCCAGGAGCAGGCTCCCCTGACCTCTCATTCCTCAAGCCAGTGAAAACTGACAGGCCTGCCCGACATGCCAGACCTGCTGACCAGTACTTGTCTTTAAATAAAAATGGGTTTATTAACTTCAGGTTGGAGTGATTGATTTCTCAATGTATTTAAAGAATGAAGAAGAGATCGGAAACAAAGAAAGGTACGTCCTCCTCCTCCTCCTCCCCTCCCCCCAGGGTTGTACTTTTCACGTTGCTATTTGCTAATGCACTTGAGCGGTCTGCCACCTTGTGGTTTCTGTTCCTCCCTCCAAGAGCCCTGGCTTGTTTTTACTTCCTTTAAAAGCTTCTACTGGACGGATAAAGAAAAGTCCCTTAGAGGTTGACTTTGGTCCACAGCAGGGGTCTTGGTCTTATCTGTCCTTGCTGAGACACACCTTGGTAACTATTTGGTGCCAGTGGTGGCTTGTTATCTAGTTGGCTCCAAGTTTAAACTGCTTACTGACCCATTAACAAGCAGGATGCTCAGCTGGTTCCTGGTGCTCAGTTCACTGATGTACTGTTGCCTGTTTTAAAAGCAAAGCTGTATTTTATCACCGTGGTGACTTTTACACCTCTCCAGATGATTTAGGTATATATTAAGCTCCTCTTTCTTCCCATCATAGGAATGTTCAAATTGCCGCCATCTTAGACCAAAAGAATTATGTTGAAGAACTGAACAGACAACTCAAGTGAGTATTCTGAGCGCTTACTGAAGAGTCTCCCTGTAGGGTCTGCTTTGTCTCTGTTCTTTCTGCTCAGCACCTTTGATTGCTAAGCACTTCTGAGAGGCGAATGAGGGGCCGGCAAGATGCAGAACAGAAATCAGTAATTCACAGGGGGAGCTGTGCCCCGAGCGGGTAGTCATCCCAGGACTGGGAAGTAGAGGTAGAGTCAGATATTCCAGGTTCTGCTAGTCAGTTTGAGACGAGCCTGGCCTAAACAAGGCCCCATCTTAAAAAATAAAAAAGACCCAAAGCTAAAACAAAAAGCCCAAAGGCCGCTGCTGCATCTCCACCTTAGATAGACATGCTTTTCCTGCTCACGGCCCTGGGCTGAGTCAATGCAAGAGAAATCTGAATAGAAATGTTGATTGTTTTGCTGTGGTCTTTGTTGCTATTTTAGCTCAGCTCCAGTTAACCAGGTTAATGAAATTGTTCCCCTCAAAAAGTTTGTTCTGGGTCACTGGTACATGTTGGTGGAGGGGGGGGGGGGGGAGACATGCACTGACCTGGCCTTTCTGAGCTTGTGTGATTCTGAATGAGTTTTTTTCATTGCCAATTCCAGCAGCACAGTCAGCAGCCTCCACTCAAGAGTGGACTCGTTAGAAAAGTCCAACACTAAGCTGATCGAAGAGGTACAGTCCCTGGCGACGGATGCTTGTCTTCTGAGTACCCGCTGTTTGTGACCCTTTAAGTGTGAATGCTGTTAGCATTCACCACACCATAACATACACACAGACAGACACACAGTCACATACTCACCCCCCCCACACACACACACCACACACCTACACATGGTGAGGCATTGCAGTCCAAGATTGTGAGTTCTAGAGAACACACGTAGACCTTAAGTTCCCATTTGTATACTTTGGAGTACTGTTATTTGTGACTGTAACTGGAAATCAGCCCTAGGGACAAAAGTCACACAGAATCCTAAATTCATGGCATGAGATTCTTGTTACAACCAACTTTGTGTAGATCTAGCTGTCCTCTGGCTAGTCAGATATTTCTTCTTATGAGCAGGACTGTATAATCCTGCCCACGAGAAGTGGGTGTCAGATCCCGTTACAGATGGTTGTGAGCCACCATGTGGTTGCTGGGATTTGAACTCAGAACCTGTGGAAGAGCAGTCAGTGCTCTTAACCTCTGAGCCATCTCTTCAGCCCATAAATAAACTTCTTTTAAAAATTCAGCTCTTAGTCGGGTGGTGGTGGTACACGCCTTTAATCCCAGCACTTAGGAGGCAGAGGCAGGTAGATTTATGAGTTTGAGGCCAGCCTGGTCTACAGAGTGAGTTCCAGGACAACCAAAGTTATACAGAGAAACCCTGTCTCAAACAAACAAACATAAATAAATAAATAAATAAAATTAATAATAATTCAGCTCTTCTATTTGTAGAGTTGCTTCTTGAGATTATTTATTTGAGATAGGGTCTCACTGTGTAGACTTGGTTTTCCTCTGCCTCCCATGTTCCAGGATTAAAGATGTGCACTTGATATTTTTCCCTTACGTCTGTTAAACCTGTTTTCTGAATATGGTAGAATTTTTCCATGTTAACTAGAATTCTCCTTAGAATTGTCTTGATTTCTTTCCATACCAGGCAGTTGTGATAGTTGAATTCTTGCCAATAAGAAATGCCTCCGTGAGGCCAAGCGTGGTGACACACATACCTATGATCCCCGCTCGTGGGCAGCAGGGAAGTTGCAAGGCCAGCCCCAGCTAATTATCACTGAACTTGAGCGAGCCTGACCTATATGAGACTGTCTCAAAAAAAAAAAACCAAACCAACCAAAACAAAAAAACAAAAAAAAACCCACTTAAGAACATCATGTATATAATGGGAACACTTAAGAACGTCATGTATATGTTGGGAACACTTAAGTACATCATGTATATATTGGGAACACTAAAGGACATTGTGTAGATACTGGGGACATTTAAGGACATCGTGTAGATACTGGGGACCTTAAAGACATGGGAATGCCTCATTCTGGAGCTTGCCACGAGCCTGTGTCTCTTTTTGGCCTTCCATACACAAGGTTTGAGCGGCTTCCCAGTGTTCTGGAAGGTTCGAGCTGCTGCCGCTCTCAGGCAATGGCCCTGTTCTACTCGTTCAGGAGTTTCCCTTTTACTCTGGGCTTCGGAGCCAAGCTTCCTGGGCACTAGTGTAAAGCTCTGGTGCTAAAGTTGTCTGAGTGGACACAGTTTTCGAGTCCTGTCACCTGTCACACCCATGGGGTGGGTGTCCTGTTGAGTCACCATGAACATTTGTCACATTTTCAAACCCAGCACCATCTCTCCATGTGTACACGCCTTTGCAGTGTGCCTGCTCTACACAACACTCCTGGGCTCCCTCCCGCACCGCACTCCACATGTGGTGAATCTGACAAGCACACCACTCTTGCAAGAAACCAGGTGTCCAATTCCCAGCACCTACATGGTGGCTCACAACCATCTGTAATTCCAGTTGCAGGAAATCCAACACCCTCTTTTGAAGTCTAGATACCAGGCACACATGCATACATGCAGGCTATACACACACACACACACACCTACCTCTAGAAACAGTGAAAAGAATAATATAGCCAGGCGTGGTGGCCATGCCTGGTGTCCCAGCACTCAGGAGGCAGGCACACAGACCTGAAGTCAAGGCCACCCACAGCTATATAGTGAGTTCCTGTCTAAAAAAAACTCCACCAAAATAAACAAGATGAACATACACCTATATTTATGTGTATGATTGTTTTGCCTGCATGCATGCCTGTGTACCACATGCATCCTGGTGCCCACGGAGACCAGAGGAGGGCACCAGATCCTTGGAACTGGAGTTGCAGATGGTTGCGAGTACCTGCGGTCCACTGCAGAACAGCAAACACTCTTGCCTGCTGAGCCATCTCTCCAGCCCAAGGCACATTTTCATAATGGAAGCTTCTGTACAGTCTGAGGCTGTGTTAGTGGTTTTGGGATTTTCTTCCCTGCAGTTTGTAGCCACACACATAGCCTGGGGCAGAAAGTCTACCCAACGATGCTCAGAATGGCTCTTTGTATTTTATGATCTGCAGCTAGCAATAGCAAAGAATAATATCATCAAGCTCCAAGAGGAAAACCATCAGCTGCGGAGTGAAAATGAGTTGATCTTAATGAGGACTCGGCAGCACCTGGAGGTGAGTCACTGCTACAGGAGGACTGGGATCCTGAGTCATGGAGGCTAGGGATAATGGGATGACAGAGCCCATGTGACGGGGTGACCTTTTCTTCCTAGGTTACCAAAGTAGATGTAGAAACGGAGCTTCAAACATACAAGCATTCCCGGCAGGGTCTAGACGAGATGTATAACGAGGCCAGAAGGCAGCTTCGAGACGAGTCGCAGCTCCGACAGGTAACTGACCCTTACAGTTACATTAGCAAGATCTGGGGATGATTTAATCTCAGGCAGTACCATCCAGGTGTGTCAGCCTTAGCCTCTTGGAGGTGTAGAACCTGACCCCCATCGTGTACTTTGACACCGTTTTTTGCATTTATTCTGTGTGTCTGTACACATGCTGCTGTGGCACGTTTGTGGAGCTCAGAGGTCTAACCTGCCTGAGTCAGTTCTTCTATCATGTGGTTCTTCTGCCTCAGGGACTGAACTCGGTTCCCCGGGCTTGGCGGTCAAGCCCTTTGCCCAGGGTTCTAGTCACCAGACGCTCAACTAGCTGATTTATGTAGCTCAGGCCCTCGTGCCCGTGGAACTGCACCTCACACAGTGGGCGGGGCCTCCTCCATTAGTTAACAGTTGGGACATTCCACCCCAGACACACCACAGGTGATTCTAGGCTGTGCCATAAAGCTAAATGTGACATCCATGGAGTGATGTTTTCTATGAAAGGCTTTTATTTTCTTTTGGGGGGCAGGTTGCAAGGGAAGAGGGGGATGGGAAGATGAGTAGGACGGGCGTGCATCATGTGAAACTTACAACAAACCAAAAAGTTGGAAGAAAAATAAAAACCTAACCCTGGTCTTGGTGATGTACAGCTTTAATCTCCAGGAGGTAGAGGCAGGGAGATTTCAGTGAGTTTGAGGCCAGCCTAGTCTACAAAGTAAGTTCTAGTTACACAGAGAAACCCTGTCTTGAAAACCAAAACTAAACACTCACATCTCTCAGTATTTTTTAAATTGAGTTACAATCTGTGGTTGCTAATGTGAATGCAGACCACCATCACAGAAACAATACATAAGAGAATAGATCGAAATATATGTTAGCAACATCATATTTAAAACTTTAGCTTCCAGATGGTGGGACATACACAAAACTGTACATACAGTTTAATGAGGCAAGATGCAGAAACCCATTGTCTAGGCCAAGAGGCTGCTGCAAGCCTTTCAGTGCACTCTTCCTGTCAGTCTTCATCTGATTGTTTTGTTTCACAGTGTGCTAGTTTTTGTTAACTTGACAAGAACTGGAGTCACCTGAAAAGAGACCCTCAGCCCCTTGAATTGGCCTGTAAATAAGTCTGAGGCATCTTTTTTAAATGACTGCAGTGTGCGGGTCCAGCCCAGTGTGGGCAGTACCACTCCAGGCAGGTGGCCCTGGGCGATGTAAGAAACAAGGCATTCTGAGCAAGCCAGCGCTCCCTTATGGCTTCTGCGCCAGTTCCTGCTGTAACCATAACCCTTTGTCTCCTAAGTTATTTTTCTTTACTGTTTTGTCACAGCAACAGAATGCAAACTAGGACAGATAGGATCTCACTGTGTAGCCCAGGCTGGCCTTAAACTCAAAGTAGTCCTCCAGTCCCATCCTCTTCAGTGCTGGGACTACATGTGTGAACCACCACACCAGGCAGGCTGATGTTCATCTGATTTTGAGAACCTGAGCCTGAAGACACTGTGACATTGCAGGATGTGGAGAATGAGCTGTCAGTCCAAGTTGGCATGAAGCACGAGATCGAGCTGGCTATGAAGCTGTTGGAGAAAGATATTCACGAGAAACAAGACACTCTGATAGGCCTTCGGCAGCAGCTGGAAGAAGTGAAAGCCATCAACATTGAGATGTACCAGAAGCTGCAGGTACACGGTGCTCTGGGACCCTTGGCGTTGCTAGGACTCTTAACTCATGGCTTCATGCATGGCAGACACTGTCCCACTGAGTGGCTTGCACCTTGATTTGTTTTATGAGACAGGGTTTCTTTGTATAGCCCTGGATGTCCTGGAGCTCACTATGTGGACAAGGCTGGCCTCATAAACTGCCTCTGCCTCCTAAGCATTGGGATTAATTGTGTGCCACCAGGCCTGGATCCTTTCTCCGTTGAGATAATATATTCCTCTTTTCATTGTTGGCACAGAATGCTTAAGGTAATTTAAGGATTTCTTTTGTCTCACAGTTAGAGGGATAGTCAGCCATGCTGGGGAAGGCGGTGGTGGGAGTGAGTGGTTTGCAGCCCTATCTACCGAGGCTGCTTGCTCATACTTGTAGACGGCACAGGAAGGGTGGCCGAGCTATCTGCCTCTGGTGACTCCTTTCAGTGCTGAGATTACAAGCACACATGTGCTAAGGGGCAAATGTGGAGGTTGGAGGATAACCTGTGGGAGTCAATCCTTTCCTTCCAGCACAGTTTTAGAGATGAAATTCCTCAGCGTGGTGGCAGGTGCTTTACCTTCTGAGCCATCTCGCTGGCCTATATTTTGTTCCCCCAATACAAGACTTAGTTGACTTGCAATTGTTACTGCAGGCAATAACTAACTTGTACACTTCAGGTACAAATTCACAAGACACACACACACACATTTTGTCATGCTGAGCTCCAACCCCAGGCCTCACGAGGTTAGGTACATCCCACTCCCCAGTCCCAAATCCATTTCCCCTTCCTCTCCCCCTAGGTTATAAATTTCACTATTTTAAAAAAAAAATGCAGATTGTATGAATGTGTCCCACATTCATGCCTTGTCCCTTAGAGTCCAGAGCGCCTGGCCAATGGCTGTCAGCTACTGTGTGAATGCTGGGGACCAAGTTGAGGCCCTCTGCCAAAACAAGTTATTTAACACTGAGCCATCTCTCTAGCCTCTAATTTCAGTATTGTGTCTTTGAGACAGGGTCTCACTGTGTAGCCTTGACTAGCCTAGAACTTCTTAGACCAGGCTGGCCTTGAACTCGGTAATCTTCCTGTTTTTGCCTCTGCAGTGCTGGGACTAAAGGCCTGTGCTCCACACCTGGCACTCAGTAATGTTTTACTATATCGATTTATTTTTTGGTGTGTGTACATCACAGTGTGCACATGTAGAGGTCAGGATACTTGTGGACTGGGCAGTCTTCCTTCATCCTACGGACCTTGAGGATCTGACTTTGATTTTCCAGATTGGCAGTAAACACCTTTACCCACTGAGTGATCTCAGTTATTTTGAGACAAGGCCTTTCCTGATAGCCCTGGCCTTAAATTTACATTACCTCTACCTCATTCAACCTAAAATGTTTTAAACTGCAACTCCCCACCACAGAATTTTTCACTCTGTAGACCAGGCTGGCCTCGAACTCACAGAGATCCACTTGTCTCTGCCTCCTGAGTGCTAGGATAAAGGTGTGAGCCACCATGCTCAGCCTGTTGAGCTTTTTGCTGTGTTACTGTGAGTAGGCTGTATATGTGCCTTGAGGCATGTGTGGAGGTCAGCGGACAGGTTCCATCAGATGGGCTCCAGAGGACCAACTCCACAAGTCAGCTCTGTGGATCTTCTGAGCCCCTCTCTGGTTCATCCAGTATTTTGGTTATTTTTGAAAGGGGCTGACCTCAATGCCCGTGTAGTGAGGCTGGTATTGAACCCACATTCCTTCCTCTCTGCCTTCTGAGTGCTAAGATTCCAAGGCATATGTACCTATACTTGGCCTAAAACTTGGTTTCAAAATCCAAACCACCATAGCTGTTCTGTTTATATTTTATAAATAGGGCTCTGAAGATGTCTTGAAAGAAAAAAATGAAATAATTGCCCGACTAGAAGAAAAGACCAATAAAATCACTACAGCCATGAGGCAGCTGGAGCAAAGGTACGATACTCACATGACCCCCCTTTCCCTTTTCTCTTCACCTCTGACACCTGTCACAGAAAGATGCTAGAAAGCCCTCACCCAGGGCCTGTGTCTGCCAAGGCCAAGCCAGGTTTATCTTGTTTTGGTTGCTGCATGGAGCCAAGTGGCTTTATTTAGGGCCATTCATTTGAAGTTCCTTTCTGGGATAATTTAAAGGCACAAAAACATAAAACAAAGACCTGAAAAGATGAACCGGGGCAGGCTCGGAGGGCCTGCCCGCTGAGGAGCTGTCCCACTCCTGGGCACTGGCCACCCCCTCTCTGAAAGCAGTAAGCTAACAGGAAGCTGCTTTCCCAAGGCAGGAAGGAACGAGTCAGTGGAGCTCTCTCCTGGCCTTTCAATGACTGGTGGAAAACCTTCTGTACCCATCGCCCTGTCATGTTGAGTCAACATGTGTCACCATTGCTTTCTTTGAACCTACTTAAGAAAAACATAACTACTGATGCTTTATGACACAAATATTCTTTTATTGACATCCTCTTTCTTCTTTTTTCTTCTTTCTTTTTGTTGTTTTCCTTTTCCCTACTTTTACATTTTGGACATCTTTATTACCGTTTCTTGTCTTTGATTTCTGTCCATTCCATTATGAAGTGACAACGACTTGTTAACTCAAACTAGGACAATTGCAGTGTCATTGGTGAAAAGTGCTAGCAGTGACCCTCAGGACCAGTACAAGCTGGTCAAAGACATCTCCTTCTGAAACCCACTCCAAGAGCAGAACCCATCTCACATGTTAATGCTATCTCATATGTACAGGCTGCAGGGACCCTCCGTGGCTGCTGTGAGACACGGCATGTGCACTGGCGGGCTCCTCACGTACTCCTCAGCCTGTGTACAAGGGCAGATAGAGCTGAGTCTCACCTTCGAGGATGGCAAGATTTTCAAAGTTTTATCTTTTTAGTTACCTTTTGATGGAAGCTGGAAACCTTTGGTTTCAAGCTGTGTTGGCACAGATAAGACAGATACCCACACCCACTGGCATACTCTGCCTAATGGCTCCTCCTGATTTTTTTTTTTTTTTTTTTTTTTTTTTTTCTGATTTTTAAGTTTTTAAAGCAGTTCTCAAGCCAGGCTGGCTGTGGCCCTGGGCTTTAGCACCTGTTTTCTAATCCTGCCGCTCCCTTGTGACAGCACAACTGCAGGCCTACCTCACTCACTTTACTTCGAGTCCAGCCCTACCGCCTTAATCCTTTCATTTCAGTGCAGACGGAGGTGACAGACCTCCTCTCCTCTCCTTGGAGGCTTTTTATACTCACAGTGTGTGTTGCCTTACTTAGGGTGTTTGAGGCAGATAGGAAAATACAAGAGTTCTCTTGTGACTTCTTGTGAAGAGTTAATGTCCCTTGAGTTCTGGGAAATATTTTCTTATAAAATATTGAAGATAAACCTCAGAAATGAGGTTGATGGCCAAAGGAGGAAAGGAGTGTAGCTGAGCCTGGGGACAAACAGTGACTTAACAAATAAAAACAGGGAAACATGACAGTTTTTATTTATTTTAGCTAATCTTGTAAGCTAATGGCTGGAGATGGTACAACAGTTAGGAGCACATGTTCTTAGAGAGGACCTGGGTTCACTTCCCAGCACCCACAGGTGTGGCTTACAATTGTCTGTAGCTCCAGTTCCACGGGATGACACCTGCTTCTGACCTCTGTGGGCACCAAGCATATATGTGGTGCATAGACATACATGCAAGCAAAACATTCATAAATGTAAAATAAACATCTTACAAAACTCTCTCTAGGGAATGCCAAACATTAAATATTTTTGAATCTTAAAAATATACATATATACACATACATATACAGCTTTGCATAATTAAGCAACTGCACAGAGCTCTGATAGGAAGGCTCCGTCACTGAATGACTGCTGCTCTTTGCTCCTGGCCTTGTAGTGCACGTGATTCCTGGCACACACATCTTAGCATCACACACAGCAGGTGTGTTCTGCACTTACTATAGACCCAAGCTCATGGCTTTGTAAAAAGGCAGTATCATATCTAGCCATATTTGAGATTGAAATCATTATCCTCCAACAGTAAACAACTGTATTGCTTTACAATACTTATGAACAAGAAATAAAACAAATTTAAAGATAGTTTTCTGGGCATATTATATCTTATGTTGAAAAAAAAAGCACAAAACAATTTCTAGACATTGTGTGGCTCTTTCACGTTTGAGTTTGTGAGTTCTCCCCCAAACTTTGTTTTCATTTAGAAATGTTTCTATTTCCCCATTTTTCTTTTGTCTTCTTCACCCTTTTACACCCTAGTTCTAGCCTCAGTTTTACCCAAAGTTGATTTGAATTACACCAGATTGCAGCAAGCAGAGAAGGCGCAAAAGGAAGCTGAAGCTGAGGATGAGAAATGTGCCCAAGAGCGCCTGAGCAAATCCGACAGTCTGCAGAGACAGATCTCGCAGAAGGAGCAGCAGCTGTGAGTGTCTGGTCTTGGAATCAAATTCTTGTACTAACGTGGTCTCTGCTGTAGCGCCAGTACAGGTGCAGTTGGGGTAGAGAGAAGTAGTGCAGGCCCTTAGCATTGGTGAGGCCCTGGGACCAACCTCCAAACGCACATGAGGGAGGGAGAGATAGTATAATGTCTGCTGTACCCCAGGCGGGTCTACATAACTCCCTTCATGAGGGAGGGGGCTTAGGGCCTTTGCTCTCCCTGCCTCCACCTCTGAACGCTGGGATTCCAGCTAAGTCCCATCATGCCTGGCTTGTGTAAGGCTAGAAATCAAAAACCCAGTTTGTTTACAGTATAGAAAGTACTCTATCAGCCGGGCGGTGGTGGCGCACGCCTGTAATCCCAACACCTGGGAGGCAGAGGCAGGTGGATTTCTGAGTTCGAGGCCAGCCTGGTCTACAAAATGAGTTCCAGGACAGCCAGGGCTACACAGAGAAACCCTATTTTGAAAAAAAAAAAAAAGTATTTTATCCACCAAGCTGAATCCTTGGGAGGGAGGGAAGAAAGAAAGGAAAGAAAGAAAGATAGATCTGCCTGCCTCTGCCTTCCAAGTACTAGGATTAAAGGTATGTGGCCTAATCTTGGATCTTGGTTAATATAGACAGAGTCAGAAATTGAAGGCCATTTTTTAGCTACCTGGCAAACATTTGGCCATCCTGGGATATATGAGACCTTGTCTCAAAAAAATAAAAATAAAGGGACTGGAGATTCACCTGCTTCTGCCTCCCGAGTGCTGAGGTTAAAGGCGTGTGTGCTTCCCCCCCCCCCACACACACAGCCCCACAGTAGAGAACCCTTGTAACCAGCACTTAGGAGGTGGGCACAAGAGAACTGGGGTTTGAAGGCTACACTTAGATACAGGAGACCCTACCACACACTGAGCTTCTGTGTTTGCCATTCAAGGGTACAGCTGGAGACGGACTTGAAGATTGAGAAGGAATGGAAGCAGACTTTGCAAGAAGATCTTCAAAAGGAAAAAGATGTCCAATCTCATCTTAGACGTGAAACCCAAAAAGTTCTAAGTCTTAAAAAAGTAAATAGTGGTAAAACTTTAAATTTTACATCTTGACAAGTTGCAGGAGGCAGGATTTCATACTAGTCTAGACTATCTGTGAACTCTATAGCAAACTCTGACCTTGAACTCACAGCAGTTCTGTCTTGGCCTCAGGAGTGCTGGGACTAAGGCATGAGCCACTGTGCCCGACTTCTCTGTTAGCTTATATAAATGATTTGGGGGCGGAGGGATGGCTGTCAGGAAAGTGCTTGTAGGACCTATAGTCTCAGCTCTGGGGCATCCATGGCACTGAGCAGCCAGTCTAGCCTACTTGGTGAGCTGCAGGCCAGCGAAAAGACTGTGTCTCACAGGAGGTGGTGGGCAGCTGTAAGTACAACAACCAGGGTTTATCTTCCAACCTCCACATAAATACATAGACACCTCTCAAAACACTTTATACACTTTACATGTACATGAATAAACAGGATATACTGGTCATCTTAGTAAGGAGGTTGTACTGAGTAGGCTGAGGCAGGAGAATCAGGAGGTTGAGGCTAGCCTAGTGAGAGTGACCTCCAGGACAGTTTGAGCTAAGATTCCAGCTCATACACGGTAGTTCACAACCATCTTTAACCTCTGGGCATCAAGCATTACACACAGAAACACATACATATATGAAGGCAAGAACACTCACACATAGAAATCTTTTTTAAAAAAGAGAAATGGAGGTGGAAAGTATCTGAAAATTCCTTATCCAAGCCTGATAGAATTGGGAAGTAGAAGCACAGTCAGAACAAAGCTCAAAGATATTTACTCTTTCCTAATTAATGATATATATGTAATTTGGAGGGCTTTTTTTTTTTTTTTTAGTTATATTTTCTCTTTTCTGTTGAAGGAGTTTCTTAACCTCCAGGATGAAAATCAGCAGTTGAAAAGAATTTATCACGAACAAGAACAGGCTCTGCAAGAACTTGGCAGCAAACTCTGCGAGTAATTCCTCTCTTCCTTCAGCTAAGTGCCCACAAACGTGTGAAAGACACACACGTACCAGATCAGATATGCAGAGGGGCTTGAGTATGGGAACACAAAACCAAGACTAGATACTCCGAAGGGGTTTAAGTAGTTCTGTGCATTCCAGTAGACACTGGCACTGAAGGGTTCCAACAACTGAGAGCAAAAAACTATTGCTTGAGCTCGAGTTCTTCAGTGATAAGAATCCAGAAACTTAATTTTGTCAGGACAACAATAGCTGAGTTTTGAAAATGCCCAGGGCTATCAGACTACTGACAGAAGCAGGTTTGTTGGGAAATAAAGGTAGTTTTTATGCTGCAGGGGTCAAAGCTCACCATGCTTCAGTGTGATCCTATAGTAGAATGTTATTGGGATGCACAGTGAAAAGAAAGCTGTAATCTCAGCACTTGAGAGACAGGAAGATCAGAAATTCAAGTCATCCTCAGTTACACAAAGAATCAGGGCCTGCCTTGAGATCATGCCTTTAAAAAAAAAAAGTAGAGGCTGGAGAGATGGCTCAGCAGTTATGAGCACTGGCTACTCTTCCAAAGATCCTGAGTTCAATTCCCAGCAACCACATATATAAGATCTGGTGCCTGCTTTTGGCATGCAGGTATATAGACAGAGCACTCATATTCATAAAATAAATCTTAAAAGTACTTGCTGCTCTTAATAGGTCAAATTTCTAGTACCCATCTGATGGCTCACAGCCATCTAAGACTCCAGTTGTAAGAAATCTAGTAGCTTCCTTTTGACCTCTGGACATAATGCATGCATATGGTACACATACATACATGCAGGCAAAATATTCATACACATAAATGAAATCTTTAAAAGGAAATGGATGGAGCTGGGTGTGGTATCCACACCTGTAATCCCAGCACTTGGGAAGCAGAGGCAGAGACAGGCAGATTTCTGAGTTTGAGGCCAGCCTGGTCTACAGGGCCCAGGACAGCCAGGGCTATACAGAGAAACCCTGTCTCAAAAAAACCAAATCCAAAAGTCCAAAGAAAAGAAAGAAAAAAAAAGAAAGAAAAATGCAAGTTATGCAAGTTAGTTGGGGTCACAGGCCTTATCTGTACCAGGACTCAAGGCCAGCCTGGCCTATGGAATATCAGTGATGTTTCCAAAACAAAAAGTAAAACTTATACAAGTAGCCAAGACCTTGAACTTCTGATCTTCTTGCTGTATGACTTCCCAAGAACTAGGATTACAGATGTAGGCTACCATACCTGGGTTTATATGGGCTGAAGAATCTAGTAGAGGGATTTGTACAGCACTTTCACAAACATACACAGAAGCTTTTGAAAAATTCAGTTGTAGATTGTGAGACTATTTCAACAAAAACCAAAAATCAAGTTGTAGAAATCTCAAACATTGATTTTTGGTTTAGGACATTTACAAAAGAAAATTAGGAAATCTAAAATTTTATGCAATGAAAGCACAATCTGTGAATTAGTAGCTGTTCTGTATTTAGAAGCATACTAAAATTTGGACCTGTTTGTAATGTTTTTAGATCTAAACTTAAAATAGACGATATAAAAGAAGCCAACAAAGCATTACAGGTGAGTAAACAGGGATGCTGGGGGTCTGTGGTTGGTCCCAGCATCAGAAGGGCGTGGACACAGCTGGCAGCCCTGAAGGGGAGTGGGTGGGGCAGCTGCTGTTCTGTTCCATTACTATCTCCATCCTTACTGACACGTTTCAAAAAAAGAAGGGAATGCTGGTAGTATCTGTTAAAGGATGTATAATGATCCTGGTGAAAAGTGACATACTACTACTTTAGTAGTAACATACCAGTCACTGACCCTCAATTTATTCCCTTCTAGAAAAGGCTTCTGATGCATACAGTGCTGCTTTGACAATGTGTTACTTTGGGTGCCTGAAAGAATCCTAAAACCTGTGAATCAGTGATGGCTTTCTACTCCTAATCACCCTTCCATCCCCCTCCCCCCCCCCCCAAAGACAGGGTTTCTCTGTAGCTCTGGATCTTGGAATTTTTTTGTAGACCAGGCTGGCCTTGAACAGATCTGTCTGCCTCTGCCTCCCAAAGGTACATACCACCACGCCCAACTCCATTTAACTTTTTTTTTTTTTAAAAAAGATTTATTATATGCAAGTACACTGTAGCTGTCTTCAGACACCAGAAGAGGACATCAGATCTCTTTACAGATGGCTATGAGCCACCATGTGGGTGCTGGGATTTGAACTTATGACCTTCAGAAGAGCAGTTGGTGCTCCTACCCACTGAGCCATCTCTCCAGTCCTCCATTTAACTTTTTAATCAAATGTTCCATGCCAGGAAACAGTGGTGCACAGAGGCAGGTGGATCTGAGTTTGAAGCTAACCTGGTCTAGTCTACAGAGCAAATTCCAGGCTACAGACAGAAACCCTATCTTGAAAAACAAAACCAAAAAGTCATCCAAAAAGTCCTGGAACCTAAGTTATGTTATTGCTGTAATATCAGAATGCTAAACTGGGGGGTGGGGGGGGGGGAATCCTATAGAAACCAAAGAAGGGATTAGATTTGGAACTGGGGTTACAGAAGACTGTGGCCAAGTGGAATCAAACTTGGGTCCCCTGGAAGAATAGTAGCACTCTTAATGGCTGAGCCACTGCCCTAGGCCCCATTCTAAAAAGATTCTAAACAAAACGTGTTTGCTTCCCTCGAGTTTAACCTGCTATTATGAAAACGCTGCTGCTTCCAGTTCTTATAGTTGTTTCCTCTGGCATCTAGCTCTGTGCCCAAAGCAACATGTGATTCCTACCACTTTCCCCTTTTGTAGTACAGGGAATGGCAGTGAACAGGTCTGGCCAAACTGAGCCACACCATAACATGTTTTCTCCCCTGCATGGATGTGGTGGGACCTGTTTGCTCGCTCAAATTCATCTCTTCCTTCCGTGCCTTCAGTAAGCTCTTGTCTGGATAGGGTCTCACTGTAACCCTGGCTGATCCTCCTACCTCTTGAGTACTGGAACTAAAGATACATGCCATCACACACCTGACCTGAACTTTTCTCTATTCTTATTTTACCATTCTTCTTTGAAACAGGGTTTCCTTCCAGAGCCCTGAACCCAGAGATCCAAGGAGTGCTACCACCTTCCCAGGTGCACCTGCCCTCATTTCTCCAGAACCCAACTGTCCTTCAGTTTCTTTCCCAGTGTTTTTACTTCAGGACCAGAATGTTATCATTCTATGACAACGCAGCACCTTTATCACCTGTCCCTTGAAGAAGCTGGGTTGCTCATTATTTTGCTTCAACTCAGGCCCCCTGCCCACATCTGGACATGCTTCTGTTCAGACAGTTTCTGACCTAACCTGAGAGCTTGGGCCCGAGCCTTGTGCCTTCTTTCCTATGCTATTCCTTCATTTTGAACAGAAGTAACCCCCTAAAAAATGGTGACAATGAGTCTTAAGTATTGTGTTAAGCACATGAAAATGCCTTTCTGTTTCATACTTTCAAAGTAGGTTATTGATTTGAACATTAACATTCATCTTTCCCTATTAGGGACTGGTCTGGCTAAAAGACAAAGATGCAACCCACTGCAAGCTTTGTGAGAAGGAATTTTCACTCTCCAAAAGAAAGGTAAGAGGAGTGAAAGCGATTCCAAACATTTTGGCAACAAAAATGCTTCTAATTCAGTTTCATTTCCCCCCAACTTTTCTATTTAATAGCACCACTGTAGAAACTGTGGGGAAATCTTCTGTAATGCCTGCTCTGACAACGAGCTGCCTTTGCCTTCTTCACCAAAGCCAGTGCGAGTCTGTGATTCCTGTCACGCAATGCTTATTCAGAGATGTTCCTCTAATGTGCCATGACACGGGAACTCAATCCTGCACAGAAGCACCTGCAGTGAGAGCTGTGTACAGCAGTGCCAAGTCAGTACTGCACCTCGTCTCCAGCCAACACACAGGTGTCTAAATTATATGGGTTAGTATTCCGTTCCTGTACTTAATCAGATTTTAATATAGCATGTTTTATCACTACTTCAACAATCAAGTAACCTTTAACAAAGGTCAGATAAGCAGAGCTAATGCACATTTGCCTTACCTTTTAGAGGCCTTCTTGAGAACAAGGCCATAGCTTATTTGCTTCTGAACAGTTGAGTTGGCACTTGAAGGTGCCTATATATCTCTTAATGCACTTTAAAAGCATCACAATTCTCAGAGAAAAACTGGAAATGCATTCACTTTATGTTATCTGCCGATTTAACATTGTTTTTCTTAGTGGTAATCCACACCTTTAATCCTAGCACTTAGGATGCAGAGGCAGGTGGATCTCAGTTTGGCAAGGCCAGCCTGGTAGACAAAGTGAGTTCCAGGACAGCCAGGGCTACACAGAGAAACCCTGTCTTAAATGAAAGAAAGGAAAGACAGACACAGACTGAATCAAAGTTGTTTATTTTTTTCCATGAACCCTCTTGCCTCAGCTCTGAAGTGCTGGGACATAGGTGTGCGCTTCCATTGTCACTGTCAAGGAAGATGCTAATTTAGTTGTATTTATTTGTTTGATCTTCTCCCTTATCCTACCCTTTCCTTTACTTGCCCTGGGCTAGAGTGGATTAAGGGACCAGTGATTTGGCCTCTAGCTTTTCCTTCACTTTTTAAGGGAAGTTTATAACCATCCTTATCACAGATGCTAATTTTTATAAAGGGTCAGATTCCAAAGGAGAAAACATCCCTTCCCAGGGAACAGGGGAACCAAGTGAGACCACTAGCCTTTAAAGATTGATTCTAAGCATTAAAAACAAGAGCATTTAAAACTTTGCCTTTGCTATGAAAGTTTCTCCACCCTCAGTTCTCTTAAGTATAGCTTCTAGGAAGCATTACAAACAATAGAATTTCTCCCTATGTACATATCGACCTTAGATAGTGGCTCCTTTTTTCAAGCAGGGGGTGGGGGGAGCATTAAGATACCATTTAGCGATTTAATGTATTAATTTCTTGTATGTTAAGTCTGTCAGGCTATTGTTATAGCCTGTCAAGCCCTAGCGACTCTACACTCCCAACAGCACCATGCAGTGACTGGGCATTTCTCTGATCCCCTTTCTGCAGGATCTTTTTTCATTTGCTGCATTTCAGTACGTTTTTATTAATTTACAAAATTACAAAACCAGTATTTACCAGCTTTTGTGCTCAACTTAAGTTTGTTCTGACAGAATTCTAGATATCTCTTCTTTTGGAGATAGGGAAACCCCATGTAGGCCTCCAATCTGGTGTGCCGCAGGGGAAGACCTTGAATTGCCCCTCTGGCCTCCACAGCTCCCAGCAGCTGAGACCACAGCTGTCTGGTGTTTGTCTGTGGTGCTGGGGATTGAACCCTTGACTTTGTGCACACTGACCAGGTCTCTACCGAGTTGCTCCCCCACCCCCAGATGTCATTTGTTGAGCATGGACAGAGATGGCTGTGAGACAATTCAGCTAGGAGAAATAAGGCAGGAAGGGAGGACTACCATGAGCTTCAAGAGCAGCTTGCTTGGTGCATCCTATGCTACACACGGAGAAAGCACGGCTCAAACATTAGAAAAAGTTATATTCTTGAACCACTTTCTGATGGGGATTACTAACATTTTTCTTTTTCTTTTTTGACTGTTGAAAGTGAGCGTAAATGAAAAACTTCAAATACTTTACTCTGTGCTATTTATTACCACTCAAAGTTTGTGTCATAAACATGGGCCTTTTCTGGAACAGCATTAACTACCCCCCACCCACCCCCCAGCTTCTGGGATAAGAGTATAGATAGCTCAGTGGTAGGATGTTTGCTTACTGTGCCTGTTAAGGGCCTGGACTCTCTCAGCACTACCATCAAAAACAAAAGAACCCCACCCAGGTTTAGGATATCCTATTTATTACAAGACATTCATAATTCTTGTTTTGCAGAAAACTTCTGTCATTCCCTTACTTACCTAGCCAATACTACCACAAAGATGTGAACATGGTGCCAAGGAATTGCAATTGTAATTCTGATCTGTAATGTTTTTAAAATAAATGTAAATTTTATAAAACTATCTAAGAAATTAACAATTATTTTTTTATTGCTTTAAAATGTTTTTATGTGTGTGTGTGCATGCCTGCCATGTGTACAGGTAACCAAGGAGGCCAGAAAAAGGTATTGTATTCACTGGAACTGGAGCAGGGTTGTGATCACCTGATGTGGGTGCTAGGAACCAAAAGGCCCCTCTGACTCTTGGTTTTGTTTTGTTTTTTTCTTTTTTCGAGACAGGGTTTTTCTCTGTGTAGCCTGTCCTGGAACTTACTCTGTAGACCTCGAACTCAGAAATCCGCCTGCCTCTGCCTCCAAGTACTGGGATTAAAGGCGTGCACCACCACTGCCCACCCCTCTTGACTCTTAACCACTCCACTTCAGTACTCTTCAGCCAGCTGCTTTGAGATTTTAAGAAGGTAACCCTTAAAGTACCTTTGACTTCTGTGCCAGGCATGCAAACTAGCCATCAGTGTATAGACACCAAGTTAAACCTAAGACAGAAACTCACCGTTTCAGGCTGACAGGTTCAAAGTACCAAGCTGTGGCAATTCTCTTTTCTTAGCATGGGAAAAATCACTCCTTTGCAGTCACTTGATCAGAAAGCTCAATTTGGCACCTAACAGTATATTGCCTTTGCCTCCCAAATGCTGGGATTAAAAGCATGGTGATACTCTATACTAATGCATTAGACCAATAACCAACACAAAGCATTCTAGAACAGACACCACTCCTTTATCTCCCAAGCTGACATTTATTACAGTAATAACATGACTAGCAAAACAAGTAACAAGTGCAATAGCTGAGTACACACTGACAGGTTCATTTTGATCCATTAGCCAATTTGGGGAAAAGTCTTATTGATCAAAGTAATAAAAGATTAGTAGAAAGCACCTTTTTCTTGCTACACAGGGCACTCAACTACTCAAAACCAGTTTCAGATGCAGAACCAGCTACAGCATGTTTTACATTTTCCTAAATGGAGTCATTTACACCATTAAAGACCCTGTTTTCTTGGGTGAGAAACTGAAAATACAAGTAAGCATTTATCTACCATAGTAAATACCCATGAATTTACACTACGTTTTTCTGTCATTATTGAGAATTTCAAACTACTCCAACAAACTCTCAAGTTTTGGGAACATTTTTGGTATCTTAGTCAAGTGCTATAAGGGTTTTAAAATCTCCGGCTATAATTTCAACTAATACTCTACCCCCACTGCTGTTCATAATACAATTATGAATTTTTAGAATCCAGGTACCTCTTCAATTATTGAGCTATGCTTGCTAAACAAGACTGAAAAGAGAACACAGAATTAATTAGCTTAACTCCTGAAACCACCTGAACATATCCTTAGGCTTTTTATTTACAACATGTTCAGGAGTGGAAGTTAGTGCTATCCCAGATGCCTACTAAAGACCTGCAGCCTTACCCTCTAACGCTGCACTATACTATCAGTAAAATACATCATCCCAAATCTCACAAAGGCAGCACATCTTTAGGACTACCTACATATAAAAAGTAGCAACATCAATGGTTTGAATATAAAAATTTATTTAAGTCAAAGTATGCAACAAATAAAACCTACAGAAAACACATTTTCCCATCACAGTTTGTTGCTTTACCAAATAATATCTTGAAAACACATTCCTTCAGTCATTATAAAGTTCTTGAAATACAAAAGAATTGAACTCTGTAAGAAAGTCTAGTAGACAGGTGTTAGGGTGTGTCCGTTGGGTGGTGTCAGTACATCCCACGCCATCCACCTCCACTCATTCCACCTTGCCCATAGTAACCTCCACTGCCTCCACCACCACGACCTTAAGAAGACAGTAAGAACCGCCCATCAGGAGACATCCATGTCTTTAAATGAAGGACACTACCACTACCATGATACAGAAACAATGACTTACCATAGCCTCCCAAGCCATCAGGAGCGCCATAGCCTCCACTGTAGCTGTTCCCCATTCCCATTCTCCCAACAGATCCGTATCCACCTTGATTATCTGAGCATAAAAAAAGAAGCAACAGAGTATGACTGCCTTGCAAAGTAGCTAACACCTACTTGCTTATTCTACAAAATTTATAAACCTAGGTTTTGGAAGTATCCTTTGCTGAAGCATCAAGAAAGGAGGATGTGAGTGTTGGGCCAGCCTGTGCTACCCCTCACAAATACAAAACTATACATACCCATTCCATCTCTGCCATAGCCTCCCATTCCAGAACCTCCCATTCCAGAGCCACCTCCAGGGGTGGAATTCAAGAAGAGTTCAATGTATCGATGTTCTTTAAAAAAAGAAGAGTGGAAAAAGGTAAGGAAAGGGATGCTGGATCAAAGGTATTAAAGGTCAGTTAGCTAATATTTAAATAGGCTTATCCATAAATATAGAACGAGTTCATACAGCCATTAAAGTTTAAGCATTATTAACAGCTCAAATAATTTTAAACCCTAGGGCCTACTACAGAGACTTTAACAAGTACTTTATAAACTGCACATACCTATAAAACAAGCATACCAAAGATACCACTTACGCATGTTGTTTTTATCTTTAGACATGGCAGCCACTGCATCTTCATGTGTCACAAACTCCACATCTGCCTCGCCTGTTGCTCTGCCATCGGCTCCAATATCAATATGAACGCGTATTGGATTAAGTGGTGAGAAGAACTAAACAGAAGTTATTCATTTTTAAATTCCAGTTATTTAAAGTTAGCATATACCTTAATTTTTTTTCCTAGTCCACTAAAGTAAACTACTGAGAGTCTAAAGGCTGTAGCACTGTGGAGGTAGGCTAGTGATCCTTTGCTATAAACGTGGTCAACTCAGCTCACACAGGGAAGGAGTACATATTTTAAAATGCCAAAAGCACTGCTGCTTTTAAAATAAGTAAATACTAAATTTTAAATGAAAACTGTTCCACTGTGGGATACAGCTCCAGGATAACGTGGGCGAGGAGTATCTGAGTTTGGGATTGCTTCAGACCCTACTGCTAAAAGCAAACTCCTACCTGACTGACTATTCTTATTAACAGAGTTGGGTTTTTGTTGTTTATTTTTAATGCATGTTTTACCTGCTTAAAAATCTCATTAAGTCAGCACATAATGGGCACAAAACAACTATGTGCACATTAGGCAAATGATCAATCACTAAGTGACAACTCTAGCCTGAATCTCAACAAATAAAAAAGATGAGTCAGCTGGGCATGGTAATTCCAACATGCTCAAAGCCAAGTTAGCAAATTCTACCCCAGTTTGGCCTCCCTGCCACAAGTAATTACTACTAACAAAAATTAATAATAAAAACCCACTATAAAACCACAATTACTCACATTAGCAATGTCATTTTCAGTCGCACGAAAAGGCAGTCCTCTCATGTGCACAAAATGACCACCATGGAAACCTGAGCTTGCATCACCAGCTCCACCATAGCCATGTCCTCCCATGCCTAGATTACAAACCATTGTAGGTTCATATAAGTATAGCCACATAAATCTCCAAAGCAGTGCACTGGCACAAGTTTCCATTAACCTATTAAAGTTGCCTTACTACTACTGGAAAGTTACCCAATTACTACTGGAACTTTACAAGGGAAACAGTCAAACTGACTTCAGCATGACGATATTGTTTACCTCGGCCATCTCTCATCCTGTCATCAAAGCCATCATTTCCATAGCCATAATTATTATAGCCACCATAGTCATCAAAACCTCCATAGCCTGTATAAAATGTAAGGAAAAAGAAAGATAATTCTGAGCCATTGTTTTGTAAAGTATCTTACAAAATCATTTTGTAGTCAACTGTCTTAGTTTCTTCAATGTTCGCAGCTGACTGCATATGAGAAAAAGTTAACACTTGATGGAAATTTACAGAGGATAAATTAAAATACAACATGAAGACCAAGTTTCATCTCTATGCCAAGAAGAAAACATGCCAGTCATCTTTTTTTTTTTTATTTCTACATTAAGTTCTCTAGGTGTCAATATATGCAATCAAGTTCCACCAGATAGCCATGCACATCCCATAACTTCATGACCTGCTTCTGAACCTCATAGGTACTGGAATTACTGCCATTTCTGTATTTCTTGACAAAGTGTCAGGAACATCAAGAAAATGACAACAGAACCTTTGTTCATTAGACACACATACCACCATCATATCCATCACCTCCTCGTCGCATTCTGTCATACATACTTCCACGCCCAGCTCCATAATAACCCCCTCTTCCTCCTATTGGTCTATCATATGGTCCCGGTCGCTGTCCCAGCAATCTTCTTGGTGGATCATAAAATCCTTTGATCTCACTCCTGCTGCTCCTGAAGATCTCAATATACCTATTTAAAAACGTTGGAAGGTACAGGTTTCAGCACAGATGTATTAGAGAGTAAATCAGATACTGGGCAAAAATGCAGTAAGTCTGTCTATATCTAGGCACATATCCCAATTTAAATTGCCTAAATAAATCATAAGGTTAACATTTTTTACACCTACAAACTTAATTATTCAAGTTTTACATAGACAAATCAGTCATTTGAAAACACTGAATTAGGAATATATTTTTAGCTTGTTTTCTTTAGTACAAGATGTAAAAAAAAAAAAACAAAAAACCAGGTGATTATACAAAAACAAATTTAATAACATCCTACAAAGAAATGGAAACAATCTAATTTTAATTTTAAACTATAAGCATCAATTCCCCACCCAAATCTGTAGTTTCCATGTTAAATTTAGGTAATTATCAATTTTTTAAAACTACCCCAGAAAAATGTTATGCTTACCCCCCCCATTTAAGCAACATCGACCCACAACCCCCAAAAATAAAAATGTAACACCATCCCAAACTCTCCATCCCCACCTGTGCCCTATTCTTTCCTTGTGTTTCCCCAGAGCATTTTCTGCTATCTCCTTTGAAGCAAACTGCACGAAGGCCTCCCCTGTGCTTCTCCCCTGGTAGTCCATCGTCAATGTTATCCCATTTGGCACGATTTCCAACCCTTTAACCCAAGGACAAATACCCCATCAAGGGGAACAGTGTTAAAGGCTGAAACATTCCCATCTGAATCAAATATTTAAAACAAATCTAAACAAAACAAAACAAAACAAAAAGGCTTAGTTTCCCATCACCCCATAATACAAATGGAATAGTTTTCAAATACCATTGGATTAAATATTTTCTGTGACCAGTGTCTTAAAATTAATTATACTTCTAAAAGCCCACTACATGAAAAACGACCAATCATTTAACTGTGCTCCCATGGTAACTCCCAGCCCATGTCATCAGTTACTCAGTTAGCCATACTGTACAGCATCAGTGCTTACATAGCCTACACATTCTCTACTCAATAGGAACTGGAGCACATTTCCCATTTTACTATATAACCCAGATTATCACAAAACTAACTTCGAAAATCAAATGGGTTTTATAATAAAAAACAGTAACAGCTAATAAACACATACAATTAGATACTACTAAACTTTGACTAGTACTAGAGGTACCTTGAAAGAACTGAACTATTTCCTCTTTGCTGCAACCAAATGGCAGTCCACGAAGTCGCACGGTCCCATCGCTAGCGTCATTTGGACCATTATGTTTCATAGCCCAATCCATTGCAACACTGCTTGATTTAAATGCTATGAAAATGAACAAGCACATAAAGCATCAGTCACAACACGCTCTTACTAAGACTCAACAACTCTGACAAGTGTCGCAGCTCAAAATGCATGCAGAAGTTACAGTGACTCCTGGGACCATCAACAACAGCCTTCTACTACCATGCTTCTTTGGGGTTGGGGAGGCAAAGGCAATGACATTGACCCCCTCCCAAACAACCCCGAAAGCCTAACAAGGCTTGCAGAATTTTACCACCTGGATAAAATTTGCTGTAACACACTCTATCCTTTTCCTCACATTACGGATGGTTGTGAGCCACCATGTGGGTGCTGGGAATTGAACTCAGGACCTCTGGAGGAGCAGTCAGTGCTCTTAACCACAGAACCATCTCTCCAGCCCCCTATGTTTCTATTTTAAAAGAAGGATCTTCGACTTTAATCCCAGCACTCAGGAGGCAGAGGCAGATCTCTGGGAGTTTGAGCCTTGTCTACAAAGTAAATTCCAGGATAGCCAGGGCTGTTCTCTGTCTCACAAAAAAAAAAAAAAAAACCAACAAAAATACAAAACCAAAAATCCAAGGGTCTTAGTAGCTTGCCCAGGTTAGCCTTGAACTTCAAGCAGTCCTGCCTCAGCTACAGAGCACTGTACTAAGACTTCCTGAGACACCTGCCCAACTGCAAATGTTTAATAATGCAAAGGTGTATATAGCAGTTGTCTATTCATATTTGAGGTGTGAGCATAAAAAAAAAAAACTACCGTAACCAGGTGGAGCTCTATAACCTGGACAGGACTCATAGGGGATTAGAAGTGCTACCACACCAGCTCAGGATAGTCCTTCCCACACAATGAGATGACTATAATTCATCACAAAAAGTACTGGCTTCTCTTGCAGAGGACCTGGTCTCTAGTCCCAGCACTTACACGGTCGCTTAGAACCTTGTATAACCCCAATTCCCATGGATCCAGCATGTGTGTGTGTGTGTGTGTGTGTGTGTGTGTGAAGACTAGTATTTCTGCAGCAAATGCAAGGGAGAAAGCTCTTTAAAAAAAAAGATTTATATATTTATTATATGTAAGTACACTGTAGCTGTCTTCAGACACTTAGATCTCATAACAGATGATTGTGAGCCACCATGTGGTTGCTGGGGTTTGAACTCAGGACCTTCGGAAGAGCGGTCAGTGCTCTTAACCACTGAGCCAGGGAGAAAGCTCTTTTTTGTGTCAAAAAACTTAACACGCCACTTTTGCCAAGTAAAGTTCTTATGAAAACAAGAACTCTTAAAACCACTGCACTGATCATAACTTTTATTTAACAATCTTTTATTACAGTTAATTAATCGTGTATGTGCTCATACCTCACACACATACCTCAGTGCAATATGGAGATCAGAGGAAAAATTTTGATCCACAGATCTTGACTTCAATTAACAAAATTTTACTGGGCAAAAACAGGTTTGGACAACAAATTATCTTACAGGGTGACTTTCCGTCCAGGAAAAGAAAGGAAGGAAGCAGCCTGGCTCTAATATACCTTTTAGTCCAACTCTAGAATCCTACTAAAACCGGAAGGGCAGTCTGTTCTGTTCAGTTTTTGGAGGCTATGTACCAGTTCACCATTTACATTACTCTAACCTTTGTAACAGTGTCACAAACTAATCACTACTCTGCTTTGGGGATCCCAACTGTTCTCATGCCACTAATTTCAGAGCTTGAGACAGGAGATCAACCTGAGTCACCTCCCCAGCAAGAGCTATATAGGTGCAGCCCCTAGCTCACGGCGCACAGATGCTAAAGGGAAGACTGGTTTGAGCCTACGAGTACTAAGGTAGTCAGGGTAGGCAGCAAAATACTAACCACAAAACATCCAAGTCCTATGACCAATTTAAAAATACTAGCAGTTAAATGAAGCCAACTTTAGTAACATTTTTGAGACTTTAAATAGAAAGCAAAAACTTCAGTCACTAAAGACTACATACTATTCCAACTATACAGATACCCAGAGCATAAAAATCTTAAAAAAGCAAACGAATGAAAAACAAAACATCACAGGATGACTGTTGGTTCATATATCATTTTTTATATGATAGAAGCGTTGTTAAAACTGGATTGTGGTGATAGTCTGATATCAATGAATTAAAATCAGTGGAATACCACTTTAAACAAACAAACAAACCAAAAACCCACAAAAGTTGATGGTGGCACACAGCTGCCATCCCAGCACTTGGGAGGCAGAAATATCAAGACCCTCCAATCAAGGCCAGAAGGTCTACAATAAAACTATCTCAAAATAAAACACATTGAAGAGGCAGGAAGCTACAAGAGAGTTACAGGGCAGCCTTCTGTACACATCTAGTTATAACCAAGCTAATATCAAGCTCCCGTCTCAAAAAAGTAAAGACATTTATAATGTAATCTAATCAAGAAAATGTGGGCATTTAGGTAGTTACAGTAGATCTGAGCCCTCTGCATTTCCAAAGGAGATTAAGAATACCTAGGTGGTAATCTCTTTCTTGGCGATTCTTTTTTTTTCTTTTGAGAGAGTCTTGCTACCCGGGAACTCACAAAATACTATTGTGCGCTTTATCCAGCTTTTGTTTAAATCTTGGAACGCACATGAACAGTCTTTCCGTTACTCATGAGCAATGCTATAGGCTAACTTTCAGACCCAGGTGTTCCTTTTTCCTTTTGAACCCATCCTCAATGAAAATTACTGACAGTTTCCATTTAAGGACCCCAAACCACGTCAACTAGGTACGCGATTAAGCTTCTACTTTAATAGACATACTTCTGGTTCAAAACCCCAGAGTTCGATACTTAAGTTTTAAACACACCTAGCCATCAAATGAAACAAAATGCATTTGACTTTCGGCCTTAATTACCAAACGCCACAAAACACAACTCTTGGAGACTTAACTACCCCAAACAAGACTTAACTATCCATCCCTGCCTACAAGCGGCACCATCGTAGTTCACCCGGACCCGACCTATTTGAAAACAGACCTAATTTTGCCCTATTCCTATCAGATAAGCCATTGGCTTCTCTTACGAAAATCTAAGTCTTGGTAAACAGCTAAGCGGGGGATGCGGGGCGGGTGGGAATCCTTTGGAGATGCCTACGTACTCTCTCCGCAGTTCCAAATCGGGACTGAAAGGTCGGCTAAGCGTCCTTCCCTCCCTCCTCCTGGAGTTTCCGTTTATCTAGCTTGTCCTAGAGACCCGAGAACGGGGGACAGCCTCCCCCGGCGCCCGGCCAAGGCCTTCGCCGCCGCCGAGCAGCGGAATTACAAAGGAGGACCGTGGCCGCCTTTGTCCTGCATCTGGCAGCGGAGCGCCCTCGTCGTCGCTGGCTTCTCCTTCCCCCCCCCCCCCCGGCTCCCCGTGTCCCATCCCGGGAGTCTGCGTCAGCGGCCGGCCGCAGCCCCGCAGGTAGTCCCTTCCACAGCACCGGAGGCCGCGGCGGGAGGCCGGGCCCGCCGAGCGCCGTTTACACCCGGAGCGCGTCCCGCCGCCGCGCTTTCCCCGGCTCCCCACCCTCGTTCCCACCGGAGAGCTCGGATCTCCCGCGCCCCACCTCCTTCCCGACACTTTCCGCAAGCCGGAGGCCACAAAGTAGCCCGAGCGGGGAAAGGCGGGAAGGCGAGCGGGCCACCACCGGCCCCAAGATGGCGGCAGCCGAGCGACTCGGAGAGCGAGCGAGCGAGCGGCCGGAGCGCGCGGCGACTCCACGTTCCCTCACCCGTTCCCGGGCTCTTCGTCCTTCTCCCGACTCCGCTGTCGGCACCGCCGGCCCAACCTACCCCCCTTCTACTTCAGATACCCTGTGGGGCGCTAGCAACGCCGGCTCCGACGCTCGCGCGGGTCCGCTCGCGGGCAGGGCCGACGGGCTCGTCCGCGGTTCAGCGCTCTCCACAACCGTTTTCTCCTCTTTTCTTCCCTCAACCGTCTCCCGCGGTGCCAACCGCTCAGAGAGCTGCGTAGCTGAGCTACTGGCGAGGGGGGATGGGGGGGTGCGAGCGAGGAGGAGGGGGGCGGGGCGGGGCGCACGGGCCTGCCGCGCCGCTCTCGCGAGACCGGAGCGAAGGGGTGGGTTTGGTGAGGGCGGGGCGAAGTGCACCTGCGCACTCGGGACCTGCCCAATTGCAACTGCGCCGGGCACGGAATGGTGCCGGCGAGCTGTGGCGGGCTCCGTTGTCTCCCTGCGAACCCCGAGCTCGCGTTGGTCCCTCCCCCACGGGAGGGCGTGTTGTGGCCTCCGAGGAGCCGTGGTGACGCGGTTTGCTAAGTCTCTTTTTCTGCTTCACTGGGAATATAATCCCACAAAGGCCCCCGCGCGGAAGGAGCCACGTGGTTTCTGCCCCCCCCCCCCAACCAGGGGAAGGCTTTTCTCGTCTACCGTGTTTGCATTATGCAATCAGAAAAAAAAAAAAAAAGAACGTTGTGCTTGCGAAGATACAAAGCGTCTAAACCCAGCAGGATTCCCGTCCTAGCCTGGGGTATCCCCTTTGTTCACCTGCGTAGCCAGCCTCGACGTCCTTGATTGGTTTCCTCTCTGCCATGTTTCGTTTTTTCCCTCCATTAAACCCAGCGACCAGTCAGCGACCTCATGGCAATAGATTTTACCTAAATAAGAGTTTGGTATTCCTAAGAAGTGTGCTTACAGCAGACACCTAAGAATCGCTTGTGGTGGGTCTGTCGTGCTACCAAGATTGCCCCTGACCCGTTTATGGCCTTTTAAGTTGTTGTCCAAATTGCACATGGAAAAGTGGAGGGCCACCCTGGTGTAAGAAAGAGACTTAAGAGAGCAAAGCAAGTTAAGATGGGAACGGACAGTGTGAGGGCAAAGAGAGGCCAGTCTGGACAGATCAAGACTGAACGTGGATGGGAATCACCCTTCAGTGTGCATTCAAAGATTTCTTTGTGCTGCAGACACTGGGGAGTCCATTAGGTGTGGAGTGGGGCTGTGTGGTCATCGGCAGTGTGGAAGGATGCATTTTATTTACTATGAGATTTTATTATTATTATTTTTTTAATGTAGAGCCAAGAGGCCAATTACTTTCTTGTATGGAAACTTCCGTTTCACGGCTTTAATTCATTTATCGTCAAGCCTACTTGAAAGTCTCTAGTGCTCTACTGATTTTATGACCTAAAATATCCCTCAGAAAATGGGAGGGGGGTCAGTGTGATAATTACAGACAGGAAAATCAAAATATGTGCTAGAAGCCGTCATAGCTCAGGTTTATTAAATACTTACTGGAATGGCTCGGTAAGCAATTCATTGTCTTTGTTCTTGGGTAGCCAAGAATGTCCTTGAATTTCTGACCCTCTGATCTCAATGTCATCTGTGTCTCCGTAGCCTTAAAAAGTGGTATTCACTTCACAGATGCGGTCCCTAGTCCCATAAGAGTGAAAATAATTACACTAGAGAACACTAAACTCTTTTATGTGGTTACAAGTTAGTAGTCTACTGGCTAGAGACTTGCTGAAACTTGGTTATCTTATTGTTACTTTAATCCTCTAAAGTCACCTTCCTTTTAATAGCTGGGGGTTGATTTAGGGCCCAAAGTATGTTCTCTTTTTTAAAAAGTAACTGGTTAAGCTGGGTGGTGGTGCACGCCTTTGATCCCAGTACTTGGAGACAGAGGCAGTGGGATTTCTTGAGTTGGAGGTCAGCCTGGTCTACAGAGAGTTCCCGAACAACCAGGGCTACAGAGAGAAACCCTGCCTCAAACAAAACAAAACAAGACCAAAAAAAAAAAAAAAAGTAACTGGTTTCTTAGCTGATGAATTCTGCCCAGGGCCTTTCTTCTACTGGGCTTGAATTTCATGACTCCTTTCCGTTCACTCTTTGAACACGACTGAGTAGGTGGAATTCTGTAATCCCTTTCCCTCTTCCCCTGGAATTCAGTCTATGTAGGGCCTGAATGAATCTGGCGTCCTTTTGCACACACTGTGTGTGGTTGTGGGCAGCGAGCCTCAGTTCGTTTTGACAGCTGTAAGCCAGTGGTGATGTTTCTTTTGGAGGTGTGTCTCCCTCATTTCTTTGTGGAGAGTACACTCTGAAGATTTAGAAGGTCTTGGAATTAGTACATCCAGTCCTTTTGCCCTTTTATTACAGCAGGTAGGGACGTTTTCATTATACCACGGTAAAGGTAATTTGTATTAGCTTCTTAGTTTACTAATTTTCTTTAAAAAAAAAAAAAAATCAGATCCTTCCTCGCTCGCACAGCTGAACCCTGTTGGAAGGCTTGGTGCGATCGGACCCTGCTGTTCTGGTGATGCCTACAGAATTCTTTCCAGATTGAGCTCTAAGGAATTGTTTCCATGGAGATGGTTACAACTCAGGGCTCCCAGCTGCACCCTTCTCTTTTTTCCTTCCCCTTTCCCTTCCCCCCTCCACCTCTCTCTTTCATGTGCTCTCCTATTAGAATAGAGGTCAGAGGGACCCCGAAGAGGATTTTTGTTACAGTGTATAAAGAGAGAAAAGACTACAGAGGAGAAGGACATGGAAATGACCACACCTCCCGGAGGGAAACAATAAGAGGCTCGTGCTCACGTCAGCGCGCACTACTCCATCAGAATAAAGGGGAGAGGAAAATTCCATGCAGGGCCTGCACGGAAAAGAAAGAGAAAGTTGAGAGTGTGCTCTCTTGGGGCAGACAGAGCACATTAGCTAAAAACTAGTCCACAGTGGACGTTCACAGATCGCTAATGATACGGCAGAGTACCACTACCGTGCGATCAGAATAGTCATTTGCCTGCAGGAAAACAAGCCAAGAACAAAAACAACCCACAGCATCCTATTGGGGTTGTGTCTAGTCCGAGTTCAAGGGATTCGGAACAGCAGCTCTGACCGGGCGTTGTGAAGGACTCCTCCTTCCGTTTATGACCTAAATAAATATCTGATGTCTTTAGAAGAGCAGCCGCCTTCATATGGCCACCACTGTTTCTCAGGTCAAGGCTTTCAGACAAAGGTTCCATTTTTGAGAGTTTGTTTAAATTACTTCCCTGGTAACTATGGAAATGAGACCTCATCTAGTATGATACTAAGTAAACAAATGGTACTGAAGGGGCAGGAGGCCCCAAACCCAGTCATTCTCTGTATTCGGGTTTTGTTTTTTAAGTGTGTGTGTGTCTGCCTGTCACCCCAGGGGATCCAATGCCCTCTGGCCTCTGAGGGCTCCTGTGAGTACACATAAACTCACCCAGGCACTCACACGTATACACAACTTAAATCTTAAAAAGAAAAAAGCTTAAAAGCTAGGTGTGGCGATACATACCTGGCCAATAGTGTGTGTGGACGGAAACAGAGGTACGGAGGATCCCAGAGCAGCCTGGGCTATATAGCAAGTCTCAGAAAAGCTTCACACACAAAAAAACTATAAAATCAGAATGAAAGAAATGGTCTCTTCTCCATGCCGAATCTCTTACATTGTCACCCACTTAGACATTCCAAGGCCAATCGGGTGATTCACTTTCCCTGGTTCTTTGGCTCCCACAGTGACCTCTGGAGCAATCCAACACTTGGAACTATTTCCAGAAATTAGAGAAAGGGGGGTCCGAGGATATAAGCACATTAGGAAGGGTGGGGGTCTTGCAAGCAAGAGGACCTGAGTTTGATCTGTGTAAAAGAAGCTGGACATGGGGGCAGAGGCGGGAGAATCTCTCGGGGCTTGCTGAGCAGCCAACCTAGCCTAGGCAAACCATAGGCGTGGTGTATGTTGGGGACAGGTAGGTGGCTCAGCAGGTAAAGGCGCTTGCTGCCAGGCCTACTGCCATGGGTTTGATTCCCCAGGCTCCACAGGGTAAAAGGACAGAATGGAGAGGACTGACCCACAAAGGTTGTCCTCTGACCTCCACACCTGCACTACATGGCAGCATCCAGGTAGGCATGATGCTGGCGTGGGAGTGGAGACTGAGAGTTCTGCATCTTGATCTGACTGCAACCTGGAGAAGATGACTCTTCTGCACTGGGTGGGGCTTCAGAGCCCACCCCAACAGTGACACCCTTCCTCCAACAAGGCCGCCTCTCCTAACAGTACCACTCCCTATGGGCCAAGCGTGTTCAAACCACCACAAACACAAATACAGTTTTCATTATATAAATACCTATGTCTCTCCCTGTAACATTAGTAATGATTACACTTTGTGGCAGAGACACTTTAATTCATTTTTACCAGACTCCAGCAAATTGTATGTGTGTATTGGACAGGAAAACCATGCCTGGAAGTTTGGTGAGGTTGAGCAGGTTGAGACCAGGAAACTGTAGGCACACATCTGAGACTCAGACGACCCTCCGCTCCCTGTCAGACTCCTGACCTGGAATATGCGCCATGCTTCTCACATAAAAGAAACGTGTCCTATAGTCACATAGGCCCAAAAGAGAGTTCTCCAAGTTAATGAGGTACCTAGAGGCCCTGAGGGCTTAGATCTCTCTTTCCCAGACATTCCTCCCTGAAAAAGGTATTTCGTCTCAGGTCAGATCCCGAGAAAGGGATTATGCATCCATTTTCCACCACGAACAACCAGTAAACTCTTTAGAATCACGGACTATTGCTTTCATCAGGAGTCGCTGTGGGGAGCCATGGAGAAGGCTTTCACCCACAGAGCTGCAGCTTAATTCTCCCTTAGGAGGCCTCTCTGCGCCCCCAGCCACGGCTGCCGCCAAGCCTGCCTCTGCCAAGCTAAGGACAATCACCGCTGGGACAAGCCAGAGCTGCCCCTAGCCCACGGGTCCCCCAACTCTGTTCTTGGCTCTTCTGTGACTCCCAGCAGCACCTGGACATCCTCGAGCCCGGGAACCCCATGGCCCGGCCATCCCCCCAAACCAGCTCTGGCTTTGCCACATCTCGGACTGCACTTTGCCATTCCCAGAGCAGGGTGTCTCAGCGCTTTGGAACAGCCCAGCACCCCTCTCAGTGGGTAAAGTCTCCCCAGCCAAGCTACCCGAGTTTGATCCCTGGGACCCACAAGGTAGAAAGAGAAAACCAACTCTCACAAGTTGTCCTCTGACGTCTACACACATTCTGTGGCAAGCGCACAACCCCCAAACCCCTCCCCCACCCCACACATACACATACAAGAAAGCTCGGTGGTGAAGAACACTGGCCAAACTTCCAGAAGACCCTCCTTGATTCCCAGAACCATCTGTAACTCCAGTTCCAAGAGACCTGACACCTTCTTAGGTCTCCTTGGTCACCAGACCTGGGCATGGCGCTCATAAATTGTGTCGCTAAGTGGAAGAGGACCTGCCTAACTTGTCACTCCTCAGGTCATTCCCCAACACTGCCAAAGTAAAAAAACAAAACAAAAAAAACAAGTAAAATCATAAACTTATTATTATCACAAAAATGAAAACAGTTCCTTCTTATACAAGTATCAAGTTCTCAATAAAAATGGAAATTCTGTCAGGCATGGTAAGGCACCAAAGGTGCTTTATCCCCAGCGGCCTCTAATTAGGTAATTGTAATTATCATACGGAGAGTGGAGACGGATGGAGAAGGGAGAAGGCTAGGACACAGCAGAGGAGCACTGGTACTGAAACGCTGCATTAGGGACAGATGCAGGTGTGGTGGTGGCACACACCAGTAACGCTCGGGAGGCAGAGGCCGGAAGGTCAAGCGTAGCCTGAGCTACATAAGGAGGTCCAGGCCATCCTAAGGTAATCCTGGGAGAAGTCTGCTTTTAAAAACAAATGGAGAACAACACCTCCACCCAAGTAATCTGTCGTTCAGGGCTGGAGAAATGGCTCAGCCTCTTGCGGGAAGACCTGGATTTGAGTCTCAGCACCCACATGGTGGTTCATGACCATCCGTAACTCCAGCTCTAGAGAACCTGAGGCCCTGTTCTGACCTCTGTGCTCGTGAGGAACAAAGATGGCACAACTCAGACACAAATAAGCTTTTGTAAGTGTGTGCTGCCGGTTCCCGCACCCACATTGGGTACCTCACAAGTGCCTGTAAATCGGGGCACCAGGAGACTGGGTGCACACCTGATATGCACATGTAGAGACAATTCTATTTCTTTTCTATTTGCTTTTGTATTGCTATGATAAAACCTCGACCGAAAGCAAAGGAAAGGGTTTATTTAAAGGCTTAGACATCTTATCACTGTTCATCACTGAGAGAAGTCATGACAAGCAGGGCAAGGACCTGGAGGCAGAAACCGAAGCAGAGACTTGAAGGAGGTTTCTCCTAATGATCCCCTAGGACTGGAGAGATGGTGCAACAGAGCACTGACTGCTCTGCCAGAGGTCCTGAGTTCAATTCCCAGCAACCACATGGTGGCTCACAACCATCTGTAATGGGATCCAAAGTCCTCTTCTGGTGTATCTGAAGAAAGCAACAGTGTACTCATATACATAAAAAAAAAAAAAAGATCCCCCAAAACTGGAGTTACAGACAGCTGGAGCGGCCAATTCTCCAGTCCCCTTGAATTGCTTCTTAGTACCCACCGTCTTGGTGACCTCTGCTTTCTTCAACCACCCAGAACCCCCCCCCCTCGCACCACCAACAATGGGCTGGGACCTCCCACGTTAATCACTGAGTCAAGAAAATATCCTCCAGGCATGCCTACAACTCAGTTTGTTGGAAGCATTTTCCCCCTTGGCTTTCCTTTTTCCCAGAGGACTCTAGCTTGTGTCAAGTTGGTAAAAAACTAAACAGCCAACAGACATGCACACAGATACGCAAATAAAAATAAATCTTAAAACACACAAGAAAGTCAGCATCAAAACCTCCAGTTGTTATTGTTCGGTTGTCTATTTCCTTTAGCTCTGTCGGTTTTGCTAATGCCCACATATAAGCAAATATGTACATTTGTCTTCTCGGGTCTGCGTTACCTCACTCGGTAATTTTTCCTAGCTCCACCCAATTATCTTTGGAATTTCATGATTGTTTTAAAAAAAAAAGAGCTGAATAATATTCTATTGTATAAATGCACCACTGTTTACCATCTGTTCAACAGTCGATGGACAGCTAGGCTGTTCCCAATCTCTAGCTATGGTGAATAGGACAGCAGTGAACCTGGATGACCCAGTGTCTCTCTGCAGTGGGGTGTAGAGAGTCCTTTAGGTAAAGAGTGGTCTCGCTGGATCTTGAGGTGGATCTAGTCCCAGCTTCCCGAGGAACTGCCACGCTGGTTTCCATAGTGACTGTACAAGTTTGTACTCCCACAGCCATGGAGGAGTGTCCCCCTCACCCCACATCCTCAGCAGCATGAGTTGCCATTTGTCATATTGCTCTTAGCCATTTTGATTTGTATACGATTTGGAACTTCCGAAGTTTTAATTGGCATTTCCCTGGTGACTAAGGATGTTTCTTTAAGTGTTTCTCAGACACGCGGGTTTCCTCTTTTGAGAACTATTTAGTTCTGTACCCCATTTTTTTTTTTTGAGACAGGGTTTCTCTGTGTAGCCCTGGCTGTCCTGGAACTCACTGTGGAGACCAGGCAGGTTGGCCTCGAACTCAGAAATCCTCCTGCCTCTACCTCCCAAGTGCTGGGATTAAAGTCATGGGCTACCACTGCTTGGTCTGCACCCCATTTTTAATTGGGTTATTTGTTTTCTTGACCTTAATATCTCCCCCCTTCCCCCCCCCCCCCAGTTTTCCCAGACAGGGTTTCTCTGTGTAGCCTTGGCTATCCTGGAACTAGACCAGGTTGGCTTTGAACTCACAGAGATCCAACTGCCTCTACCTCCTGATTGCTGGGGTTAAAGGCAGTCACAACCACTGACTTTTCCCATTAAAGGGATGGGTAGGAAGTTGGAATCAAAGCCCTGTTTCACCCCACCCCCACCCCTGCTTGCTTCTCTTTCTCTGACTGCCACCCCCTGAGCTGTTCTTCTCCACCATGCCTGTGACTCGTGTGGTACCTGAACCCTCTGAAAAGGAACCAATAGAAAAACCTTCCAAGCTAAAATGGTTCTGCTTAGTTACTTTATTAACAATGATGAGAAATTAACAGGCATTCTCCTGACTTTACCTTTGCACAAAGTCTCTAAGTGGCTAAAGTAACCACTTTAGGCCTTCTCTGGTGTTCATGCTTGTGGTTTTAAAATAGATCCAGAGCTGTCTACCTGTGCATTGCTTTCTAGAATCCAAGGACCACACCAGAGTGTTTCTCCTTCCTGCTCTCTCAGTGGTAACCCCCTTCCAGGGTTGGAGAAATGGCTCAGCACTTGCAGCTGCTTTTTGTTTCTTTTGTTGTTCTGTTGTTTATTTTTGTTATTGTTCGGAGACAGGGTTTCGCTATGTAGCCCTGGCTGTCCTAGAACTTTCGATGTAAACCAAGCTAGCCCCAAACTCACAGAGATGCGCCTGCCTCTGCCTCCTCTGCCTCCAGCTCCAGGGGATGCAGTGTCCTCTTCTTGCCTTTTATAGATGCACACGTGCACACACATTACGATGAACCTTGAAAATAGATACATCACAAAGTCTCATGACATGCTGTTTCTTACAAACAGTTGCTTAAAGCCAATTGTTTGCCTCAGTAACTTGCCTACAGCTCAGGCAGAAACCATGTTATGAAACAGTTGGCTGACTGTTTTTGACAAACACTTCTGGAGAAAAAAGCTGTTCTTAACTATGTGAACCAAATTAGGTTAATAGAAAATACCCTTGCTACTAGGATCTTCCCGGAGAATAACGAGAAGTCACACTGTAATTCATTGTGGACATAATTGATTCTTTTGGGAGCTGTCAGATTGTTCCAGAATGATAGTAATCATCTTCTCCTCCTCCTCCTCCTCTTCTTCCTCCTCCTCCTCCTCCCTCTCACTCCCTCCCCTCTTTCTCAGTTTTGTTGGTTTTCAGAGAGGGTATCATTCTGTAGTTCAGCCCACCCTGGAACTCATTATGGAGATCAGGTTGGCCTTGAACATACAGTGAGCCTTCTCAGCCTCTTAGGTGCTAGGATTACAGACACAAGTTAGTAAATTCAGCTTGGTTTATTTGAGGCAGGCTCTCATGTAGACCAGGCTGACCCCAATGACCTTAGTTAACCAATCTCTCTCTCTCTCTCTCTCTCTCTCTCTCTCTCTCTCTCTCTCTCTCTCTCTCTCTCCCCCCCCCCTTAGTTTTTTTAAACATGAACTCCAGGCTTGAACCCAAAACTCACTCTATAGCCAGCAATGACCTTAATATCTTCTCACCCCTCAAGACAGGGTTTTTCTGTGTAGCCTTAGCCATCCTGGTACTTGTTCTGTAGACCAAGCTAGTTTTGAACTCATAGAGGTTCACCTCCCTCTGCCTCCCAAGTGCTGGGATTAAAGGCGTATGCCACCACTGACCTACTACCTTGAATTCCTGTTCCTCCTGCTTTCTGTTTCTTGAGTACTAGACAATTGCAGGTATTAATTTCAAAAGAGCAAGATTCTACAGTGTTCTATAAAAAGATTGGTGCCTCTATAACAGTGAGATTATATTCTATATAAAACTTCAAAATTCAAAATATAAATATCTAGTGCAATTTTATCAAGTATAGTTTCTTTATACAGGAGCAGAAAGGAGCCAACCGGTTTTTGATGGGGAGTGGGGACTGGGGAGGTGGGGGACGTTACCATCAGACAAGCTGCTGGCTCGTCCTGTGGTAAACATCAGAAAACATCAAAACACTGGCTAAGTTTTATTTTCTTTAAACCAAACGAGAGCAAGACATTTCCCCAATATCCATGTTCGTAGTGGCTGTCAGCACCTTATAATGAACCTTTACACTGTGTAAGAACCAAAGCACTGAGTTACTGAGTCCTCTGAAGGCGGTGTCTACAGGTGAGTTTTTAAGGTGAACACCTCCAGAACAGCGGGGATTGCTCTCTGTGGTCTGTAGTCTGGAGACTCCTTGTCCCTAATACACCTCTCCTTGTGCATTGCTTTGGGGCCATGCTTTAAAATATCTCTCATATTAAACTGGTAATTACAAGCACAGTGTCCCTTTGAGTTCTCCCTGCTGCCCTACCAAGCTAACTAAACCCAAGGAAGGGGCCGTGGGGACCCTACTGGTCCAAGTGTGGAGTTGTTAGTGCGGTCTGAAATGAGTGAGCGTGTGGGTGGGTGAAGTGTTGGGGGGCGTCTCACGGTGTCTGACACTGCTCCTGAGTAGACTGTTGACAGAATTGAATTAAAGCAGAGGACATCTAACCAGTGTCCAGAGCAGGAGTGACTGCCTGCTTGCTGATTGGTGGAGGAAAATCCTACACATTTTTGTGATCCAGCACTTAAGCTGGGTTGTGGGTTTGAGTAGGGCGTTACTGATTGACAGGAGAAAGGCTCACAGGGCAGCCCCGGATTGCTCCGGACTGGGTTTGGGTTTCGTTTCTCACTATCAACACAAAGTCAGAAATCTAAAGCAGGTCTCAGAATCAGACACTGGCAAAGGAGCCATCGTGGACTGAGCAGAAGCTCCTCGACCTTAATGTCATGACGCTTTGTTCACAATGTGACGGTCCTCTAAATGCTCCTATGAGGATGGTCTCAGTCAGGGTTTCTATTCCTGCACAAACATCATGACCAAGAAGCAAGTTGGGGAGGAAAGGGTTTATTCAGCTTACACTTCTGCATTGCTGTTCATCACAAAAGAAAGTCAGGACTGGAACTCAAGCAGGTCAGGAAGCAGGAGCTGATACAGAGGCCATGGAGGGATGTTCCTTACTGGCTCGCTCCCCTGGCTTGCTCAGCTTGCTCTCTTATAGAACCCAAGAGCACCAGCCCAAAGGTGGAACCACCCACAAGGGGCCCTCACCACTTGATCACTAATTGAGAAAATGCCCCACAGCTGGATCTCATGGAGGCACTTCCCCCAACTGAAGCTCCTTTCTCTGTGATAACTCCAGCCTGTGTCAAGTTGACACACAGAACCAGCCAGTACAAGGATGATATTCATGTTAGATGAAGTCATGAGGGTGGGGCCCTTATGATGGAATTTATGACCTGAACGAACCACTAGAACCCTCCCCATCATGACCTGGGAGCACATAGCTGTTGTGGGAGATATTAAAAAAACGTGCCCGCCAGCTCTCCACAGTGCGGGACTATGCTCCAGTATTCCTGCTGGCCCGGCAACTCTCCGGCCAGGCCGGACCACAGGGCTCCTGCTGGGCCACACACCCCCACACCCACATATATATGTGTATATCTATATATGCATATATATGTTGCATTATTCAGGGTTCTTTAGAGGTACAGAGCAAATATAATCAATGAGTTATATATATAAAAGGTATTTATTAGAATGTTTTACAGGCTGTGATCACTAATCCAACAATGGCTGGCTAACAACGGAAGGCCCAAGAATCCAGAAGTTGTTCAGTCCACGAGGCCGGAAGTCTCAGCTGGTCATCAGTACATATGTCAGAATCCTGAGGAAGTCAGCTGTAATGCTCGTGAGGGGATGGACTTGCTAGGTAGACTGAGAACAAGCAGGCCAAGGGAACAAGTCTCCTTCTCCCCTGTCCTCTACACAGGCTGCCAGCAGAAGTGTGGCCCAGATGAGAGGTGGATATGGCCACCTCAGAAGATCTGGAGTAGGGGTGGGTCTTCCCACTTAAAGTGATTTAATTAAGAAAAAAATCTGGGGTACCTGATGTGAAACTCTTTCAGACAGATTCTCTCTAGAATTTGCTATGTAGATCAGGGTGGCCTTAAACTCACAGAGATCTATCTGCTTTTCTATGCTTCCCAGAGCAAGCTAATATTTATATCTATATCTATCTATATCTACATCTACATCTACATCTATATCTATATTGATATAGATAGATATCTATATCAATATAGATATCTATAGATAGATATAGATATAGATAGATAGATATAGAATAAATGCCTTTCAGGGTCTAACTGCATTCAGAAGGAACAAAAGTACTGTTTACAAGAGCCGCACATTTAATTTCCTGTTTCTATAATAAAGGGCTGTTCCCTTTTCCTTGAGAAGGTTTCACGACAACCCCTTTTCATTTCGCTGTGTTGGCCCGGCTGCCTTTAAGCTCCTGGCTTAAGCAGATCCTCTGGCCCAGGCTCCACAGCAGACACACAAGCTAGAAGTGTAGACACACAAGCTAGAAGTGTAGACACACAAGCTAGAAGTGCAGACACACAAGCTAGAAGTATAGACACACAAGCTAGAAATGTAGACACACAAGCTAGGAGTGTAGACACACAAGCTAGGAGTGTAGACACACAAGCTAGAAGTGTAGACACACAAGCTAGAAGTGTAGACACACAAGCTAGAAGTGTAGACACATAAGCTAGAAGTGTAGACACATGCCGCTGTGCTCAGTTTAGGACCACGTTTTGAATGCCTCTATAAATTCTGTAGCTGTTTTAACCCAAGACTGTAACAACACTAGAACTTAAGTTTGGAAAGGGCTTTTAATAGCTGCTTAAAAAAAATAAAGACAAAAGAAAAAGCAGGTCTACCCAACCACTTAGGTTTTAGTTAATTCCAGATGTAGTCAGATTGTCAAACTGACAACCAAGAATAGCCATCGTGTATGCACACATTAAAGATCCACCGTGTAAGCTGGATGGTGGCGGTGTACACCTTTAACCCCAGCACTCAGCAGGCAAAGGCAGGCAGTGTTTTGTGAGTTTGAAGCCAATCTGGTCTACAGAATGAGTTCCAGGCTTACACAAAGAAACCCTGTTTTAACAACAACAACAAAAAAGAAACCAACAATATCTACCAGTAAAGATACCTGCTGACTTGGGATTTAGCTTAGTGGTAGAGTATTTTGCCTTGCCTCCCTGAGGTCCTGGGTTCAATCCTCAGTAATACAATATATATGTGTGTAATATATATTATGGATATAAAACATTATATAGTATATGTTACATACACACACATTACCTGGGGTTTAAACCTAATTCCCTCACTTTAGAGAGTCATTATTCTGGCTGTTTCTGTACTAACAATGGCTTCATACTTTGAGACTTTTACTCTGTACCAGCGAGAAGTTTAGAGGTAGGAACACTTAAGGGGCACCTACCAGGTGAACTATAGTATCAGACAGGGTTTCTCTGTGTAGCCCTGGCTGTCCTGGAACGCACTCTGTAGACCAGGCTGACCCCGAACTGAGAAATCCACCTGCCTCTGCCTCCCAAGTGCTGGGATTACAGACAGGTATGTGCCACCTTCTCTCCCCTTGCTCATTGCGGTGCAAAAACCTACCAGGCTGCTGCATTTCCAGAATCAAATCTGATTCAGCTCAGAGAAAAAGGAGGGTGGCCTGTTCTCTCTGCTCTGTTCCTGTTCATCAGAGAGCAAAACTCTCCCGGAATCTTGGTAGCCATCTTTCCCTAGTTGAGACTTGTCACCATCCAGCTGTAGGAAATCATGACGCCTGGCCACCCAACAAAGGGAATGAATCCGTCCTGCAGGCAGGGGCCCTGGGCATCCCTGAGCCAAAACACATCAAGTGCTTAGAGGAAAGAGAAGCTGACGCTGGGTGTGCTGTGGGTGGGGGGCTGGGGACATCTTATTGATTAGTGAAAGAGTTTATTAGACAGACCCTTTGAGACCTAAGCCTTTAAGGGACTCTCTTGTTGGTTTGAGAAGCAATACAGCATTTCTAGAAATCTTAAAAAAAAAAAAAAAAAAAAAAAAAAGGACTGAAGGGCAGAATTGTATTCTTCAGTAATGAATTTAATTAAAAACACCTTCAAAGCCAGAGCTGGGTTTGGCAGTATGCTGTGAGGCAGAGGATACTGGCTCGGGCCAGTGTGTGTAGCCTGTTGAGGAAACCTGTCTCCCACAACTCTTAGAAAAGATCAGGAACTTTGGGAGTTGTAAACTTTTGCTTAGCATGATAGCGTTCCTGGTTTTTGGGGGATGGGTGGGAGAGTTTTTGTTTGTTTGTTTTTTGTTCTGTTGTGGGTAGGGTATTCAATACAGGGTTCCTCAAACTCACAGCAATCCCCCTGCCTCTACCTCCCCAGTGCTGGGATTAAAGGCGTGCATGACACATCTGGCTGAGTCCCAGGTTTTAATCCTCAATACACATGGTCACACACACATACACATGGGCACACACACATACACACGGGCACGCACACACAAACACACACACACACACACACACACACACTCACCACGCTTGACCTTGAGAGAAGATCTTGTCTGCGTGGGAAGACTGTAAGACATGTGCCTCTCAGATGTCTCCTGAATTTCATTGAAGTCACTGCCACAGCTAGTGTCAGCAACTCTGGGGAACAAGGGTGATTACGGTTGGGGAATTCTGTTGGGGTTGAAGGGTGAATAGCCAAAGGTTAAAACTTTCATTCGGCTAGTATTTTAAAAACAGATTAAATGCAGAGGCTTTGAAAAGTAGCAGTGGCACACATCTTGAGGTGCAAAGTATGTTGGAGTAATTGACTTTTTATCTGGGAACTATGAACTATGTCTATACATGGGGTAAAACATTAACTTTTTTCTTCTTCTTAACAACAGGAAGTGAAGCGGGCTGTCAGCAGGGCAGGGAGCTCCCACACAGCCAGCCAGGAGAATGAAGCTCCCAATCTTCATAGTAGATGCATTCACAGCGACAGCTTTCCGGGGCAATCCTGCCGCAGTCTGCCTTCTGGAGAGCGTGAGTACCCAAGGGTTCTCAAGGGCCATGCCTGAAATTCCAGATATGTGTAGAGCCCAACACATGTGCAAAAGAAGTGAGACTGGTCCTGTGTGTAACCACTTTGGCTTGTGTTCTGTGTCACACTGCTGATGGCCGTGTCTTCAGGTTATGAGGGAACGGCTGTGCCTAGACTGAGTCAGACCCACACAGACTCCCAGGCAGGGGACCTGGCAGCAGCTGGGAGTCGGGGCTCATGCCTGCAACTCTGGTGTCCCAAAGGAGAAGGCAGGAGATCATGAGTCTGAGGGCCAGCCTGGGCTAACTCTGGTGTCCCAAAGGAGAAGGCAGGAGATCATGAGTCTGAGGGCCAGCCTGGGCTATATATATGTAGCAGGTCCTAGGTGAACTTGGGCTATATATAGAGAATAACCTCACAAAAATAAAAAGTAATGAATAATCAAATATTTTATAAAAGAATGACTGGTATTGCCTTTCAAAATTAGGTTTTTGTTTAATTAGCATTAAAAACTAAGCACACAGTTCCAGAAGTTCTGTGCGCAGGCATCATTTGGCGTGTCCCCGGCTTTCCATCAGGAATAGGTGGACGGTCTTCACTGTGTTACTCTGACTGGCTGCGACGCCCTGTGGAGCCCAGGCTCCCCCCAGATCCCACTGTTTCGTCCTTGAGTCTGGGACCGCAGGGTTCATTATCACTCCAGCCTTAACCTCTATCTTGGAAATCTCGGAAGTCTCTGACAAGCCGGAGAAGCTGAGATCAATCCCCGGGACACACACGGGGAATGGAGAGAACTGACTGTTGCACCATGGGGCCAGTGAGATGTCGCAGTAAGTAAGGGAGCCTGCTGCCAAATCTAACGACCTGAGTAGATCTCCAGGTTCAACATGGTGGAAGGAAAGAACAGAGTGCCTGCAAGTATCCTGGCCTCTGTGAGAGGGCACAACACAGACACAGACACAGACAGACACACACACACACACACACACACACACACACACACACAAAGAGTTTCAGGCATCAAATAAAAAAAGAGGATGCAGCTGCAGGACCAGGATTATGAATCTGAGGCTAGCCTGGGCTATGTAGCAGACTCTCAGCCAGCCTGGACTATTAATGAGAAATGTCTCAAAAAAAAAAAAATCACTGTTACCCTTCCACTCAGAGTAGTCAGCATAAAGGAGTTGGTTCTCTGGGGCTCAAGGGTTGGCTGTAATCCTGTCTCAGCTGTGTATTCATTACATAACCCTGCAGCCTGCCTTTGCCTCCCGCCAGACACAGAGGGTAAAGGAATTACCAGGCTTTATCTAGTCATACAAGAGCTCAGAAAGATTAGTGAGAGAATAATTAGCAACCAGATTCCAGGTTCCAAATTTAGAATCTTCTTTAGGATCAATCTGGCAAGCACAACTTCCTGTCAACCAATTGCGGAATCAATATATCTGTCTGTCAAGAGTCTTACTATAATACTACCTATACATATACATACATATACATATATTTGAGACATAGTCTATGTACCTATGTCATCTTTGAGTTGTGAGTGATTTAAATATTTAATATTCACCCAGATAATAATAATAATTGTGTTGTTATATAATATTGATTATCTCCTGGCCATCAATAAACACAGGAGTTAAAGGATCTGTCCTATTTTGGTGTTTTGTTTGTTTTTGTTTTTGATGGTTTTGTTTTTTGAGGCAGAGTATCCCTGTGTAGCCCTGGCTGTTCTAGTACTTGTTCTGTAGACCAGGCTGGCCTCGAACTCAGAGATCCACCTGCCTCTGCCTCCTGAGTGCTGGGATTATTTCTTTTATGCCTATGTGTGTCTTGTGTGCATGCACATCATCACATCAGAAAAGGGGATCAGATTCAACAGGACTACAGTTACAGATGGTTGTGAGCCGCCATGTGTGTGCTGGGAATTGAACTCAGGGCCTCTGGAAGAACATCCAGTACTCAACTCCTGAGCCGTCTCTACAGCCCTCTCTATCTTTACCCACTTGCCTTTAAAAATATGTTTTATGTTACTTTCAATTTTTATTTTTTTTTTGTTGTCTTGCAGTGTTTTTTTTTTTTTTTTTTTTTTTTTTTTGTTTGCAACAATCTCACTATGTAGAACAGAATGGTCTTGAACTCACAGAGCTCCTCTTGCTTTTGTCTCTTGGAGCTAGAATTAAGGGTATGCCCCCACCATGCCCAAAATTCACATATTTTCAAAACCGAGGAAATGAAACTATAGTATAGTCTAAGATCCTCTAAGTAGGAGTGGGACAAGGATGTGAAGGTGGAAAGAGCACGACCAGCTAAGGACTCAGCATCCCAACTTGCTCAGTGCAGAGTAGAGCCTCGTCTATCCAGCATCCTGAGCTTTTCCGTAGCTATTCACATCGCGAGCCAGCTAAGTCTTGGCAGAGGACTTTGGGTCATTCTTCCTTGGTGGCCACAGAGACTAAAACACCTAAAGGTGGCAGGGACATTGAGGACTGGCAGAGTGGAAAATGTTGGGTTTATTTGCTTGCTTAGCTTTTGTGTTGCGGCTTGAACTTGGGGCCTTCTCCCCACCAGGCGAGGACTCTGCTACAGGATTAGCTCCTTAAACAATACTGGATTTCATCAAAGAAAAAAGCCATGAGATTTTAAATGTAGGAATTGAGTGCATTTTGGTTGTGTTTTTTTTTTTTCAGTCTTTTTAAAAAACCTTATTTAAAATTTGATCAAATCAACCGGGCGGCGGTGGCACTGTAATCCCAGCACTCTGGGAGGCAGAGGCAGGTGGATTTCTGAGTTCAAGGCCAGCCTGGTCTACTGAGTGAGTTCCAGGACAGCCAGGGCTATACAGAGAAACCCTGTCTCAAAAAAACCAAACCAAAAAACAAAACAAAACAAAATGATCAAATCAAAACATTGTATGGTGCCCGCAGATATAATTTGTATGTTTTATGTATAGTATCAGTCAATAAATTCATTGAAAATGCTTTGACTGGGATGAGATAGATTATCTAAAGAACTTGCTGTATAGGCTTAGGCTAAACTGTTTAGGGCTCCATCTGTGCCACTACAGGAAAGCCACACCCACTGCTGCATAAAAATCCTGGTGCCACATTTTAGGGGTGCACACCCACACCGAGGTAAGCAAGCCTTCACCTGTGCTCTGTAAGGAAGCCTGATGGCTTATTGGTGCCCTAGGGGGACTTTGGTGGCAGTGTACCCTGGTTGGTCTTTGGAACCTCAAGAAGTGGAGAGGGAATTCATCTTGGCTTAATTTTTTTAAGATCTATCTATCTATCTATCTATCTATCTATCTATCTATCCATCCATCCATCCATCCATTTCATGTACATGGGTATACTGTTGCTATCTTCAGACACACCAGAAGAGAGTATCGGATCATCATTACAGATGGTTGTGAGCCACCATGTGGTTGCTGGGAATTCAACTCAGGACTTCTGGAAGAGCAGTCAGTGCCCTTAAGTGCTGAGCGATCTCTCCAGCCCCTCATCTTGGTTTTCATTCAGTCAGCAATGACTCCTAACACTTGTTGTAACATACGGTGCCCACATGGGGGAGGCACCAGGTAGGCTGATGTAGAACAGTATGAAGGTGTCACATTCAGCTGAACTGTGGCAAACCTTTCTCCAAAGAATTCTGCCTAGGAGCTGGAGAGATGGCTCAGCAGGTGAGACCACTGGCTGCTCTCACAGAATACTCAGGTTCAGTTGCCAGCAGCCCGTGGCGGCTCACAGTCACCTGTAACTACAGATCTAGGGGTTCCAGTGCCCTCTTCTGGACTCAGCAGGCACTAGGCACGTGCGCATGTGATGCTCAGACATCCATGCAAGCAAAATATTCAGACAGGTAAATAATAATTCTTAAAAAATACATATAAAAATCTCCCAGAATTCTCGGGGTTGGAGAGGTGGCTTGGTGGTTACGAGTACAGGCTGCTGCTTTTCTAGAGGACCTGGGTTCAATTCCTAGCACGCTCATGGCAGCTCACAGGCATCTGTAACTTCTGCTTCAGGGGAGCCAATGCCTCTGGCCTCCTTGGGTACCTAAACTTATATACACATACCCACATGCAGACACATGCAACTCTGTAATCCCAGCACTCTGGGAGGCAGAGGCAGGCAGATTTCTGAGTTCGAGGCCAGCCTGGTCTACAGAGTGAGTTCCAGGACAGCCAGGGCTATACAGAGAAAAAAAGGGCAGGCATCATCATGCCTAGCTAACGATTATTTTAAAAAACTATTAATGTGTAGCCGCCAGCAGCTACATGTAAACCGGGTTACCTGTTGAGAGAATTTTGGGGTCATAGGGAAGAGCGGCGAAAAGAACGTACGGCTAAGTCAATGTTCACTGATCAAAGCCGTAAACTTTAATGGCGCCAGACCTTATAACAGTTCGGGCAAACCCTTCCCCCCAGACTCCAGGCTGAGTTCCGGTGGAAGTTGTCTAGCTTCTCTTGGAGGTCTTCGTCTTGACTGCTCCGGCAGCTGGGTGGGTCACCTGTTTAATTCAGGAATCCCTATACCAGGAAGAACAATGAACTTAACCTTTACTACGTGCACTCCACCCTAGGTGGAGCAGGATCCTGGCTAACTGGGAGAAGTTAACCTTGACCAAAGTCAAACTCTGACCAAGTGCAAGACTGCCCCAATATGGCTCTGTACATGTCCTCCCTTTTTTTATTAATTTGAACACGAGGAGGTAGAAAACAAGTGGATAAATATCCTTCATAAGAAGGCGGGCCTTAACCAGGAGGGGAAGCATTGACCGTAATTCCTCTTAAATATTGTATAACGTCTTTTTCAGAGGAGGGGTAATAGGCTCCCTTATTATTTTAAGGACAGCCTCTCGACGTTAACCCCTATGCAATTAGGTGTACTTCCTGGGGACTCAGAAGCAGAAATTCACCTCCCCATGCAGTGCTTTGCCTCGCACGTCTCGCTGGTACCCATGTTTGTTCAAAAACAAACACACATAGATCTGAGTTCTATGTGGCTCCCTCTTTGGAGATCCACTTGTGTAAGTTTTGAAGCCAGGGGGGTCTGCAAGTGTCTTTAACAGACATGTAATCTCTCCATCCAGGTGAGCCTGGGTGGAGACAGCCAGTCTGCTTAACAGACAAGGTCAAGAGTTAAAGGTGGAATAGGATTAACTTGTCCCAGAAGTATCCAATTCAGTTGTAAATTAACAACTTTAAGGACCCAAAGCTTGGCCTCTGAGGTGGGAGAGGTAGCCTTGTGAATCAAGAAATAAGCTGTTACTTCTCAGGAAAAGTGGAGACTATATGTTAAATTAACACAGCTGGCTGAAGATTGTTAGCCATCTTCAAAATTGGAATCTTCAAAATTGGAATTATTTCTAGACCAGTCTATGGTTGAGTCAGCTGAGCACAATAAGGAGAAGAGTCATTTTAACTCTTCTAATTAATTTTTCCTAAGCTAGCATAACAGTCTCCATGTTCTGTCCCACAAAGTCTAAAAGCTTGAAGCTAGGCAATTTATCTAACCTGGGACATTTAACAATTGAGGTAAGTCAAGAACATATATCCAATATAACTCTTATGTTACCATGGTCTGGGCATTCAGCAAGCACACAGTCAGCATATCTTCTGCAGCATTCTGTGGAAAAAACAGAGGACATGCCTTCTCCCCCAATATTAAATCAGGATCATGGCATATGTTAGTAAGTGAATTCCTTCATTTCACCTAGACATCAATATGCCTAATTACAAGATGTCATATACATTTAGCAAGGAGTTTCTTGGCATCCAATTTTAAAATTTTAAAATTTTCTTAAAAACATGTAAGCATAATTTAAATTATATGCACAGGGACACAATTTCCCCTCTCTTCTTTCTTCCAAGAAGATATTGTTTTATTAATTTAAGTTGGAACACAAAGTATAACCCATAACATAGGCAATAACTATGTAATTATATAAAATATAGTTGCTTTTTCTGTTAGAGCAGTTGCAACTAGACAGCCTAAAAATGAATCATTAGTCACATGTACATATTTTTTTAATCTTTTAAATTAGAAATATGAATATCATTTATCTGTAATAACTAAGTCCTCTAGGATTAACACCATTACGTGGTAGAGGTAGAAATTGAGGACATCAAGAACAAATCTTTATAATTTGATGTGCACAAAATATAAAATTATTTCAAATACCTAAAGGACAGTCATTTAGAGAACATATCCTTTGTTCTTAGAAATTTGAATCACATTTGTATAAACTGTAGAAATTAAGAATTAGCAGTATTAAAAATGGACCAATTTTAAGCAATTATAAACCATGAGCTATGTATATCTACTATTATTAAAAGTTTGACCTTTAACATCTTAAAAATAGCTGCTATAGCACCCAATTCAGGTATCTGTGTTGAAGCAGGGAGAAACTTAAAGGAATAAACATGTGATCTGATAGTACAAATTATCTTTTGGATAACAATTATTAATTTTGCCTAAAAATGCTTGCCATGTAATAGACCAACCATTAATAATAAATTTGATTGTTGCTTGAAGCAAGGAACAAACGTTTCCTACCTTGAAAACAGAGGTTTAAGACCTTCTGTGGCAAGCTTAAAATGAGGTAAATATAAGATAAAGCCAATTAATATATCTTAACAACCTTTGAAAGCCATTTACCTAAAAATTCTAAAAGTCTATAGGAGCAAGGGCCTGTAACAAACATTCTATGAACATTGTACACTGAAAATTTTAAGATCTTAACTTCTAGTATAAAAACAGAGACAAAACACTTTTTTTTTTTTTTTTTTAAAGCCAAACACTCCTTAGGTGGGGCCTGTAAGGCAGAAACAATTTCTCAAAACTTCCTCACTAGCTTCCCCTGAGGCAGCTCTAAGCTTTGCATTAACTCAAATGTAAATTTTTTTATCTGCCCTAGGATCCACCTTGAGTCCTTGGCAAGGACATTGTATGAGATTCCTCAAATGTAAATATCTTCTAATCTGAGCCTTTTATCTAAGACCAGACCCAAACTATCTGTCCTGCAAGGACATTTTGAGGATTAAACAAAAGAAACCAGTAATTCCATGGTCAAGGGAACCTACTTGATATCAAATACATTTCTACAGAGATATCCTTTTTAATCTTGGAGGGTTAAATTTTGCTCCTACCATTGTAGCCTATAAACTTGTGGAAAAGTGGCAATGGGCCCCTAAAACCCATAGCTGTATCACTCTCAAAATTATCTTAATTACAAAATGTTAACAATTACGAGCCTGCAAACTGAAAACTGTAGCCAATGACACACTGATTTTTATTGTAACTCAATGTTTTGTTGCAATATTAGAGCACAATTGTAATTTTGGAAGCAAATCTCAATTTTAAACAATCTATTTTCTTTAAAATTAATGGCAAACACATATTTACAGCACAAGGTTTGTATGCCAGTTCTTATGTTCAAGTGTATAACAGTGTAACTTATTAAAGAGACAATATTTTAGATCTTAATCTTCATTAAGTCTAATCTCCAGGCCAAGATTCACATGAAACACCATGCCAATTTAGGAGCGTCCCAAAGGCCTGTATTTCCTGGATTGCGTCATGCCACGTGGTGTTCTTCAAAATGGCGACTACCCTAAACTAAAAGCCTTAACCATCATGCCACGTGTTCAAAATGGCGACTACCCTAAACTACCAGCCTTAACCATCATGCCACGTGTTCAAAATGGCGACTACCCTAAACTACCAGCCTTAACCTAACTTTTGTTAATAACATTATACCTTTTAAATCATGTGCAGTGACTTAAGCCAATACTCTATAGTCAAGACATGCAAAATATACCTTTAAATCCAATTATAAACAAGAACAAGGCATGAGTGGCGTTAGGCCACGTGTAGTTAGTTAAGATAGCTCTAACACTGAATCACCAGTTTTAAACTAACCTTTTCTTAATAACACTATACCTTTTACATAATAACCAATTAATTTATAACTCTTTAGTCAAGAAATGTAAAGCCTTATATCATTAAAACCAATTAGAAGCAAGTATAAAGCGACTACATGAATTTCACAAGCCAAACCAAGGTCTTCCCAAATCTCGAGGTTTCTGGGCTTTTAAGAGCGGCTTTATCCCCAGCCACGCTTGCCTCTTGAGTGAGCTGCGCTGTCGCGGCGTGGCTTTGAATCAATCCCCACACAAACTGTGGCTAGCTCAAGAGGTTACCAGCAGATGTAATCTTTACCAATTTTTTCTTTTTAACATGAAACAGTCATTCACACAAAGACACAGAGAGGACATAAACATACACATAGACAGACAGTCGGTGCACCGGGACAAACACGGAAAGATACACAGAAAGTTAAGCGTGCTTGTTAAGCAATTGCATCCATTTTCCTCTTTAAACAGCTCTTAGAAGCTGTGGACATATGCCTATTTTTAAAAACCCCTTTCTTTTCGCCGAAATCAGCTCTTACGAGCTTTGGGCAAATGCCTACCAAATTCCTTCCCCATATTTCCCTATCTTATCAACCCAAGCAGTCCTGCGCTGGGTCCACGCAGTATGCTTGAAAAACTGTATCCATTCCTGCACTCACAACCATAGACACGAATTCACTAGCGCTAGTTTTGCCCTCTATGTTGCTTACCGTGCGGACACCATTAATTTTCACCTTTTTCTGCGAAGCTTCGCTGGATAGGGCCACCTCAGGAATTCTCTCGTGCCAGGTCTTCCCACGTTCAGGCGCCACTATGTAGCCGCCAGCAGCTACATGTAAACCGGGTTACCTGTTGAGAGAATTTTGGGGTCATAGGGAAGAGCGGCGAAAAGAACGTACGGCTAAGTCAATGTTCACTGATCAAAGCCGTAAACTTTAATGGCGCCAGACCTTATAACAGTTCGGGCAAACCCTTCCCCCCAGACTCCAGGCTGAGTTCCGGTGGAAGTTGTCTAGCTTCTCTTGGAGGTCTTCGTCTTGACTGCTCCGGCAGCTGGGTGGGTCACCTGTTTAATTCAGGAATCCCTATACCAGGAAGAACAATGAACTTAACCTTTACTACGTGCACTCCACCCTAGGTGGAGCAGGATCCTGGCTAACTGGGAGAAGTTAACCTTGACCAAAGTCAAACTCTGACCAAGTGCAAGACTGCCCCAATATGGCTCTGTACATTAATGGTAATAATAAAAGTAATACTAATAGAATTCTTGTTAACTGGCAGTTAAACCCACTAGTTCTGTGGGTTTACCTTGGGGTGGACCAGACAGGACAAAAGGGTATGAAGACTGGGGATGTGGCTTGGTGGGACCCACCTTGCCCCAGTATAAGTGAAGCCTAAAATAAAACAGTGAGTAGGAACGTTGGGTTATGTGATAGAGTTTGATTTTTTTTTTAATTGGAGGTTGGGCCTTAGCCATGCTAGGCAAGTGCTCTACCATTGACCTACGCCCCCAGCCATAAGAACTATTAGGAACACATGATGGTGCAGACAGTGCTTCCTTTAGGGGTTCTGTTGCAGAGGAAGGGTCCCAATGTCTTCTCGTGTGTTCTTAGCACCTCCTGTACCAGGTGCTCTGGCTTCTCTGAAAGGCAATATGGTAGAGGGACAAAGACCCAGAAGACAGGTTGTCACACGTAGGCTGCCGGGTCTCTATATTGCCACAAGATGGGAGTATAAAATAAAACTTTATTCTGCTTTCGCCGGCTCCATGATCCTATGGATCCTAAGATGTCAGCCAGCTTCTGTTCTCCTGAAATCAAGGGATATAATGTACAGGTAGAGTCCCTGAGGCGCGCGTCACACACACACACACACACACACACACACACACACACACACGCACGCACACACACACGCACGCACACACAGACACAGACACACACACACAGACACATACACACAAATTTTCATCACAATATTTATTTTTCCATTTTATACTACAAGCTTCTTTTGCACATAAGTACAACCCTGATCAGAGGGTGTGACTTAGTAGTAGAACACAAGATTGGTGTGTACGACCCACCCTCCAAATAGCCAGACATGGCTGTCTGTTTTGTTCTGTTTGAGACAGGACCCCCTGTTGCCTCAACTGAGGTGTGTAGCTAGAATGCCTTGAACTTCTTTTAAAAAAAAGATTTATTTATTTATTATATGTAATTATACTATAGCTGTCTTCAGACACTTCAGATAGTTGTGAGCCACCACATGGTTGCTGACATCTTAGGATCCATAGGATCATGGAGCCGGGGAAAGCAGAATAAAGTTTTATTTTATACTCCCATCTTGTGGGTAAGTATCGTAGGCAGGACACAGCCAGCATCTTCTTGTCTCACACTGCCCAAGCATCACTCTGCTCTTGGTATTGGGAACTTGATCTCCGTGAGGATGCTGAAAGGAAGTGGATGCTGAAGCCAGAAGCTTGCTGGGCATGGTGGGGCGTGTCTGTGATCCATCCCAGAACTTTGGAAGTAGATGAAGAAGGACCAGAAGTTCGAGGTCGGGGCTGGTGAGATGGCTCAGAGGTGAAGAGCACTAACTGCTCTTCTGAAGGTCCTGAGTTCAAATCCCAGCAACCATGTGGTGGCTCACAACTATCTGTAACGAGATCTGACTCCCTCTTCTGAAGTGTCTGAAGACAGCTATAGTATAATTACATATAATAAATAAATAAATCTTTTTTTTTAAAAGAAGTTCAAGGTCATTCTAGCTACACACCTCAGTTGAGGCAACAGGGGGTCCTGTCTCAAACAGAACAAAACAGACAGCTGTGTCTGGCTATTTGGAGGGTGGGTCGTACACACCAATCTTGTGTTCTACTACTAAGTCACACCCTCTGATCAGGGTTGTACTTATGTGCAAAAGAAGCTTGTAGTATAAAATGGAAAAATAAATATTGTGATGAAAATTTGTGTGTATGTGTCTGTGTGTGTGTGTGTGTGTGTGTGCGCGCGCGCGCGCGCGCACGCGCGCCTCAGGGACTCTACCTGTACATTATATCCCTTGATTTCAGGAGAACAGAAGCGAGGCTGTGTCCTGCCTAAGATACTTACCCAATGCGAGACTCTGCTCACATTCTCCTGTCTACCTCATCAAAACCCGACCTGATGTGCAGACCCAGCATAAGACCTTATCGATAAATTCATACATTCAAAGATTTATTTTTCTTTCATGTGTATGATTGTTTCCCTGTGTGTTTGAATGTGTACCATGCGTATTCCTGATGCTGGCAGGGGCTAGAAGAGGGCCATGGATGGATCCCCTGCAGCTGGGCTTACAGATAGTGGTGAGCATTTTTTTTTTCTTTTGGGGGACAAGGTTTTTCTGTGTAACAGAGCTCTGGCTATCCTGGACTCATTTTGTAGCTCAGGCTAGCTTCACATTCACAGAGAACTGCTTGCTTCATCGGCCTCCCAAGTGCTGGAATCAAAGGCGTACGACACTACCCTTGGCTGGTTATGAGCACCTTTAAAGCCCAGAGAACTTCTTGTTAAAGTCTCCATATCTCAGGGCTACAGACAGAGCTTAATGCAGAAGACACGTGGAACATGGGTGACACTTGGATTCAGCCTCCTGCATCCCCAAGTCCTAGACCAACCAACCCTGCCTGCCTCAGTGGTCTGCTCGGTGACATGGCTCACTACGGCTTCCCGTGGGTGTCTTGTTTGCACACAGAATCATTAGCTTATATAACAGGACTTCTCCGATCTTAGTGTGCACCGGGATTCCCCTGGCCTCAATCCCTGGCATCGTGTTTGGGAGGACGTTCTGACTGAGCAGGCCAAGGGAAGGGCCTATGACTGTATCAGACTCCTTTGGCAATGGTTCCTACTCAGCACTCCCTGGTGCTCCCTCAGAAGCCTTACGACGGCCCATGTTTCTCTGCTTGCTGGCGCCTTGCCTTTCTGCAAAGTGTCAATGAGATAATAGGGAGCTTGGGATGGCCAGGTAGTGCAGAGTGTTAGGTTACAGGCTGGCCAGGTAGTGCAGAGTGTTAGGTTAAAGGCTGGGTGTGAGCCACTCAAAATGAAAAGCTAATATTCTGTCTATCCACCATCTATCTGTCTGTCATCTATTATCTGTCAATCATCTATCTATCATCTATCTACTACCTATTATCTACTATCAATAATTTATCTATCAATCATGTTTCTACTATCTATCAATCAAGTATCAATCTATTGTCTGTCTGTCTATCTATCTATCTATCTATCTATCCTTATTTATCAATCATTGTTTTGGAGACAAGGTCTCGTGTAGCTAGCTCAGGCCAAACTTAAATTTGCTATATGGCTGAGAATGACTGTGAACTCACAATCCTCCTGCCTTCATCTTCCAGGTACTAGGATACGAGATGTATCGATGTGGATGATTTAAAAATAAAACCAGCTGGGCAGTGGTGGCGCACGCCTTTAATCCCAGCACTTAGGAGGCTGAGTTCAAGGCCAGCCTGGTCTACAGAGTGAGTTCCAGGACAGCCAGGGCTATACAGAGAAACCCTGTCTGGGGGAGGAGGGGAGGAAAAAGAGGGAAAAAAAAGAAGAAAAAAAATAAAACCAACCTGTCTTTAAGGGGGAAAAAAAACAAAACAATGAACCAAAATAAACCCACCAAATAATTAGTTTTTGTTGGAATAAAGGAAATGGGGCTGAGGATGTCTCAGTTGGTAGAGTGCTTGCCCAACAGGTGCAAGATCCTGAGTTGGATCTCAGCACCGTGTAGATAGAGTGCACACTCGTTACCTGCAATCCCTGCATTCAGGGAATAGAGACAGCAGGAAGAATGAGTTTCAGAACAGTGCTTCATGAGGCCCTGACCATCTCCAAGGATTCCTAGGCAGTTGGTTGGAGGGAGACATGTTCTTCAGTGGTACAGGTGTTGAATTGCTCTTAAAGCTGTAAGAAACTATCATTCATGTTCCTATAAGCAACTCTAGCGCAACTCACAGGATAATAAGAAACTGCAAAAACCTAAAAAGAAAAAAAAACCCAAACAACAAAATAAACACACACACACACACACACACACACACACACACACACACAAACACAGAGAGACTTTAATTCTTTACCATGTGACTTAGATTTCCTTTTAAGCACCGTCTTAGGGTTTCTATTGCTATGCAGAGACACCATGACCACACCTTTATAAGGAAAGCATTTCATTGGGGCTGGCTTACAGTTTTAGAGGTTCAGTCTGTTACCATCATGGCAGGACATGATGGCCTGCAGGCAAACATGGTGCTGGGGAAGGAGCTGAGAGTTCTACATTTTGATCCAAAGGTAGCAGGAGACTGACTGTCATACTGGAAATGGCTTGAGCATAAGAGATCTCAAAGCCTGTCCCCCACAATGACACACTTCCTCCAACAAGGCCACACCTAATAGTGCCCTTCCATATAGGCCCATGGGGACCAATTACATTCAATCATGTAACATTTCTCTTTCTCTTTTTCCTTCCCTCCCTTCCCGTGTGTCTCCCTTTCTTCTTCCTTCCTTCCTTCCTTCCTTCCTTCCTTCCTTCCTTCCTTCCTTCCTTCCTTCCTTCTTTCTTTCTTTCTTTCTTTCTTTCTTTCTTTCCACATGGTCTCGATGTGTAGACTTAGCTGTCCTGGAACTCACTCTGTAGACCAGGCTGCTAGCCTCCAACTCATAGAGATCTCCCTGCCTCTGCCTCCCAAGTGCTGGGATTAAAGATGTGCACCACTATACCGAGTCTAAGCATTTGACTTTTGGTACCGATAAGCCTCTATGTTAAGTCAGATCTGTGTTCCAGACTCTCAATAACTTTTTTATTTTCTATTTAAGGCATTGGATGACAATGTGCATCAGCAGATTGCGAGGGAAATGAACCTCTCCGAAACCGCTTTCATCCGAAAACTGCAACCGACTGATGACTTCACACAAAGTAAATATGCATTTAAAGTTTTGCTTTACATTTATTTGTGTGTGTGTGTGTGTGTGTGTGTGTGTGTGTGTATGTGCCTGTGCACATGCCACAGCATATGTGTGAGGTTGGAGGACAAGAGTTGGGTCTCTTCTTCTGCCATATTGGATCCTGGGATCAAACTCCTTGGACCTCTCCTAGGAGGGAGCAGAATGTTTCTCTACCTTGTGCTCACTCTTTTTTTTTTTTTTTAAAGATTTATTTATTATATGTGAGTACACTGTAGTTATCTTCAGACAGACCAGATCTCATTACAGATGGTTGTGAGCCACCATGTGGTTGCTGGGAATTGAACTCAGGACCTTCGGAAGAACAGTCAGTGCTCTTAGCCACTGAGCCATCTCACCAGCCCAGTGCTCACTCTTCTAAGGAAGGTTTTTCCTGTTAGCCACACTAACGATTTAGGAGAGAAGATGCTGAAGGATCTCTAACCGGACTGTGTGGGCTTGATCTTGCTTTTCTTTGACCTTTCCTCCTCCTAAGGCTCCCGTTTTGGACTGAGGTGGTTTACCCCAGAGACTGAGTTCCCCTTGTGTGGTCACGCCACGCTGGCTTCTGCGGCTGTGCTGTTTCAAAAAAGAAGTAAGGTGGACTTTGCTTATTTATTTATTTATCTATTTATTTATTGTTGTTTGTTTTGTGACAGGGTCTCATTTAGCTGCAGCTGGCATTGAGTTTCCTGTGTAGAAAATGGTGGCCTTGAAATTCTGGATCCTACTGTATCTAGCTCCCAAGTATTACAATTATAGCATGTGCCACCATGGCTCACTAATGTGAATTTCTTTTAAAAACTTAATTAATTTACATGTGGCAGGGATTTGCATGGCCAGAATGGACTTGGCATATAGTGTAATGTCTGAAAAAAATGAAGGCACACTGTTCTCCACATAGTTTTCTGCTCATCTTGTTGGGGTCCAGTCAACAACAAATGACCTGAACTCTGGTCTCAGCCAGTCAGGGATAGTTTATTGAGCATTTGCCCCAGGACTGATTGACTGACCAAGGTTGTAAAACTGACTTAGCAGATTGTGACCTCGAGCCAGGACCCTACAGAGCTTTTAAGCCTGAAATCCACAAACATCTGTGCCAAGTTATTCCACCAATCAGGATGTAGGGATGGGGGATTTCTTTAGGAACATGTCTTGTACATTTATCCTGTCCTCGTTGGGGGGGGGACTTGCCTTCCCTAACATTCATGCCCCAACTTGCCAACCAGGATGTCTATTACCTATGCACACGTCACTTTCTGCCCAGTAGGATGTCAGTTCCCAGGGAGGTCTTGGGAATTTAAGCTTTACTTCCACCCCTATCCAAAGATGGAATCTTATTCCAAGTGGCTTCTTATATTGGTGCAGGTGTCTCTCTTATGTTGGGGGTCCATCTCAGGGGCAGCTAATCATACACAGGGGCAGGAAGTGCTGCCCGGTGGTTGGTTTGGGTCCAAGCTTATTGAGGCTAACTATACAAAGCAGTTCTAAGTCACAACACATGAGAAAGCTTCCTTGTAACATTAGCTCAAGATGGTTGGTTAGATAGGCGTTTGTTACCTAGCCCTTAACAGATCTTAAAGTCACACTTTTTTTTTGAGATTGGATTTCTTATTCCAGGCTGACCTTGAACTCTTGATACACCTAGAACGTCTGCTCTTAGTTCCTTTCCTCACCCAAGTCTTGGCATTATAGGCTTTCCAGAACACAGACCTTTTACGCAGATCTGGGGAATTGAACCGCCAGCTCCAGGCATGCTAGGCAAGTGCTGGACCAACTGAGCCACACCCCACCTCCTGTTTTTTAAAAAAACGGTTCTTCCCACCTAACTCTGTTCAGCCTGGAACTTGGTACCTGGGCCTGGCAGGAGGGACTTGGGCTTTCGGTCACCTCTGTCTCCTGGTGCTTTGGTTATAGCTATGAGTCACCACACCCAGCTCCCCAAACAGCAACTAAACACAATTACTTTTTTTTAATTATTGTTGAAGGCTGGACTGATCTAAGGCTCTCCCTGAGGCTCTGATACATGGAGCCTCTGATTTAAGGAAAACAGCCCCTTCTCTAAATCCTGGAATTTGGTTGGCAGAGCTGGTAAGAACCTTGGGGGAGCTGTAGATCTCTTCCCACTGTGCAGGCTACAGTTGCCAATCCCAAGGCTACTATGGGCTCTGTCTGTGGTGCTCTGGAGATAACCCAGGTCCTCCTTCTGCAACACTGTTTAGCTCGCTGATGACTTCATCCCATTGTATGACAGTTTCTGCCGACTGCCCCATCCCCCCTCGAACTAATATGTAAGGTTATGTACTTCTTAAGCAAGCTTCTTTGGCATAGGACATAGCTTGTGCAAGACCTCCCCACCCCGCGCTCACTGTTCTATCTTCTTCATCCCTGTCCCCTGGACCTTCCTTCTTAGGAGCCTGTCAGTTTTTCTATTTATTTTTATGAGTATAAGTGTTGTTTCCTGCGTGTTTATCAATGTACCATGTATGAGACATGCCAGTAGAGAACAGAAAAGAGCTTTAGAGTCCTGAAACAACTGTATTATATTTTAATTAATTAATTAATCACCTTTAAAAAAAGAGTTATGTATATGAGTCCACTGTAGCTGTCTTCAGACACACCAGAAGAAGGCATCAGATCCCATTACAGACGGCTGTGAGCCACCATGAGGTTGCTGGGATTTGAACTCATGGCCTTCAGAAGAGCAGTCAGTGCTCTTAACCGCTGAGCCATCTCTTCAGCCCAATTAATCACTTTTTGTGTATGCACAAATAAATGTCAGAGTGTACATGTGGAGCTCAGAGCACGATCTTCAGGAGTCTGTTCTCTCCCTTCCATTATGTGGACTGAGGTACTGAACCCCAGATATTTGTCTAACTGAGACATGTAGCTAAAACTCAAAGAGTAATTTTATTTCTTTGTTTTGTTTTATTTTTCAAGACAGGGTTTCTCTGTGTAGCCCTGGCTATCCTGGAACTCTGTAGACCAGGCTGGCCTCGAACTCAGAAATCCACCTGCCTCTGCATCTGCCCCCCAAGTGCTGGGATTAAAGGTGTGTGCTCGGCACATCACTGCTCGGCACATCAAAGAGTAATTTTTAAAGTCAAACATTTTAGGGGCTGGAGAGATGGCTCAGTGGTTAAGAGAACCGGCTGCTCTTCCAGAGATCCTGAGTTCAATTCCCAGAAACCACATGGTGGCTCACAGCCGTCTGTAACTCCATTCCCAGGGAATTTATGGCTGCCAGGGACAATGTACACACGTGGTGCACAGACATACATGCAGGCAAAACACTCACGCACATTAAAAAAAATGTTTTTTTTTCTGAAAATAGAAAATAAAATCAAACATTACAATACAAATCCAAAGAGATACTGATTTGATACTTATATGATGACAAATGACCACTGAAAAGCATGAAACACCTTTGCTCTCTGTAATTAAACTTATGTTTCTGTAAGAGAAACACATCGTATGTGCAGTAGAAATGGTGCAGTTTATAACATGCCACCGTCTCAGATCTAGCCTGCGTGTTTCATTGGTGTGAGGGGTGAAGGTTCGCGGAATGCAGAGTGTGCTTGTCTCGTTTGCCATGACGTCATGCCACAACACGGGTGAGCGCAGCCAGAAACACTCTATTCATCACACGTAAGACTTTTAATTAATTTTTGATTATTGGGTGTTCAGAAGCCTTGCACTATTGACACATTGTTTGCAACATCTCCATCCAGTTACGTGACCCCATATAAGGATATGACTCATGGTTGAGGAAGGTGGATACTGGAGCTAAAGAATAAGATGAAACAGGTGCAAGGAGCTAGAGTGGGAGGAGGCAGAGCTTGGACAGGAGGTGGAACTAGAGAAGGGGAGGCGGAGCTAGGACAGGAGGAGGTGGAGCTAGAGCGGGTGTGGGGGGGGAGGCAGAGCTAGGATGGGAGGAGGCAGAGCTAGGACAGGAGAAGGTGGAGCTAGAGGGGGGGAGGTAGAGCTAGGATGGGAGGAGGTGGAGCTAGGACAGGAGGAGATGGCGCTAGAGGAGGGGGCAAAGCTAGGACAGGAGGAGGTGGAGCTAGAAGGGGGGGAGGCAGAACTAGGCTGGGAGGAGGCAGAGCTAGGATGGGAGGAAGTGGAGATAGAGCAGGGGGCGGGACAGAGCTACGATGGGAGGAGGCAGAGCTAGAATGGGGGCGGAGCTAGAGCAGGAGGAGGCCCAGTAGTGTCTTTTCTAGACTTATGTGCCCTTAGGTTCTTGAGGGAGCCTGTGCCTGGCAGGAGATGAAGCTATAAGTTAGCCAAGCCCTGTCAACCATGTAATCCTTTCCTCCCTGATGCTGCAATAAAATATCTGACTGAAGCAAGTTAAGGGAGGAGGGTGTTGTTTTGGCTCACGGTTCAGGGGACACAGTCCATCGTGGTGGCCATGGTGGCACAGCCCATGTTTTTAAGAGTTTGCACTAGTAACACTGAACTTAGAGAGGAAGCAAATAACCTTGGCTCAGATGCTGGCCAACTTATAAACCCTCCAAGGCCCCTGGCCCTTTGTAAAGATGGGGTGTTAGAAAGTAGCCACTGCTCAGACCACAGTACTGTGCGGAAGTCCTTTCCCTCCTAAGACACTGACAGGCATGCTATGAGACTCTGTGCATCTCTAAGTAGCAGACTTCCAGTGTCAGAAACTCTCACCTGGGGGAGTGACTTTATACCAAAGCGGGGTCTAGCCATACATCCTGCTCCATACCCCATACCTGCCTCCTTCCTGGAAAGGCGTGTGCTATGAAATCACCCCAAAGGTAGAGGAGGGGAGCCCCCAGTTCTGCCATGTCAGCACTGATATTTTATCTCTTCAGAAAACCCTACCATGTCTTTGGGGCTGGAGCCTTTACTCAGGCCAACACCATGCTGTTTGTCTGTCTGCTTATAGTGTTAACAATTATTTTAATAAACTCCTAACTCCCGAACAATCTGTCTTAGTGCCCCTCTTAAAAACCCCCATGTGAGACCTTTCACCTGTGACCGTTTCCTATGCTTCTCCCCAAAACAGTACAACTAGCAGAGGACCAGGTATTGGGGGAGACATTTTACTTTCATAAAAAATCTGATCATGATGAGAAAATGATTTTGTGTGTGTGGGAGGAGAAGAAGAATGAGGACAAGTTTAGGTGAAACTGTCCTGAATTCCCAGTTACTCAGGAGGCTGAGAAGAGAGGATTAAGACTTCACGGACTTCCTGGGTCACATCAAGGACTCAAGGCCAGCCCGCTGGTCAGAGATAAAAGACCTAGGAGAACTGGGGACATAGCTTAGTGGGAGGTATTTGCATATGTGACCCTCTGGGTGCATTCCAGAGTAACACACACACACACACACACACATACACACACACCACACTCTATGACCACTACCCACCAAACAGCATTGAACCCCCAGAAAACACAATCCCACTTATTTTCCTGACCTTTGACCCCTCCTCTGTCCAGAGAACACGAACAGCACCCTGACCTTTGTCACGATGAGCGGGGAGCTAAAGGCCAGAAGAGCAGAAGACGGGATTGTCCTGGACTTTCCTCTCTACCCAGCCTGCCCCCAGGTCAGCTCCCAGTTACTGCATCTCACAGAAAGATGACAAGTGCGGTTACTGCCACAGACTGCGTTTAGCCCACGGCTCTCCTCTTCAGCACTGACTTATCTCTGTTCCCCTTCTAGGACTTCCATGAAGTTGAAGACTTGATAAAGGTGGGTGAAAAGAATTTGCTTTGAGCCTTTGTGATGTGAACCATACTTCGAGTCCTGAAATTGAAGGGACTCATGGAACCTGGGGACAATAAGGGACCTGGCTCATAACAAATATTTCATAGAGATTGTCCCTCATATGTGGGGACGGAAGCGTGCCTCTGAGGAGCTGTGTTGCTGTGTTGCTGTCCTTGAGGATATCACTGTGTAGCCCTGGTTGGCCCTGACCTCACTATATACACAATAGAGGCTTCCAATTCACAAAGAGCCTCCCTGCCTCTGCCTCCCATGTCTCCCAGCTGCTCTGTTCTGGTTTTGTTTTGCAGCAGAATCTCAGGCTTCCCAGCCTGCCTTCACATTTGCTACGAGCCGAGGCTGACCCCGAGCCCCTGAGCTCTCTGCCTCTCTCTCTCTCTCTCTCTCTCTTGGGTATGAGCACCTACAACCCCATATTCAGTTAATGTGCTGCTGGGCACTGACTCAGGGCTCTGGCAGGCTACACAAATATCCAACAACTGAGGAGAAGCTGGGCCTCTGAGGAGTTTTGGTCTACTTCACAGGCAGCCATAGGTGACACCCTGGTCCAGGACATCCGATACTCTCCAGACACCAAAAACCTCCTGGTCCGGCTCAGCGATTCTTATGACAGGTGAACACCACATTTGACCATTTACACGCCAGCACCCAGATTTCCAGCTCTGCTTTGGTCAGGCTGTGCTGTCTCCAAGCATGGCTTACCTCCCCTTTCTTCTTCTTGTAGCTTTGGCTGGCCTGGAAATCACTCTGTAGATCAGGCTGAACTCAGACTCACAGGGATCCACCTGCCTCTGCCACCAGAATGCATCCGCCACCATGCTTGGCCCAACCCCGTTCTTTGCCAAGGGGAGATGCCAGGGCAGGCTCTCCTTTCCCTCTGCTGAGCCATCTGGGTGTGGTCCAGACTCTTTCCATTGTGTGCAGGGGTGGTGTGGAGATGCTTATTCCTAAGTCATCCTGTTTGTGCTCAAGGTCCTTTCTAGAGAGCCTGAAGGTGAACACCGAGTCTCTGCCTGGAACTGAGAAGACAGGGAAGGTGAGAGGCCTCATCCTCACTCTCAAAGGAGAGCATGGGGGGCAGACGGCCCCGTATGACTTCTACTCCAGATACTTTGCGCCATGGGTTGGTGTGGCTGAAGACCCTGTAACAGGTACTCTTCTATGAGTCTGGGCTGGGCTGGAGAGATGGCTCAACGGTTAAGAGTGCTGACTGCTCTTCTGAAAGTCCCGAGTTCAATTCCCAGCAACCACATGGTGGCTCACAACTATCCACATAATGAGATCTGATGCCGTCTTCTAGGGTGCCTGAAGACAGCTACAGTGTACTTACATATACCAATAAATAAATCTTTGGGCTGGAGTGAGCAGAGGCCCTGAGTTCAATTCCCAACAACCACATCATGGCTTACAACCATCTGTACAGCTACAGTATACTACTCATATACATAAAATAAATAAATAAATCTTAAAAAAAAAAGAATTGAAATAAAAGCCCAGAGAGATTACAGAGTAGTGAGGGGGTTTCTTTAAAGCAATCGTATAGATCAGGAAAGGACACTGTCCACATAGTGAGTTATATGAGCCAATACTGCTGAGGGGTCAAAGTATTGTTTGGAATATGTCTGTCTGTCTGTCTATGCTCTCAGGCGTGCAGTACCCCCAGGACACTTGGACCTGGGGTGCTCAGTGGTTGTGAACTGTTCAGTATGGGTGCTAGGTCTTCTGTAAGAGCACCAGATGCTCCTAACTCCTGAGCCATCTCTCTGGTCTCCCACATCTTCTTTTATGGGGTTCAAGAAAAAGAGGAGTTTGGTTACTAAGGACATAATTTGGGGAGATCTTCTATTTTGATTGGCAAGTATATGGGTGATATGAGCCCTTTCTTCCTGAGCATTCCCCTTTGCAATAGTGCATCTGGTTTTAAGCATATACACGCCCAACCACGCACAGGCTTAGGGTGGTAACTAGGAGATGCTCCCTGGAAGTTCACTTTGAGGACAGTCTGTGTTATTGTACATGAGCCCAAAACTAGTCTAGGTTGGATTAGCCCATTGACCACTGAGTAGTTCTCAGATTGTCTTCCAGGATTTTTTTTTGGATAGAAGTAGGATGTTATCAAGGGTGTGTTAAGGGGCGTAGTTTATTTAACTTATTCCCCTTGTTTATAGCAGGTAAACATGCAGCTCTGAGGAGCTGGTGTGGGGGAGGAGGTCCCTAATCTGTTAACAATTGCTAGGTACATTGTTCAGAGAGAGGTGTGTGCATAGCTCAGGCCAAGCGGAGCCCTAGGCTGCCAAGTTATCCCCTATGCTTTCTCCCACTGAATAAGGAGGAGGGCTACAAAGTATCCTCCCAGTGACCTTTACTAACAATGCACCTAGATCCCTGAGCCAACACCTGCAGACTGTGTACCTTCCTGAAGCAGAGGGAAGACTTCGAAGATGGGGAGAAATGGGTGCCTTCTGTTTTCATTCTCCTTGAGGACAGTGGTGTAGGTAGCCAAGGGTGGGGTGTTTGATGGAGAGCCCTGCTAGGGGAAGCAGCACCAGGGCTGAGAGGAGATGGGCAGAGCTCCAGATGCCAAGAGCCAGGATGGCTCACGGAGTCCTTGGCGAGGAACAAAACGCAGGCAGTCCAAAGCTCAGCACACAAGCACAGCTGAAGACTCGGGCAACATTCACAGTGCCCATGTAGAATGGAGAGCTTCTCCCCATGGTAGGGGATTCTGGGTAGTGCATGTGCACACACACACACACACACACACACAAATGTATGTACATTTCTGATCCATCTGCCTCTACCTCCTGAGTGCTGGGATTCAAGATGTGTACCACCATATTGGGGCTCAATACTGCTGAAACCAAAACACAAATTAAAAAAAAACCTCCAATTAAAAAGAATGTGCGTTGGGTCTCCAAAGCCCTGGACAGTGAGCTGTTATCTCAGTTTCCTCTCTCCTTCCCATTTACACAACAGGAAGATGGAGTTATGGTCCCTGAAAGATACAGACACCTTTGCATGAAGGCCTTGATTTGATGACAAGTTGGCAGACAGGCATTGAAGCCCGCTGCCCTGCCTGGCATGGTGGTACATGTGTCAAGGTAGCACTTGGGAGGTTCTGGCCTAAGGAAAATTATCCTCAACAAGCTGCACAATAGCCTGCCTGCAGGATAGTCTTCTATCTCAAAAGAGAAAACACAAAGAAACAAAAATAACCCTGTGGTCAGTGCAGGTGCAGAGAGAACAAGAGAGATTTGACAGGTCCTTAGGAAAAGCTCATTCCGAAACCTCTCTCCTGCTTACTCACTCCACACTGCACTGTGGCCACCTTGACAGAGGATCCAAGGTTTAGTCAGACTGGAGGCTTGACTGTAAGTGTGGCTACCGTTAGAGAAAGGTCTTCACACCTCCTCTCATAGCTTGTGGCTTCTCTCAGGGTCCACCCACACTGTTCTTGGCCCCTACTGGTCTGAGGAGCTGGGGAAGAAGGAAATGCGAGGTAAGAAAGCTCCTCCCTGCCCCTTCTCTGCTCTCTGAGTGCTTGGGTATTGAACTGGGGGTGGGGGTGGGGTGGGGGCTTCAAATGCTCAGCAAATGAGATGCCAGGACAGGTGCTCCCCCAACTCCCCCTCCCTGCTCTCTTCTTGAGACAGAGCCCTGCTGTGGGGTTCAGGGTGACTAGAGTGTGCCTCAGCCTCCTGAAGGCCCAGCCCCCCCAGGAGAGACATAAGCCTCAGGTGCACGGAAAAGGAGTCCCAGCTGGAGGAAGCTCACCATCCAAGGCGGGCTCTGATCCTGGGGATGAGATCTCACTGAAGGGAGGAGAGCTGAGTCTCTGTGGCCTTGATGGGGAGACCAGGTGTTTATTCTCTGGCCTTGCTGAGACTGGAGCTTGGAACTTCTTGAAGGCTGAGGCTGTGGCTCATTTGTGCACCCGGCCTTATGGTTGCTTTAGCTTACTACAAAAAACCCAAACTCCTGACTTTTCTCAGCTGAGAAGGGGCAACAGGTGGTAGAGGTGGGGGTGGGGAGTGGGGGTGGGTGGGGCTTGGGGGTGGTGGAGGTCGGGTAGGGGTGGGCGAGGACTTGCCTTCTTCACCTTCATCTCTTCACAAGTCGTTGAGTTTTCCCTGAAGAAGCTTTAGGTGGGTGGGGCAGGGCTGGCAGTGTGTGTGCAGTTGTGTGTGGACGTCTGGGACACTGGAGAGTGGGATGGGTGTGGGAGGGGTCGTGGACCCATGGAAACTGGCCTGGGAGGAGTCCTGGGTTTGTAACAACAAATCTTGCACTGGGTGGGCGGTAAATCCCAGGGGAAATGCTCTTGATTGGCACCAGGCCGTGTTCTCCTTAGCCTTTCAGTGTTCCCGCCGAGGAGGGGAGCTGGTCATTTCCCTGAGGCCTGATGGACGAGTTGACTTGAAGGGCGGAGCTGCTATTGTCTTGGAGGGCACGCTGACAGCCTAGAGATGCTTATGCTGGGCTTGGCCACTGCTCAACAAGGAGTCTTCTCTATAGCCAAGAGCCCAACCCAACCCAACCCAACCCAACCCAACCCAACCTAACCCAATGGCAAACTCACAGAACTTGGCCCAGCAAGCCTGCAGAATGGTGCCCTCGGTCCTCGTGTGAACAGAAAGGGGAAGAAAGACATCTGATGGAGGTGTGGTAGTGTCTCCAGAATCCTTTCCTGATGGTGGGCTCTGGGCTCTGCCTGTGTGTGCATCTTCTGTCCCCACAGAAGACACAATGCTGTCCCTTCTTTTGATTATGACTGCCAATCAAAGTGAGAGATGAATTGATAAGGAATGAGAAGGAATTTAGACTTAGGTGTGGGGGCCTTATAGAAGATTTATTTTCTGAGACAGCATTTCTCTGTGTAGCCCTGGCTGTCCTGGAACTCTGTAGACCAGGCTGCCCTCTAACTCACAGAGATCAGCCTGTCTCTGCCTCTAGCATGTTGGATTAAAGGCATGTGTCACTATCAAATGGTTTCTGGTAAATTTTACAAATGTGTGTGTGTGTGTGTGTGTGTGTGTGTGTGATTTTAATTTAAAGACAGAGTCTTAATGTATAGCTCTGGCTGGGAAGAAACTAGGCTAACCTCCAACTTGACACCTGCCTGCCTCTGCCTCTCAAGTGGTGTGAGCCCTCATGGCCAGACTCACAGTCTTTTCAACAGACCCAGTAACTCTGTGGAGATGCAGACCTAACACTAAAGAGAGTAGACTGTAAAGGGTCCCAGAGGCTTCACTATGGCTGTGTGGAGTATGGAGGGACTTGGTTGTGAAGACAGCTAGGGGAGACAGTTCCTATTGCAGGATTCAGAGAAACCTTGGGGTTTAGGAAACAAATCCTTTGCATTTTGAACTCGGCCAGAGGTAATGATCAGGACAGCCCCAGGAGATTACCACAGTGTGCATTTGATTTGGTGATGTGATGATAAAAATACACACTCAGAGAGTGTGATATGAAATCTTTCCCTTCTGTGTGGCTTCGAATGGCAGTGTCAATGTCTTCTCTTGTTTAATAAAGCGTGATTAAACAGAGCTTTGAATTTGGTGAAATCTGTGCCTCTGACTCCCCGTGGGCGCCTTTGGAGTAGGATTTCCTTCTCCTGTTAGCAAGATTGTCCTAAACCTGATGTGACAGCATCTGCCTGGGATTTCAGCACTTGGGAGGGAGGGGCAGGAGGATCTCGAGTTCAAGGCCAGCTTCAACTCAACAAATTTATCAACTAGCCTGAGCTACTTGAAATGCTGTCTCTACAAGCAAAGAAAAGCTGAGGCGGAATTTAAAACATCTCTTAAAAACACTAGAGGCTCCGGTGCTAGGAGGGGATATGCCTGTGTTAAAACCACCAGAGGCTCAGGGGCTAGGAGGGGATATATCAGTGTTATAAAGCATGTGCCTGGCATGACTGAGTCCCTGAGCTCAACACACACACACACACACACACACACACACATATACACACACACAATTTCAGAAGGCTGTTTAACTGTCATTTCAGAAGCTTGCCGCTGTGTCTCCTGACTATTGGGGTCGTGTATGTTCCCTCTCAGGTAACATTTAACAAATGCTGATGGGTGGAACCAATCAGCCTCAAGTTCAGTCAGGCCCCAAACATAGTTCACTTTGAGATGGAGGCATCCCTGTTGCAGGATATCTGAACCTGTTTCTAGTTAGGATGTGGCTCAGCCTCAGCACACACCTTTAATCCCTCTGGCTGGAATACAGACACCTCCTTAATACTCACCTTTAATCCCAAACATTGAGGGTAATATTAGTTTGTAGAACGATGAAAGTGATGTCCATTTGAGTGACAGAAAAAAGTGACGAATCAGATAAAGAATGGACAGAATAGGATACGCCCATCTCTCAAGAGGAGAGGAAAGAGAAGCTACTTCAGGGAGAGACAGGCAGTACAGGAGGAAGAGAGTCTACTACAGGAATACAGTGGAGGTGGTGGAGAGCAGCTAAGAGAGGGAGAAAGCGGCAGTTTTACTGGGAGAGTCTTACAGAGACAGACTGAAGAGAGGACAAGCTAGACATAGGTAAAGACAGAAGGAGCCAGAAGATTACTACAGACTTCCAGAGTTAATTTGTCACCAAACAGAGAAAAAAAAAATCAGAGACTTGAGAAAGAAGCCAAATTGAATCAGTCAGGTGGGGGAGGAGTTTGAACCAGAACAGCTGAGTTGAACCAGCCAGCTAGAACAAGAGAAGTGTGAACTTACTCAGAAGCACGTCTCAGAGGCTGAAAACACTCTAGGCCTAGATTAGATTGTATGGAGGCTAAAAGCGTCTAGGACCAGGCCTAGGTTAGCAGATATTTGCAGTAAGCCTTGGAGATGACAATTACAACAGAAGGGTTGGAGAGATGGCTCAGCGGTTAAGAGCACTGACTGCTCTTCCAGAGATCCTGAGTTCAGTTCCAGGCAACCACATGGTGGCTCACAACCATCTGTAATGGGATCTGATGCCCTCTTCTGGTGTGTCTGAAAACAATGACAGTATACTCATATAAATATAATAAGTCTTTAAAAAAAATTACAAAAGAAGAATAGAAGAATATATATAAAAGGCCTCCTGTTGCAGTCTCCAGACTCCGGTACTACAAGCCAAGGCCACCAAGCCTGGCTCACAAGCTTCCATATTAAGCTGTGATGGCCACTGCCAGATGCAGAGGCAGACTCCTGTAATCCCAGCTCTTCAGGAGGCGGAGGCGGGAGGACTTCAGGCTGAAGGCCTGTGTAGGTTCCACAGAGAAACCTCCACCAACTCAGCAAGATCCCTGACCCACACAATAGCAAACAAAGTTAGCTAGAACATTTACCAGGCACGTGTGAGGCCTGGGCTCCATTCCAGCCGGGCAAAAGGAAATCACGTCAGCAGAGGCTTCGTGCCTTTCTGCACTGACTCCTGCTATCTGATAGAACAAGGGCGATTTGCCATGAAATCCCCAAACCACCGCATAAACAACCTGATATGCGGTGGGAAATACAGAGGGCTTTGCGGCTGATGGAGAAGCAGCCTGGCAGGTGACACTGGACAGCAAATCCTCCTGTTTGTCCTCCACACTCCAGTCGAATGTGAGCCCAGCAATTACTTCTTAAATCATCTGAGTAGATATTGTGAGCCAGGAGCTCCTCTGGCAGCTATGTGAATTCAAAAGGAGAAAAGGTAAGTCGGGTGGTGGTGGCACGGGACTTTAATCCCAGGACTGGGGAGGCAGAGGCAGGTCGATTTCTGAGTTCAAGGCCAGCCTGGTCTACAAAATGAGTTCCAGGACAGCCAGGACTACACAGAGAAACCCTGTCTTGAGAAAAACAAAAAACAAAAAACGAACAAACAAAAAAAAATAAGAGGAGGGTAATGTGATGTGTCCTGCTGATGAAATCCAATGATTACTTTTAAAAAAAGATTTATTCATTTATTTTATGTATATGAGTACACTGTAGTTGTACTGATGGTTGTGAGCCATCATGTGGTTGCTGGGAATTGAACCCAGAACCTCTGCTCGCTCCAGCCCAAAGATTCATTTATTGTCTCATGTAAGCACACTGTAGCTGTCTTCAGACACACCAGAAGAGGGCGTCAGATCTCATAGGGATGGTTGTGAGCCATCATGTGGTTGCTGGGATTTGAACTCAGGACCTCTGGAAGAGCAGTCAGCGCTCTTAACTGCTGAGCTATCTCTGCAGATCCCAATGATTACTTTTTACCTGTCAGATTCATAAGGACAGTAAAGGTTCATATACTGTGTATGTTGGTAAACTCTTCTTGCTTTGAGACAGGGCCTTGGGTGTCCCAGGCTGGCCGGGAGCCCTGGTTAGCCGAGGATGGCCATGAGCCTTTCTGTTCCCCCATCTCTGCTTTGTTATGCAGGGGGCACAGATCGCACACGGGTGCCATCGTGCCCTGTTTACTGGCCACTAGGGAATATGCCCGGAGCTTTGTGCATGCCAAGCAAGTGCTTGTGTGCCCAGCACTGAGATACTCTGCCAAAATTATGCAGTACAGATGCTAAAACATGTTAGAGGATTGGTTATCTCTAACAGTAGTCATATTGGCATAATTGTTTGGCTTTCAGTCTGGGAACCATTAGCTGCATGTGGGCACCAGTAAAACATTAACTTTTTTTTTTTTTAAACGAAGTGGGCTGGCAGCAGGGCAGGGAGCTCCCACACAGCCAGCCAGGAAAATGAAGCTCCCAATCTTCATAGTAGATGCGTTCACAGCAACAGCTTTCCGGGGCAATCCTGCCGCAGTCTGCCTTCTGGAGAGCGTGAGTACCCAAGGGTTCTCAAGGGCCATGCCTGAAATTCCAGATCTGTGTACAGTCCGTCACATCTGCAAAAGAAGTGAGAACAGTACTGTGTGTTTCCACTTTGGCTTGTGTTCTGTGTCACGCTGCTGATGGCCGTGTCTTCAGGTTATGAGGGAACGGCTGTGCCTAGACTGAGTCAGACCCACACAGACTCCCAGGCAGGGGACCTGGCAGCAGCTGGGGAGTCGAGGCTCATGCCTGTAACTCTGGTGTCCCAAAGGAGAAGGCAGGAGATCATGAGTCTGAGGGCCAGCCTGGGCTATGTGAAGAGACTCGTCTTACAAAATCAAAAATAAATAAGCAAATAAACTTAAAATTGTAGGGGGGAGGGGTTCTTTAAACTAAACTAGTTTAGTTTTATGACTAGATATGGCTATAGCTCCCTTTGAATCTTACGTTAGGGGCTCTCTCGTAGGGTTGGGAGAAGGTCTGTGCGATCTGCAACCCGGGCTGCACTCAACAACTCCCTGTGTGGCTGGAGCTCTCAAGCTCCATCTGCCTTGGCCTCCCTAGTGCCCGGGTGACAGCCGAGTGCTGCCAACCCTGGCTTCAACCTTCCCTGGTCCTCAGACATTGAGACCTTCTCTCTAAGGGCTGAAGGCTCATTGTTTAAGAGTGGCTGCCACTCTTGTAGAGGACTTAAGTTCCATTCCTAACACCCATGTGGGACACTTACAACTGCCTGTGACTCCAGCTCCCAGAAATCTCTGAGGGCACTGTCACGTGTACAAATCCAGACACACACACACACACACACACACACACACACACACACACGCATATGTTCTCTCTCTCTCTCTCTGTCTGTCTCTCTCCCTAATCTTCAAAGTCTCTACACTCCAGTGTATTGACAGACACAGACATTCATTCTCTCTCTCTTAATCATCAACATACATTTTTAAAAAAAATCTCTTTAGCATCAAGAAAATAAGTCAACCACAAAGAGTTAAGGAGAAGCAAAGAAGTGATCTCTAGACTCTGGAAGAGTCAGTTTGCCAAAAATCTTCTTTTTATAAATAGCTCTTTTGTAGCCCCTATGCTGGCTTGGCAGGTCTTTACCTCTACCTTTACCTTTGGTCCTTGGCACCAAGCCTGAAGACTAGAGTTCAATTCCTGGGAGCCACAAAGTGGAGGCAGACAACCTCCTTCTGCCAAGTCATCCCCTGGCCTCACGAGTATGCCATGACCCCCAAATTAAATGAGTTAGTTGAACCTAAATTTAAAAAATCCACATAGTTCTTAGATTACAATGATTGTCAATAAGGTTTCTTTCTTCCTTCCTCCCTTCCTTCCTTCCTTCTTCACCTACTCCTTCTCCTTCTATGTATTCACCATTGCTCTCTTTAGACAGAAGAGGGCATCAGATCCCATTGCAGATGGTTGTGAGTCTCCATGTGGTTGCTGGGAATTGAACTCAGGACCTCTGGAAGAGCAATCTCTTAACCACTGAGCCATCTCCCCGGCATGAAGGTTTCTTATTAGAATAACTGCTAATGAGATAGTTAAATATCCTTTGGCCTTCTGGGTGAATGACATCGTTTCCTGTATGGTTGGAAGCAGGGACCTTCCTATGATGGTTTATATCCATGCTCATCTTGACCCACGCTAGCGCGTCCTTGGGGACACATCTCTTGACACCTCTGTGAGGGAGGCCTGAGACAAGGTTACTTGTATTGGAAAGACCCACCGTAACTGTGGACAGCACTGTGGGCAGTGGATGAAGTCTTGGGTGAGCGCGCATCCTGTGATGTGTGCAGAGCCGGGTCAGGGGCCACTGTGCTTGGAGAAAGGTCTTTGGGTGAGGGTCAGGGAGTGGCAAAGCTTCCCCTGGTCTGCGTGAGACTGCTGGGACTGCAGCTTCCTCCTCTGGTTTGGTCACACAGTAGACTGTTCCCTGTAGAGCCGCCGAGATGTTGACAGGAGCCGGCCCCTCCTCCCTGCTGTACAGGAAGGTCACCCAGAGCTTCTGTGTTGAGTAGTAGCTGCCCTCCACCAGAGCGAGCCCGGCCCACCCATCCCGGCCCTTCTGTGTGTGCGCCCGCCATTTCTTCACTCCCTCACCTCCTCAGTCGGGTTTCCGGGGCCAAGCTGTGTGGACGTTGGAAAGTCGAGTTTCTTGGGTGGGAATCTTTGCGTGAAAGGAGAAAACTGGGGTGGGTGAAGGAGGGGATCCAGGCGTAATCAGTTCACCAGGGTCCAGTTCCCAACATCTCCATCGAAGACGCCTGTAGTCCCAGCATCCTCACAGTAACAGGGGAGCGGGAGACCTGAGACTCGTCTGGAAGCCTGTAGGCCAGGCAACCTGGACCACAGAGTGCAGAGGCAGAAACAAGCGTGGCCCTGCCTTCTGTTTTGATGTTTGCTTGAAAACTGTCCTCTGACCTCCGTACCTATGCCTACTCTCTCTTTCCTGCTTCTCTCTCACTAAATACATGTTTAATTTTAAATTAATAACTAATTAATGTGTTTAATAAATAAATAAATAAAGGCGATGGCCCATGCTTCCCGAAAGAGGATATAGAGTGACTGGCTGTTCCACAATCCTGCTCCAATGAGTACTGTCTCCTGTCTCCAAGTCAGAATCACATATTTGGCAGCTGTGGGGCTGGGTGACAACCACAAGCTCTATTCAGCCTTGTAGATTTGAAGTCTTGAGATTTGAAGAATTTTAAACAGGTAATAAAAGCTTGCACAGTTCTCTTAAACCCTTCTCATCTCTGGAGTGTGAACATCAGTAAGCACTGGACTCAAAGGACTCCTCTCCCTATTTCTTAAAAAAACAAAAACAAAAAACAAAAAACCAATTAAAATATATTCCATTGCTTATATAAAATCCTAAAACTGTATGTTTTCCTTCATGTTATGTGTATATGATGGGTTAAGCAACTTGTGTGCAGATGCCCACGGAGGCCAGAAGATGGCGTCAGAGCCTCTGGAGTTAAGTTACAGGTGACCTGGAGGCGACCTCCTTGGGTGCTGGGAACGATTATGGGTCCTTTGGACAAACAGCAGTACTGTTAACCGTGGCACCATCTCTTCAGTTCTGGAGGTAAAACTTTAACCTAACCTCTCTGTCTCTATCTCCCCAGCAGTGGGACTGTAGGCAAGTACCACCCTCCTCAGCCAAAGAGGACCCTACCTCACACACAAACATTTCATCCTGGGTTCCGTTCCTAGAGCCCACTTACAGGTGGGAATCGGGAGCCAGAAGCTTGCCCTCTGACCTCCATGTGTACACTGGAGCAGGTCCACCCTGGAATATTAAATCAACTGGTTGGCATAGAAGTGTCGTCCTGTGTCAGAGTTAGAGAAGCACTTTGTAAGGACTGGTGCCTTTAACTTTATAAGGAAGAGCAGCAGCAGCGGGGCTGCTCAGAGGGGTCCCTGGAGTACAACCACTTGCTGCCCACTCTCACGGTCTCCCTTCTGACCTCCACACGGCCATGGTGGTATTCAAGCACACGCACCCAGTCCCCTCCTCCCTTAAATGTAGTAGTATCTTTTTAAAATGTAAAATTAGGGGCTGGAGAGATGGCTCAATAGTTAAGAGAACTGGCTGCTCTTCCAAAGGACCCGGGTTCAACTCTCAGCACCCACCTGACAGCTTGTAACTATTATCTGTCACTCCAGTTCTAGGGGCTCCAACATCCTCACTCAGACATACATACAGGCAAAACACCAGGGCACACTAAATAAAAAAATGATAAAATGTAAATTTGAGAAAAACACTAGGTGGGGATGATGGCATATACCTGAAATCTCAGCACTTAGGAGACTGAGAAAGAGGATTATGAGTTAGTAAACATGGGGGATAGCCTGGGCTACATGGTAAGGAAGAGGATTATGAGTTAGTACATATGGGCATATCCTGGGCTACATAGTGAGGAAGAGGATTATGAATTAGTGCATATGGGGATAGCCTGGGATACTTAGTGAGTTCCAGGACAGTTTGGGCCTTACAGTGAGATTCCATCTCAAAAAACCATAAAGGAGGGGCTGGAGAGATGGCTCAGCGGTTAAGAGCACTGACTGCTCTTCTGGAGTTCCTGAGTTCAAATCCCAGCAACCACGTGATGACTCAACCATCTGTGATGAGATCTGATGCCCTCTTCTGGGGTGTCTGAACACAGCTAGAGTGTACTTACATATAATAAATAAAGTAAGCCTTTATTCATTATATGTATGTACTATATACATGAGAGAGAGATCTTTTACTTGATAATACACTGACATAAATAGAAACCTGGCCTGGTGCTGTGGGCTCTCACTTGTACAGAATCTGAAACGTTGTCTCTATCGAATTCCTCCACACATAACTTGAACTTCAGAGGTTGAGTGTTAACTGCTTTGCTGACTTATGCCACAGAGTCTGGCCTGGGTTTCCAGAGTCTCAGTAACCCTTTGTTCCTGATTAGACACTGGAGGAAGGCGCCCATCAACAGATTGCGAGAGAGATGAACCTCTCGGAAACGGCCTTCATCAGGAAACTGCAGCCGACTGACAGCTTCGCACAAAGTAAACACACGCTTTTTCATTTATTCCAGGGTGGCGGAGAGGGAGGTTTAAGGGTGATGCTTATGTGTTATCTGCATGCCGACAGCACACATGGGCCTTACTGGTAGTCTAGGAAAAGGTATATTGAAGATAGGTCTAAATTTATAGTTTAAGGTGTCTCCCACCACCCACCACCTGGGGAAATGGGTCTCCAGGGCAGCATGTGGGTAGCTGTGCCCAATAGATGACAGTAATGCAGTAATGATAGTCCTTGAGGGTGGGTTTGGGATCTCAGGCATGGGATAGCTCTGACATGGGTGTTGAGCGCCCTCTTGTGGCTGTGCCTCATGCCCTGAGCTGATGAAGTGAGACAGCTCTTAGCAGGTGCCAGTCCCTAGACCTCCAAGCCTGTAACAGAGAATTTCTCTTCAAGAGTCACCCTAAGCGTGGGGTTCTTCTACAGCAACCCTAGGAGGGTGTTGGTGAACCTACAGTTTCTGCTCCAGATCTAACTGCAGGGAGCCTGTGAGTGACTGCACTGGCCATTTGACCACAGTTTGCTGTTAGCCACACCAGTGAGAGATTTAGGAAAATCTGGAGGCTGAAAAGCCTGCATGGGTCTGACTGACTTGATTCCCTTTGGCGTTTCCTCCTTTGAAGGTTCTTGCTTTGGACTAAGATGGTTTACACCAGTGAGCGAAGTCCCCTTGTGCGGCCATGCCACGCTGGCCTCTGCAGCTGTGCTGTTTCACAAAATAAGTAACGTGAATTTTTTGTATGCTTGTATCTATGCATGCGCGCGTGTGTGTGTGTGTGTGTGTGTGTGTGTGTGTGTGTGTGGTTTATTTGGTATTGTATTGGTTGTTGTTGTCTTAGAACTCAATCAAGTAGAGATCTTCTGCCTCTACCTCCAGAGCTGGGATTAAAGGTGTGTGCCACCACCCTTGGCTCCAGTGTTTTTTTGAGATGGGTATTTATGTAGCCCAGGCTTGCCCTGGATTCTCTGTATAGCTATGGAACACCGTGTGCTCCTGACTGCCTCCATCTTCCTAATATTGGATTCCATGAATGCACCACCAGCACTCCAGAGGTAGATCTTTATGAGGCAGGTGGATCTTTGTGAGTTCAAAACCTCTCTGACCTACAAAGGGAGTTCTAGGTTAGTGGGGACTTCATAGTTAAGATCTTGTCTTGAAAAAGAAATTTAAATAAATAATAAAAGACATTTAACGTTGGTTGGGTCTATAACTTAGTGTTAGGTCACTTGCCTTGAATCTGTGTACTGGCAGGGTGGGGAGTCCCCTATACCAAGCTTATTTTCCTGACCTTTGACCCCTCCTCTGTCCAGAGAACACGAACAGCACCCTGACCTTTGTCACGATGAGCGGGGAGCTGAAGGCCAGAAGAGCAGAAGACAGGATTGTCCTGAACTTTCCTCTCTACCCAGCCTGCCCCCAGGTCAGCTCCCAGTTACTGCATCTCACAGAAAGATGACAAGTGCGGTTACTGCCACAGACTGCGTTTAGCCCACGGCTCTCCTGATCAGCACTGACTTTATCTCTGTTTCCCTTCTAGGACTTCCATGAAGTTGAAGACTTGATAAAGGTGGGTGAAAAGAATCCAGTTAGGGCCTGTATGGTTTCATCATTTGTTCACGTTTCAACAGAAAGCTCTGGTGGGATGTTATTTACTGTTCAAATTGGCAGCCTGAAGCTGGAAGACAGGGTTGGGGGGGGGGATACTCAGGGTGGCCATTGTTGTGTGTTTGCAGGTAGAGGAGTAGTGGGGGCTAAAAACTGAGGCCGACCGAAGTCTCATGTAACAGCCAACTTTATTCAGAGCATCAGACAATTTATACTCTGAAGGTTAAGAATCACCTGGGGGGTGAGGGGTGGGGGTGGGTGCATGCCTTTAATCCCAGCACTTGGGAGGCAGAGGCAGGTGGATTTCTATGAGTTTAAGGTCAGCCTGGTCTAGAGTGAGTTCTAGGACAGTCAGGGCTGTTACACAGAGAAACCCTGTCTTGAAAAACAAACAAATGGGGGGTGGGAGAGAGAGAGAGAGAGAGAGAGAGGAGTCACATGACTAAACTGTACAATCACAAATAATACAAATAATAGCCTGTTGTAATGAATAATTTGAAGTAAACCCACTCCTGTTCACTACACCTGGGAGGGGCCCAAAGCACATTCCGAGAACATGTTTTTGAAGAAACTGAGGAGTTTTCTCACAGGCGCTAAGAGTTCTCCTCACACTATTCTCAGAGCAGGATTGTGTTCTGACATGATGTAATCCCATAGTCTTGGGGATGAGCCTTGTAACTTTATGAGTTTCTTGGATTTTTTAGGGTTTCCTTAGCTTTTTTTTGAGACAGGGTTTCTCTGTGTTGCCCTGGCTGTCCTGGAACTCACTCTGTAGACCAGGCTGGCCTTGAACTCAGAAATCTACCCACCTCTGCCTCTGCCCTCCGAGCGAGCGCTGGGATTAAAGGCGTGCGCCACCACTGCCTGGCTTTTCTTTAGCTTCTTGAGTAGGAGGAGCCTTCGTTCCTCTCTCCAGGAGGGAATATTTTAATTGGGAGGAAACAGCCACATAATAGGACATCAAATCCAAGGCAGAGTGGTCTCAGCCATGGGAACTGGAGCATCTCAGTCCTTAGAGGTGAAGGCATGCAGTAGAGACCATATCACTTTCCTGCCCAGAGCCTGGGCCTGGTACCAAAAGGAAAGAACTAATTCCTATAACTTGTCCTCTGACCTCCACACTTGAGCCACACACATACACATGCATACACACATACACAACTATACACAACACAAATACATAACTTACTCATACACACATATATACTTACATACACACACACATACACACAACAAATGAATATATAAATGAACAGATTAACAAAGATACAGCCCCCAGAAAGTCTCCTGTGTCACCTCCCCCATCACCAGGGTCTACAGGTATGCGCGTGCAGCCACCCCTGGTTTTTTATGTGGGTGCTGGGGATTCGGACTCAGGTCCTTGTGTTTGAACAGCAAGCATCTTACTCATCTTTTAGCCCAGACCTTTTTAAGCAGGGTCTTTCATTGTTCTGGAGTTCACTGATTAGGTTAGATTAGCTAGTCAGCAAAGCCCCAGGGGGCCTCCTGTCTCTGTCTCCCAACACGCCTAATTTTACAAATATGGATTGTGGGACTCGAACTCAGATCCTCATGCTTGCAAAGCAGACACGTCATCAACTGAACCATCTCTCCAGCTCAGCTATGAACTATGCATCCTTTTGCCTGGTCCATGTGGTGCTATGGCTCCATGCATGCCAGGCAAGCCATAGTGTAGGGGTGGGTGTCAGAGGGCAATCTGCATTTGGACTTAGGTGACTGAATTCTGCAAGTGCCTACACTCATTAAGTCGTCCTGTTGGCCCTCTGAGGCATTTCTGATCTACTTCACAGGCAGCCATAGGTGACACCCTGGTCCAGGACATCCGGTACTCTCCAGACACCCGAAAACTCCTGGTCCGGCTCAGCGATTCTTATGACAGGTGAACACCACGTCTGACCATTTACACGCCAGCACCCAGATTTCCAGCTCTGCTTTGGTCAGGCTGTGCTGTCTCCAAAGCATGGCTTACCTCCCTTTTCTTCTTCTTGTAGCTCTGGCTGGCCTGGAAATCACTCTGTAGATCAGGCTGGACTCAGACTCACAGGGATCCACCTGCCTCTGCCAACAGAGTGCTAGGATTAGAGGCATCTGCCGCCATGCTTGGCCCAACCCCGTTCTTTGCCAAGGGGAGATGCCAGGGCAGGCTCTCCTTTCCCTCTGCTGAACCATCTGGGTGCGGTCCAGACTCTTTCCATTGTGTGCAGGGGTGGTGTGGAGATGCTTATTCCTAAGTCATCCTGTTTGTGCTCAAGGTCCTTTCTAGAGACCATGAAGGTGAACACCAAGTCTCTGCCTGGAATTGACAAGACAGGGAAGGTGAGAGGCCTCATCCTCACTCTCAAAGGAGAGCATGGGGGGCAGACGGCCCCGTATGACTTCTACTCCAGATACTTTGCGCCATGGGTTGGTTTGGCTGAAGACCCCGTAACAGGTACCCTTTACTTAAGATCAGGGGGGATTTATTCAGGGAATAGGAGGAATACGAACCGCTGGCTACACACTCTGGGCCTCTGCGCATGACTCTTAAGGTTCTCTCCATTACGTTGATTCAAGTGGGCAGGTCTGGGTAACTGGGGAGAGGGGCAGTTCTACTGTGGCTATCATGTGAGCAGCTGCTTCAAGCTCCTGCTCTCTCCACTTCCCAGCCCTGAAGAGCTGCACCTTGAACTGGGAGCTAGAGGAAATGCTTCCCTCCTTACATTGTTTTCTTGCCCCGGGGTAGTTTATCCCAGCAACAGGAAAGAAACTAAAACAAAGGGCCTTCCTCAGACATCTCAGATCCTCTCTATTTGTTCTTTGAAAGAGAGTTTCATGTATCCTGGGCTGGTCTCTAACTTGGCACCTAAGCAAGGATGCCTTTAGCCCCTCCATTGTTCCTCCCTTCCAAGCGCTGGGCTTACAGACCTGTGCAGTCCTGCTGTCCTGCCCCGCGACTTTGTTTTTCTATCTTTCTCTCCCTCTCCCTCTTAACTGAAATCTTCTGTGAAAAGATCCTTAGGAGGGAGAGGAAGGATTTAGGAGCCAGAGTGGTGGAGGACACCACGAGATCCCCGCCCACAGAGCCAGCCAACCAGGCTCACAGGGGCCCACGGAGGCTGAAGCAACCACCAGGGAGTTTGTACGGGTCTGAGCTAGACCCTCTGCGTGTGTTAAGGCTGTGTAGCTTGGTGTCCTGGTGCGACTCCAACCAGTGGGAGTGGGGGTGTCTCTGACTCTTTCATCTGTCCTTGGGACCCTTTTCCTCCTGCTGGGTCACCTCATCCAGCCTTGAGGGTTTGTGTGTAGTCTTAGTGTAATTTGTTATGCCATGTTCAGTTGATATCCCTGAGAGGTCTGCTCTTTTCTAAAAGGAAACAGAAATGTAGATCTGGAGGAGATGGGGGGGGGGGGTAGTTGTGGGGGAGGGGAGAGGGGAAACTGTGGTTGGGATGTAATGTATGAGAAAAGAATAAATAAAAAAAGTAAACGATAATATAACAACAACAATAATAATAAAGGAGGCATTGCAATAGGTTGCAACCCAGTGGCTGACAGCCCCACCTTCCTAGCCCCTTTCACCTGGACAGGTGACAACCCCTACAAGTCTCAGTTTCTCCTCTATGTGATATGAAGAATACCTCAGCGGGTTAGGTCATCACAGCACATGTCCAGGGGCCAAATCCTATGCCTGGCACACAGTAAACACCCAATAAGCACTAACCATGCTCAGTCTCTGCCTTTTTTTCTCCTCCTCCCCCTCCTCCCCGTCCCTTCCTCTGCCCCCTCCTCCCCCTCCTCCCTGTCCCTTCCTCCGCCCCCTCCTCCCCCTCCTCCTTGTACTGGGGAACGGACCCAGGCCCACTGTGCTTGCTAGGCAAGCACTGCACTGCACAGCTACCTCCACAGACCTACGTATTTCAACAATGCACCTAGAGCCCTGAGCCAATGCTTGCAGACCTTGTACCAGCCAGCAGCAGGGGAAAGACATCAAAGCCGGGCAGGGATGCCACTCTACTTCTGTTCTGAGAACAGTGGTCTGTGTGGGGATGCCTGGTGGAGTTCAGGGCTTAAAGAGGCTGGGTAGAGGCTCCAAGAGCTAGGAGCTGGGATGGCTCTGGGATCTTCGCTGAGTTCTCTGAGAAAACCAAACACACGAGCAGGAAGCTCAGCAGAGTACTGCCTAGGACTCAGGGAAACGCCCACGGCACCCGTGAAACCTCTCTCTCCCCGTGGACCTTAGCTAGGGTTTATGTTGCTGTGAGGAAACACCATGACCAAAAGCAAGTCGGGAAGGAAAGGGCTGATTCAGCGTTTACACTTCCACACTATGGTCCATCATTGAAGGAAGACAGCATAGGAACTCACACAGGGTAGGAACCTGGAGGCAGAAGCTGATGGCTTGCTCCCCTGCTCTCTTAAAGAACCCAGGACCACCAGCCCAGGGATGGCGCCACCCACAATGAGCTGGGCCCTCCCCTATCCATCACTAATTAAGAAAGTGACTTACAGCCAGATCTAATGGAGGCATTTTCTCAGTTGAGGTTCTTACCTTTAGCTTGTGTCAAGTTGACATCAAACCAGCCAGCACACCCTGGGAGAGGGTTCCGGGCAGCATGCATACACACAGCTGCTCCTCTAGACTGTAACTGACAAGTAGTGCGCTTTTTTTTTTTTTTTTTTAATGTTTGATGTTTTCTAGATGGCAATGGTCTTTGGACCAGCCAGGGTGGAGTGGGATTGAGGGGTTCTGGGACATGGGGCTTTTAGGATCCAGTCTTGGGAAAATCAAAATGTTGGTTATCATACTTAGATACCCCATAATACTCAGTAAGCTTGTCTGGTGGATGAGAAAAGAGTCTTTTTTTAAAAAAATCACCTAAAAAATTTTCAGCCAGTAAATAAAGTTACAGCTTTTTTACTTCTTCTTTTTTTCTTATTTCAAGACAGATTTTTATGTAGCCTAATCTGGTCTCAGATTCCTTTTGTAGCTCATAGATTCTTAAAATAGGCCTCAAAAACCTCTCTGAAGGATTCCAGGGAAACTTGAGAGAATCCATTCATAAACCCCATGTTCACTTCCTTCCTCCACACTCTGCTGTGGCCCAGTTGACAAAAGACTAGATCATCTAATCTTTTACTATTGGCTAAGCGACCTATCACGGACAGAATTTGGAACACACCACTTCAGTTTTCTTTGCTCTTTCTCAGAGCTTCTGTCTTTTCAGGATCTGCACACACTGTTCTCAGCAGTTACTGGTCCCAGCAGCTTGGGAAGAAAGAGATGCGAGGTAGGATGAGTCTTGAGTCTTCCCCCCACCCCCCCAACCCCCTCCCCCCCACCCCCGTCATTGGATACTTGGGTGTTAACTCAAAGCTTTGCAAAGGCTCAACCATAGAGTCATAGCCTCATCCCTTAACTTTTTAAGACAAGGCCTTGCTTTGTAGAACAGGTTGACCTCAAATTTGCAAATTTACCCTGAGGGCTGGGATTGTGCAATACTATACCCAGCTCAAATACCTCCTGAGGGCTGGGATTGTGCAATATTACGCCCAGCTTAAATTTCTTATTTGCTTCATTTTAAGCTTGTATTTATTCTGATATGCACTAGCTCCTTAAAAATGCAATAAGAGGTGGGCGGTGGTGGCTCACACCTTTAATCCCAGTAAAGGCAGGTGGATCTCTGAGCTCTAGGCCAGCTTGCTCTTCATAGTGTAGTACAGGACAACCAGAGCTACACAGTGAAACCTTGTCTTGAAAACAGCAAACCAAAACCAAAAAGTACTTAGATATTATTACTCATGTGAAATTTCCTCATGTAACATCTTACCTTTAATGACTCCTAATCTCAACTCTCTTCACCCCTGCCTCCCCAAATACAGATATAATAAAAAATGCTTAATAAATGCTTGATGAGTATAATTAGCTTGCTGTGTAACTTTTGAGAGGCACAATCCCTTTTCTCTCCCCTGGGAGAGTATAATGACTTTCTGAGCCCCCGGAAGACTGGACTGTGTCTCTTTTGTAGCCTGGCACATACAGCTGCTTTAATATGCTATGAGGGAAAAACTCCCTCTTTTCAAATCAGAGCTGAAGGTGGGGCCTTCTCAGAGGCCCAGGAAGGAAAGGGCTGGGCAGTTGTGTGTGGACCTCTGCGGCCATGGAGAATGGGCTGGAGGTGGGAGGGGCTGTGGACCCGTGGAGGGGTAGGGGTTTATCCTAGAAACTGGCCTGAGAGGAGTCCTGTTTTTTTTTTGTTTGTTTGTTTTTTGTTTTTAGGTTTTTTTTTTTTTTTTTTTGTAACAACAAATCCTGCGCTGGGTGGTAAATCCCAGGGGAAATGCTCTTGATTGGCACCAGGCTGTGTTCTCCTTAGCCTTTCAGTGTTCCCGCCGAGGAGGGGAGCTGGTCATTTCCCTGAGGCCTGATGGACGAGTTGACTTGAAGGGCGGAGCTGCTATTGTCTTGGAGGGCACGCTGACAGCCTAGAGATGCTTATGCTGGGCTTGGCCACTGCTCAACATGGAGTCTTCTCTATAGCCAAGAGCCCAACCCAACCCAACCCAACCCAACCCAACCCAACCCAACCCAACTGAAAACGCACAGAGCTTCGGTCCTCTTGTGAAAGAAAAGGGAAGAAAGGCATCTGATGGAGGTGTGGCAGTGTCTGCAGAATCCTTTCCTGATGGTGGGCTCTGGGCTCTGCCTGTGAGGGTGTGCATCTTCTGTCCCCACAGCAGACACAATGCTGTCCCTTCTTTTGGTTATGACTGCCAATCAAAATGTGAGATACATGGATAAGGAGCCAGATGAAGTCATTTCGATTCAGGCGTGGACCTTAGGGTATCTCACAGCCTTTTAGAAGAATAAATAGCTGTGCAGAAATGTTGTTTTGCCAAAAACATTTCTTCTCCGCTCCCTGAGGTTCCAAAGACCAACCAAGGTAGAATGACACCAAAGTCCTCCCAGGGCCCCATTGAGTTATCGGGCTTGCTTACATTGTGTGGGTGCGCGCCCCTAAAAGGTGGCACCAGAAGGACTTTTATGCAGCACTGAAGGTGACTTTCCCATAGTGGCACAGAAGGCGCCCCACTCCCCTAATCTTTGCTGGCCTGTGTCCTCCAGCCTCTTGTGAGGCCATGTACAATAGGGGCAGAGCTGCATACCACATGTGGGAGGGAGTGGCTGGACTCCCTGTGGTCTCCCCATCCCTCTTTGAGGAGATGTAAACAGTCACCTGGCCCAGCTGGGATGATCTTTGGCAAGTGCAGCTGAACTCCCAAAGATGGCAGTTGCTGGGCTCAGGGTGTGGTCCTGAGCAGCATGTAGGAATCCATCTCCTGATGTAATAACACTAAGAATGAAAGATGAGTGGACTGAACACTGTCGGAGGCTGTGCTGTGACGCTGGGGTACGTGGGTTCTTATGGGCTGTGAGGACGGCGAAATGAAGCAGTTCATGTTGGGAGGAAAATATAATTTTAGTGTTCCTTAAAATAAATGAGTTGGGGGCTTGCTGAGTAGTTGAAATGCTTGCTGTTAAGGCTGACAGCCTGAGTTTGAATTGTGGGACCCGAACCACCTCCTACATGTTGTTCTCTGACCTACGTACACATAGGTGCTATTGCACACCCACACCCACACATTTACATGCATCCCCAAAACAAAACAAATAAATGTAGTAAAAATCATTTTCCTCATTTGTTTCGCTTTTTTATGCACTAAGACTTAGGAGAACTCAGAAAATGAATAGAAGAAAGGATGTATTGGGTGGGCTGGGGGAGGGTCGGACGGGTAAAGTCCTCGCTGGTTTGGATCCTTCTAATCCACATAAAAGCTGGACATAATGACAAGTGGCTGGAATCCCGGCATCCACTTGTCAAGATGAAAGAACCCACCTCAGACCGACCCCTATTCCTCTATCTCCATCCCCTGTCCCTCCCCACCTAGCTGGAAACTCACAGGCCAGAGAGCTTGGCGTATACAGCACAGTGGCAAATACCTGGAGAGACTCGGACTCAAGCAAGGTGTAAAGTGAGAACCGGGTCTATGGAAATTCACTACCGTTCTGTCAGGCATAGCGGTACACACCTGCAATCCCAGCACTGGTCGGGCCGAGGCACGAGGCACGGGGATCACAATTTTAAGGCCAGTTGCCACTAGGAAGCCAATGAATTGGAAGTTAGCAGGGGCTTCCTGAGACTTCATTTCAAATGCCAAAAAGTACACCAAACCTATTAGAATCTATAGGAAGGGTGTGGGAATCCCAGAAATTGTAGGTCATCCCTAGCACAAGAGAAAGGGGAGGGGGCTCCTGGAGAGCGATCCCTCTGTCAGCATCGGCACCATGTGGGAACTTGCTAGAAAAGCAAAATCACAGGCCCCGTTCCAGATCACCTGTGTCTGGAGCGCTGCGGGCTGGGGCCAGTACTTTGACTTTAACAAGCTCTCCAGGCGATGGGCTCGTGTGAGACCCGCCTTGCACTGGGGCCTCCAGATGTAAGGGCCGGTTCCATCGCTCCCATGACAATCACCTCTGTGGCTCAATGGCATCTAAACGCAGAAGCTACCTGACTGCACATTATACCTGCAGCTTAAAAGCGCACTTTCCGGGAGTTGGTCTAGTGTCAGCTTCCAGCGTGGTCTGGCTTAGAAAAATTAGCTGTGCTCAGGTGGGAGCTGTTGGGTAACGTGTTAGTAACAAACACATTAGCTAATCAGCCATGATTTATTCATGACGAATTAATTATACGTGGTTGTGCACTTCTGCTAGCTAAATGGAGATTTTAAAGGAGTTATTTCATTAATCGTCATGGTGCTAATTGCAGACACAAAAGGATCACTAATTAAACATGCAAACCGTATGCAGCACTGCTGAGGCCGCGAAAAACCTATCTTTTCTTTTTTAAAGGGGAACCAAGACAAACTTTATTTTATGCAATATTAAGGAGTTCCCTTGGCAATGTTAATTAATCACAGCGATGCCCTCCCCCCAGTAGGAATAGTCCTCCATATATCAACATATGTAGAGTGGTCTGGCTAGGCTCTGTTAAGGGGGGACATATTTGGTCCTGTGCTACAATTTGTTTATACATTCTTCCACTTATGATGATTTCCCTGGCTTCCAGTTTTGGACTAGGTATAACATTTAGTATGAATAGGGGGCTGTGGGATGGCTCAGTGGTTAAGAGTGATTCCTGTGCCATCACGATGAATGGAATTTGGGGTCCCAACACCCATGGAACAAGCTGGGAATCCCACAAATACTTTAACTCCAGTTCTGAGGGACCTGACATCTTTTGGCCTCTGTGTGCACAGGTCTGTGCAAGCAGTGTACGCATACACTCACACAGATACACAGCTAAATAAAAATAAATCTTGGAGAGTCTGGTGGAACACTACTATGTTTTTAGAGCTCCACACTTTTTACTGTGGGCCCTACACCTTAGAGTGTAGTTACCAAGCGATGGCTTTAACATATTTCATGTAGACACTGTCAAACAGCTCTCCATTGTAGGGGAAGGGGCTGGCTATGTAGCTCAGTTGGTAGTGTACCTACTTAGCATGCATGGTGCCCTGGGTTATATCCCTAGCACCCTGTGGTGCCACACATCTGTTATCCCAGCCCTCTGGAAGCGGAGTCAGAGGGATCAGGGATGCAAACTTACCCTTGGCTATGTAGTGAGTTGGGTTGGAGGTCAGGGTGGGGTGCATAAAACCCCATCTTAAAAAACAATCTTAATAGTAAAATACAAAGAGGGCGGAGGAAGGAGCTCAGTGCACAGCTTACGGAGCTGTCTGAGGCCCTGGGTTCAATCCCTAGTAGACAAGAAATAGGAAGAAGAAGCTCTACCTTCATCTCTGACCTCTATACGCACGTGCATTTGACTGCACACACCACAACATAAATGCACAGAGATACATATAATATGAAGAATTTCTGTATTTTCTTTTACACACTTGACTTAAAAAAAAAAAAAAACCTGTCTACCTTGAAGGAATGTTTATATGTGGTGTAACGAGAGCGGAATTTTCACCGCTAGGCACATTTTAAAAAAAAATATATATAAGTAACCAGTTCCTCAGGCTCCACATGAACTGCCTGCCTGCTAACCGGCTGGGACGCCATCCTCTTTAGTCATTGGCTGTCCTGGTGAGGCTCTTGTGGAAGTCCTTTTCTGTCCCACCACCTGGTTCCTCTCTTTACAGCAGCACGCTGTATAGTTACTGTGACTCTATGGTGTACATATGGTGAGACACAATTAAAATGAGTAGATTCATTAAATAAATAAAATTAAAATAAATAGGTTAAGAGCTGGTGAGATGGCTCAGCAGATTAAGGCACTATCCTGTGAGATATCACGGTGTAGTTACGGTCAGCTTGCACTAGAGGGCAAAAGCCCTTTAGAGTCCTGCTGGGAATTTGCTTTAGGTTCCATGGACCTTAGAGATGAGCTGGGAGGGCGCCAAGATAGAGCAGCGTTTGGTCTCTGAGCTCATGAACCTGGCGTAGTGTTCTCTCTCGTTTGTCTCTTTTCCATTTACCTTGTCAACATTCTTTGGTTTTCAGTGGAAGAGTCTTACACAACAGTCATTAGAATTAGTCCCAGGTTTGTGACTTTTTATCAGGTTTATAGTTTATTTCTATTTTAGTTATTCATTTGAGACAGGGTCTCACTATGTAGCTCTGGCTGTCTCTGTACACCAGGCTGGCATCAAACTCACAGATGAACCTGCCTCTGCCTCCCAGGTGCTGGGATTAAAAGTGAGCATCTGGGCTGGTGAGATGGCTCAGCAGGTAAGGGCACTGACTGCTCTTCTGAAGGTCCTGAGTTCAAATCCCAGCAACCACATGGTGGCTCACAACCAACCATAATGAGATCTGATGCCCTCTTCTGGAGTGTCTAAAGACAACCACAGTGTGTTTACAAGTAATAATAGATAAATTAAAAAAAAAAAAGTGAGCATCTGGACAGGTTTATAGGTTTCTTTCTTTTTTCTTTTTTAAAGATATATATACATATATACATATATATATATTTGTTTATTTTATATGAGTACACTGTAGCTATCTTTAGACACATACCAGAAGAGGGCATCAGATCCCATCATGTCACCATGTGGTTGCTGGGAATTGAACTCAAGACCGCTGGAAGTGCTCTTAACCGCTGAGCCGTCTCCCCAGCCCCAGGTTTATAGTTTTTAAATGTTATAATAAAGGTTATTTTAGCTAAGGGTGTAGTCCATTGGTAGAATGCTGAGCATGTACAGGGCTTTAAGTTCAGTCTCTACCAGGCAAGAAACCAGACATGATAGCACAAGCCAGTCTCCTAGCATTGGAGAGGCAGAAGCAGGAAGAAGAGGGGCTCAAGGTCATGTATGGCTAAGTAGTAAGTCTGAGGCCAGCTTTCAATAGGTGAGACCTCAACTCTAAATAAGTAAATAAATAAATACATGTAAGGGCTGGTGAGATAGCTCAGCAGATGTAGGCATTGCCAGCAAACCTAATCATCTGAGTTTGATCCCCAGGACCCAGCTGGTAGAAGGACAGAGCTGAATGCCACTTGGCTTCTGAATTCTGCTTGTACTCTATGATACCAGAGCACACAAATACAGAATAACTAAGTAATAAAAATTATGTGTGATAAATAATTTCTCTGCCAGATAAATGAGCCAATTCGAGCCAGATTACATTATATTAAAGGCAGGTTAATTGGGAAGCTGCCTCTCGGGTGGACAAGTTCACTGGCCCCAAGGTAAGCGGTCCTGGAAGTCTGGCAGGGAGAGACAGGAGACAGGGAAAGAGAGAGAAAAGAGTGTCCCGCAGAGAGAGGTAGAGAAGGAGAGAAAGAGATCCAAATGTCTGGATTATATGGGAAAGAGCCTCTGGGGGAAGGGCAGCCCAGCCCTTAGGCTGGAAAGTTCAGGTTTGGGGACAGGACATGACAGGTAGGGTCTGAGGGTTGCTGGGAGAACCTGGAGGCCAGGTCTGCTTTGATGTATAAAATATGCGCCTCAGTCCCTTGTCCCTAGGTCAGAAACCAAACCAAAAGTAAACCAACATTGTGTATTTGTGAAAGTCTGTGTAGGGTATGTGCACATGGGTCCGGGTACCTTGGAAGGTCAGAATTGTGGATTCCCCTGGGATTACAGGCAGTTCTGTCCAACATGGGTGCTAGGACCTGAACTCAGGTGCAAGAGCAGCACTTTTCTTTTGTCAGATGAGCCATCTCTCCAGCTCGTCAATTAAGACAAAACCAAACCAAACCCTATGATGCTATATCTCTATACCTAACAAAATGACTAAATTTTATAGAAGCAGTAGCGGCAAAGCAGTAACTGTGCCTCAATTCGTGATGTGTCCCAGCACAGTCACCATAAGATGAAAAACCTATACACCGATAATAGGTGTGACTTACATGAGGTGATTTAAACGGGATGAGTTAAACGAGAGATGTCCCCAGAGGCTCAGCCTCACTGGTCCCCAGCTGACGGCGCAGTCTGGATAGGTTATGAGCCCCAGCCTTGCTGGAGAAAGTACGTCATCGTCATCATCATCGTCATCATCATCATCGTCACCGAGAGCTGACTCGAGAGCTTAAGGCCTCTCCCCAGTTTCCCTTTGCTCTCTGCTTCCTGCTTCCGGTTAACAACCTCTCAGCTTCCGGTTCCTGCTGCCACGCCTACGAATGGCAGTCATGCCTCCCCACCGTGATGGACACTTTCAGACCATAAGTCCCCTCTCCCCCCCCCCCCGTCCCCCCCAAACCCTTTCTTCTGTGCATGAGTCGTTTGTGGTCACAGTGTTTTCTCACAGCAACATTAAACTAACCCCACGACCACCCCACCAAACACCACATTTACATGTGCAGTGTGTCCATTGTCAAGTGAGATCCTGTGACTGACAGGGCTCTTCCGTCTGCTAAGGCTGCCAACTTCACCTGAGTGTAGAACTACACATTGCTACTCGGGAGGAAAGATCCAAATTCAAAATGTGAAGCACATTTTCTGCCAGATCTGTATTATTTGCACGCTACCATAAAGTCAAGAAAGAATTAAATAGAATCTTACTATATACATCAGGGCCCGTTTGCCCTGAAGAACTGTCTCAAAGATAAGAACCAACACAAGACTGAAACACAGCTGAGCCGGGCAGTGGTGGTGCACACCTTTAATCCCAGCACTTGGGAGGCAGAGGCAAGTGGATTTCTGAGTTCGAGGCCAGCCTGGTCTACAGAGTGAGTTCCAGGACAGCCAGGGCTACACAGGGAAACCCTATCTCGAAAAACAAACAAACAAACAAAACCCGCAGCTGAGCAAACATTAAGTCCCTTGGCCCCATGTCCAATATCTGACATATGTGTATATAGCGGTGTGATTTTAGCTTGAAAGGAGCCACCTTTATGGCTTTGCTGTGTGCAGCCCATGTGGCTATTCTCCTGGGCTGGTCTACTCACTGATTTGCAGCATTGCTAAATAAGTCGTCTCAAATAATAGACATAGCCCACTTCCTGGTGTTTCCAGCATCGATACCCACAACCCTCCCCAGGAGCTGCCTTCCGGGACCCTGACCTGTCACACAAGAAGGCTTGCCAGGCTCTCTTTAGAGATCTTGGAGGAAGCCTTCATAACCCCAGAACTCCATGCCTGCAAAAACTAGCATCATGTAAATAGTGGCAGGTGAGGATTACCGCTAGCTGAGCACCTTACATGAAGGGCATGGCAGGGGGGTGGGGGTTGGGGGGTAGAGTGGGGTGGGGGGGTTGGGGGGGTGGAGAGGGGTAGGGGGGTGTGCAACCTCAGTGCTGGGTACTGAGCACAGGCAAGCAAATCCCAGGAAAGCAACTTCCTGGGAAGCCCTGTGTGGGCAGGATATAGGCGCTCTCTTCTCTCAAGGGAAACTCTGAAACTCTTTAACTTGTTATTACATTTTCTTTGTGAGTGTGTGTGCCAATGCTGGTCTGTGTGTGTAAGGTGTGTGTTAGAGTGAGAATGGCTCCCCTATAGGCTTGTATATAGGTGCCTGGTTGGTGGAATTGTTTGGGGAAAGATTAGAAGTAGGGTTTTGGGAGGTGTGCTACTGGGCACGAAGGCTTTGAGCCACCTCCGTGGCTCTTGTTTTGTTTTGATTGTTGTTTGTTTGTTTGAGATAGGATTTCGCGGCTGTCCTGCAACTAGCTCTTATAGACAGGCTGGCCTCGAACTCACAGAGATGCATGGCCTCTGCCTCTGCTGGGATTAGAGCAGTGCGCCCCCACCTCTACAGTCCTTGCTTTGTTTTGTTTTTGTTTTTTCCAGACAGGGTTTCTCTGTGTAGCCCTGGCTGTCCTGAAACTCACTCTGTAGACCAGGCTGGCCTCGAACTCAGAAATCTGCCTGTCTCTGCCTCCCAAGTGCTGGGATTAAAGGCGTGCACCGCCACTACCCAGCCCTGGTTTTGTTTTTAATGGAGCAAAGATGTCTTTGAACCGTCCTCACTAAACACATGACTTGCCATCACATTGCACTCAAAACACTCAGCCCACTGAGGCAGGAGACACTGACAAGGGACCGGAAATGTCAGCTTCCAAGGACTTTGTGAGCTCTCGCCCGCACTACACAGGGGAGATGGGCCACAGGCTCTCTTCTGCAGCCATGGGCTACTTGGAGGGTGGCTCCTTAGCTTTTAGTCTTCTGGGACGGGGCTTAGGACTCACTGCCTCCTGCTGCCGTTTGACACTCTGGGGAGGCCAGAGTGGCCACAGCTAGGGATGTGTGGTCTATGACTTTGGGCAGTAGCCAGTCGAGGTTATATTGTGATACCTCTGGGCCAGGTTATTTTAAGGAACGACGGACAGTTTTGAATTTCGTCAGCCAACTGGAGGCTCTTCCCAGCTAAAGTCATGATTTCAGCATAAAAGAAAAGAAAGGCTCAGTTAAAAGCCAGCACCTGTTCTTCTAAAATTGCCTTTCTGCAGGTAGCAGCCCCAGAGAGCCGGCAGATGGTTCTGTGTTCCGAAGCCTGACCTCAGCAGCCCTTCATCAATCTTGAGCTGCTTGACTCTCTCAAGGCTTCCCAGGGTACCCAAGATAGCGTTGATGTGGTTACTACCTGAAGACCAATTAATTAGCCCAGACCGATTCTGTTACCGTTTCCTAAGGAAGCCAGGATGCACTGGGCTCAGCCCGGCTGGGGCAGCTTTATACAAGCTCATCAATTGTTGTCAGACAGGACATGGGCACTTCTAGACGAAGGAGGAAGCATCCTTCGGTACTATGGAGGACAGGAGATCTTCAAGGTCTGCAGGCAGTCCTCCTGTACTGACGGCTTAGCCATAGGGCTCCCTATGTTTAAAATTCTCCAACCAGGGTGCTGGAGAAATGGCTCAGTGGTTAAGAACACCGACTGCTCTTCTGAAGGTCCTGAGTTCAAATCCCAGCAACCACATGGTGGCTCACAATCATCTGTAATGAGATCTGACACCCTCTTCTGGAGTGTCTGAAGACAGCTACAGTGTACTTACATATAGTAAATAAATAAATCCTTAAAAAAAAAAACTCCAACCAGAATTTTCCATAAAAAGCACTGGACTTACCACCCATGGTCCCATCTCATCTCTGCTCCCTACCCATGGCAGCAGGTTCTCAGAAGGGAAGTGGGAATGGTCCGTGCCTGGCTAGCACTCCCCCCCCCCTTTTTTTTAGTTTTTCTTTTAGATTTATTTTATATGTGTGAATGTATACCTTGTGAGTGCCTGGAAGTTATAGACGGTTGTGGAATTTTGTATGGGCACTTGGAATTGAACCCAAGTTCTCTGTATGCAAGAGCAACAAGTATTCAAACACTGAACCGGTGCTCCAGCCCAACTCTTTGTTTTTTAGAAAAAAATATGTATATATATGTATATATGTATATATATATATATATATATATATATATATATATATATATATATATATGTCAAAAGGGATTGTACTGCTTTTTAAAAATATTTGAGCATGTGTGTGTGTGTGTGTTTCTTTATTTCTTCCTGTTTTTTGGAGACATAGTTTCTTCATGTAGCCTTGGCTGTCCTGTACACCAGGCTAACCTCCAGCTCAGAGATCTGCCTGCCTCTGTCTCCAGAATGCTAGCATCAAACACACTTTAAAAAAAAAAGAAAAGAAAAAAGACAAAAAAGAATCTTGTTCTGTTGCTCAGGCTGGCCCAGAATTCCTGGAGTCAGTCTCCCAAACAGCAAGGAATACAGGCCTGGCACCCCCATGTTTAGGTCTCTTGTTAAAGACCAGATTCTTTAGGATTTTTCTTTTTCCACTAAGAGGATAATCAGCCAGGCCTGGTGGTGCAGGGCTATATAATGCCGGCGACTCTGGCGGCCAAGGCCAGAGGTTTGCAGGCTCTTGTGCTCGACCTGGCAACCAAAGGGCCTAGCAAGTATGAGGCTGTAGAAACAACCCCCAGTACTGGCAGGGGGTTGGGGTGGGGACGAGATAAGCGAAGAAGTGGGCAGGATGGCACTTACCCATGGTCTCAGTATTCAGGAGTCAGATACACTCGAGGTTCAAGTTTCAGTCCATCCTGGCCTAGATAAAACCAAGACAACAATCAACAGCACAACCAACCCACCAACCAACCAACCCACCAACCAACCCACCAACTCACCAACCAATCCACCAACCAACCAACCAACCAACCAACCCACCAACCAACCAACCAACCAACCAACCCACCAACCAACCCACCAACCAACCAACCAACCAACCAACCAACCCACCAACCAACCCACCAACCAACCAACCAACAAACCAACTAACCAACCAACCAACCAACCAACAAACCAACCAACCCACCAACCAACCCACCAACTAACCAACCAACAAACCAGCCAACAAACCAACCAACCAACCCTGTGAACCAAAGTTCCTAGAAAAGACATAAACAGCAAGAAGGCAATATAGGACTCTGTGTTAGTGCACTTGGGAAGTCAACGATCCCCAGCCTACATCTATGTGTGGCCTAACTGTTATGGAATACAATGGAGCAGTGGGGGGGGGGGTGAGAGGTACCTGGTAGGCCCATGCCAAGGTGTCCCCCTGAGAAATCATGCCATGCGACAGACCAGGTATAAGGAGGGGGGGTATTGTGGGGGAAGGGAGGGGAGGACCTGGAGTAGGGGTGGAGGCAGACAGAGCCACGAGGGTAGAGAAAGCAGGGACAAGAGAAGGACAGAAGGAAAGAGAGGCTGGCAGGGAACAGAGAGAGAGAAAGGAGGAGAGAGAGTGAGAAGGGAGAGAGAGGGGGAGAGAAGCGAGGGAGGGAGGGGCTGGGGTAGCAATCAGTCCTCTTATAGGCTGCCGTGCCATCCATACCTAGGGGCAGCGCAGGTGACTAGGCAGAGAAGGTAGCAATGGCGGCTGGTGATGACATAACTATTGCTCAGTCGCTGGGAGGAGTCTAGCAGAATAGTCTGTAAGCCAACACTAATATCCTAAGGACCAGGAGGTAATCTTTTAAGAATATGTAAACAGAGCCATAGCTTCCACCAACTCAAAAGCTAAGAAAATCGTCAGGCCTCCGAGGCGACAGTGCAGGTCACCTGGATTTGCTGTAACCTTCCTGATGTTGCCACCAATGTATTTTAAAGATGTCTTGACCTATGTATGAGTCACTTTGTTTGTTACTATAAAGTCATCATGAAGGGAGCTGGAGAGATGGCTTAGTAGTTAAGAATACTCTCTGTTCTCGAAAGTGGAGACATCCTGGCCTGTTAAGAACAGATTCTGGACATGGACTCCAGAGGCAGACAGGTGGATCTCTGAGTTCAAGGCCAGCCTTGTCTACACAATGAGTTCCAGGACAACCGGGGCTACATACATAGAAGAACTCTGCTTCAGAAAAACAAAACACACACATACACACACACACTAAAGCACTCAGTGCTCCTTCAGGATCCCAGCACCCATGTGGTGGCTCAGAACCATCCACAACTCCAGTTCCAGAGAGTCAGAGGATGGATGCCTTGTGTCCTCCGCAGCTACCACGCACTTATACCAAATACCCTTATACAAATAAAACATATAGGGCCAGAGAGATGGCTCAGCAGTAAAGAGCACTGACTGCTCTTCCAGAGGTCCTGAGTTCAATTCCTAGCAACCACTGTAATGGGATCTGATGTCATCTTCTGGTGCATCTGAAGAGAGCGACAATGTACTCATATAAATAAAATAAATGAATATTTAAAAAAACAAATAAAATATGTAAGGCAACAACAGGAACAAACAACAACAACAACAACAAAAACTATCATAAAGTTAACCAGGTTGGAATTTGAGATAACCTGAATCTATATTCCTGGGCCATGATATCCCTTATCCATCATTGAGGGTGATAGCTGTGATTTTTTTGCATGTTGATGTCTTGAAAAATGATTTTTTTGGGAGGGGGGGCTTGAGAAATGGCTCAGTGGTTAGCAGCATTGCCCACTCTTCCAGAGGACTGGGGTTCAATTCCTTAGCACCCACATGGCAGCTCTCTACTGTCTGTGACTCTAGCTCCAGGAGATTCAGCACCTTCAGACAGACAGACAGACAGACAGACAGGCAGGCAGGCAGGCAAAACACCAGTGCCCAGAAATAAAAATAAGTAGATCCTAAAAAAAGTTTAAGCTGATTATTTTTTTGGTACCATGACCCAATGTTCTCTCAATAATGTATGCTTCATTTAAAAAAACATCTTATTATTTACATGTACATCTGTGTGTGTCTGTATATGCGCATGTGCGGGGAGTTAGGAGCATCCCCTAGATGCTGGAGTTATGAGCAGTTGTAAGCTGCTCGAGGTGGGTGCTGGGAGTTGAACCCTGGTCCTCTGTATGAACAGTCTATGTTCTTAACCACTGAGCTATCTCTCCATCCTATTCATTTTTAATTTTATTTCAGACATGCGTCTATTAGTGTCTACAGCTATCCACCCATGACCAGCTTTTGTTTCCCATATTCTCAAAGTGAAATAAACGCTCTGTGCTCCTTGCGTGGGCTAATACCGCAAACCCACTTCCTGACGCACGCGGTGGATTCCCGGCTGCCTCCCACTCCACTCTTGAGGCCCGAAGCTTGAGAACACTTCGCTGTCACATTCTATTTTGCTTGATGGGAGAGATTCAAGGCGTCCTAGCGGCTAGCGGGACAAAAGGCCAGCTGCGCCAGGCTGCACACAAACTAGGGCGTCTCTGAAGACTGCCTTCCAGTTCGCCCTCAAAGTCTGGGAGAGTTTTAATCATGTCACCAACCAGCCTGGCTGGACCGATCTCGGGAACAATTGTAGGCGCTAGGCTGATTTGGGGAAAGTGACAACCCTCATTTGCATAAGCATGTATCCTAATTAGAATGTCAAAAGTTGGCGGCTTCGAGGTGGTGGTGCGCTCTGACTTCCGATCCTTTTAATTTCCTTCAATTTCCAGTCATTACGACTGTCTCCTAACTCCGGCCCTCCTTTCCTAAGGACCAAAAACCGGCCTGAGCATTTCCGGAAGTTCTTGTCTCAAAACCAGGACTTTGTTTCTATGTAAACCGACGGAAGCACAAATGTTTAGATTCGCAACTGAGGCCAGAAGCAAACACCGTGCTCGGAATCCAGAAGCTTGCTCTTCGGGTGCAGGGGAGGGGTCGTGAGTGTCTAATCCTTTTCAGGTTGTCCCACGAGGGAAAAAAAAAAGAGCATCTTCCAATAGTCGCTACTATTTTTGCTAGACGGAAGGGGCTGAGAAGAATCAGAACTCTGGGTCTCAAGCATAGAACCGCCCTGACCCATTAGCGATGTCTTAAGTATGCATCGGTGATCTCCAAGCCTGCCTTCTGGGCTCCCGGTTTAATCAGGCGTCCTCTCCTTCCGCCCTCATTCCTTTCTGCGGCTGGAGGCCACCTTGTTAATTAGATGGTGGGAGCGTCTCTAATCTCTTGGGGGTGGCTTCAGGCTCCAGAACCAGATAAGAGGGTGACTCCAGCACCGGCTGGGGGCAAGGCTGGCCTGTCTCCTGCAACATATGGGAAACCTGCCAGGCCTTCAATTGGAGTTTCAACAGCAAGCATTAGTGGACGAACCTTCCCTGCTGGGAAACGCACCCTGCAAAGCCAAGGGCGACGGCATGGCCAGGAGAGGCCTAGGCTGTTCTTAGACTAGGTAGCATCTGGCAAGCTATGCCGATTGTCAATCAATGGCCCTCCCCGGGTGAGTTTAATTTTATGGTTATTTGCACAGACTTACTTCTCCTAATGGGCAGGGAGGAGCTCAGAGCATCCTCTCTTTGTTCTGGTGGAGGGTGATGTCTTGGTAGTCAGCCCACGGACTAGCTGAAGTTGAGTCTGTTAGAGGTTATAGCTGGAAATCTAACCGTGGCTCTGGCCACCAGATGAGCTCCGGGTTCAGTGAGAGACCTTGTCTCAGAGGAATAAGGCGGAGGAGAGTGACAGAGCAGGACACTCAAGTGTCTTCCTCTGGCCTGCTCAGTGTGCATATAGACTCCCACACCTGCACACATACATGTGCATATACCACACATATCCCCTCTCTCTCACACACACACTAAAACAAAATAAAATAACACAGAAACAGTGACGGAGCCCGCAGCTCTGAGCTGCTGAGAGGCTGCACTAGGATAATGTATTAAAATAGTTTAGCACAGTGTCTGGATCATTCACAAACTATTATTATTATTGTTGTTGTTGTTGTTGTTATTAATCATTCCATTCATTTATATTTCATGAGATACCTGCCTTCACGGTTAGCCCTTTCCAACCCCCACCATCCCATCCTCCCTGCTCCCCCTCCCCTTTGCCTCTATGAGGGTGCTCCCCGACCCACCTATCCACTCCTGCCCCATCACGAACTTTTAACAAATCTTGAGTTTGAGTATTAGAAAGTACAATAAAGCCAAGTGTTAGTGGTGCATTCTTTTAATCCCAGCGCCAGGGAAGCAGAGGCAGGTGGACTCTGAGTCAGAGGCCAGCCTGGTCTGTAGAGCTAGTTCCAGGATGCCCAGGGCTACACAGAGAAACCCTGTCTTGGAAAGTCAATAAACCAACAAACAAATAGACAGATCCAGCAAGGACTAGGGATATGACTTTGTTGGTTAGTGCTTGTCCAGTGTCCTGTATGGTCTGGAAAATAATCTGTGATTGATGTAGATTTGGTTTCAAATGAGAGGTTTATGTACAACCAAAATTAAAAGAAAACAAGTAGCAGACAGGCAAACAGGCAGATGCATAGCAAAATACCCAAAAGAACGCCAAATCAGGTGCTAACAATATCCAGTAGGCATGGTTGGAGTAGCCTGACAGAGAGACAGAGAGACAGACAGAGACAGACAGACGGAGGGAGGGAGGGAGAGAGACAGAGACAGACAGACAGAGAGGGAGAGGGAGGGAGGGAAAGAGACAGAGACAGAGACAGAGAGACAGAGAAAAGGAGGAAGGGAGGGGCAGAGGGAGGGAGGGAGGGAAAGAGACAGAGACAGACAGACAGACAGGCAGAGGGAGGGAGGGAAAGAGACAGAGATAGAGACAGACAGGCAAACAGAGGGAGGGAGGGAGACAGAGACAGAGACAGAGACAGAGGGCATAAAGATCAAATTGGGGGTTAACAATGCCCAGCAGAAATCCACATATCCTCAGCACGCAGGAGGTGAAAGCAAGGAGTCCAAGGTCATCCTTGGCGACACAGGAACCTGAGGGCAGCCTCGGATACATGAGTCACCCCACACCAGTCTCAAGAAAAATGCTTCTTCCAACTATATATAAGCAGGGCAGGCGAGTCAAAATATTCAGGGTCAGAAGACTTGAATGAAAAGCCCTGGTTTGCCGGGTGGTGGTGGCACATGCCTTTAATCCCAGCACTTGGGAGGCAGAGGCAGGCTGATTTCTGAGTTCGAGGCCAGTCTGGTCTACAGAGTGAGTTCCAGGACAGCCAGGGCTACACAGAGAAACCTTGTCTCAGGGAAAAAAAAAACAACCTCCCCCCACCCCTAAAAAAGAAAGAAAGAAAGAAAGAAAGAAAGAAAGAAAGAAAGAAAGAAAGAAAGAAAGAAAGAAAGAAAGAAAGAAAAAATGAAAAGCACTTGTTTTTAAAAATAATAGATTTTCGCATGTTAGGGGGTTTTCAGGCTGGTTCCGTGAGTCAGGCACTTGACACCAAGCCCGACAACCTGAGTTCTAGGCCGGGGTCCACATGGTAAGAGGGAAGAGACAACCCCTGAAAGGTGTTCTCTGACCTCCACATATGCACCAGAACCTGTACACCCAGACACAAGCAAATAAACCGATGGAAGTCTTAAAAGTTGGACCTGAAGCCCCGTGACAGTGGCAGATGCCTTTAAACCTGGTGAAGGCCAAGGCAGGCTGATCTCCGAGCTTTTGGCCAGCCTGGCTCTCTATAGAGAGCAAGTTCCAGGTCAGCCATGGCTACACAGAGGAACTCTGACCTGAAAAGAAATGATAAAATAAAGTAAAAGGTGACTTTTAGGGACTGGAGAGGATGGATCAGCCGTTAATAGTTCTTGCTGTGCAACCATACGGTGGCTCACAACCTCCCATAACTCCACTTCCACAGGGTCCATTGTCTTTGTCTGGCCAGCTCAGATGCCAGCTATACAGATGATACACATATAAAATAAAATAAAATGAAATATTTAAGAAAAATAGTTTAACATAAATGAAACTCTAGCATTATCATCATCATCATCATCATTATTATTATTATTATTTTGAGACAGCATTTTTTTGTATAGCCCTGGATGTCCTGGAACTCACTCTGTAGACCAGGCTGGCCTCGAACTCAGAAATCTGCCTGCCTCTGCCTCCCAAGTGGTGGGATTAAAGGTGTGCGCCACCACTGCCTGACTATTCTTTAACTCCTTCATTTATATTTCTTGCTCTTTTTTTTTTTAACCAGTGAGATGAAGCCTTAACTATCTTGGTTCATTTTGATTCTCCCTGCCATGAATTGTCTAATGTTTTGAAAGTGCTTCCTGCCAGTTGCTGGCTCTTTGAACTGGTTACAGTTACAGCAGTGACTCTGCCATGCTGTACACACCACGAAAGTGAATATGGTGTCAAGGTTGGTCTCCTTAGCACAACACCAGTGTTGGGTAAGAACTGCAGCCAACGTGGGCTTACTGAACACTCTAGTAAGACCCTTATGTGTAAACTCTGCCCCGTCCCCCAGAGAATTTACAGTATACGTGGAAGAAAAGGAAATAAGTTCACAGGAAGGTCCAAGTGACATCAGTTTAAAATTATTCAGTTGGGTTTCTAGTGCGTACAACAATCCCTTGCACCTAGCAAGACTATAAATCCGAGTGAGACAGTTAAACAGGTTGATACATTGTTGCCAATGAGCGGAAGAGGAGAGGCACTCCGGCATCTTATAGTTTAGGGTTCCAGCTGGCTTCCTAATACAGTACCATACTGTTCTAAGTTGTCCTTGCTGGAAGGAGCTGAGGAACTATGCAGGATAGCCAGGACGAACTTCTAGAAGCCCAACTTCAGGCTCCAGAGACCAGAGTGTCTAGACATTTAAGATAACTTCAGCTCATGAGCTTAAGCTGCTGACGGAACAAAATAGCAACACTAATATGGTGAATAGACAACCCCGAAAAATACCCCCCCCCCAGACACCTCCCTCCCACAGCTCAGCCACCGAAGCTGGGTTCTTAGCTGATTCAGGAGCTGTCTGCTTGGTAATGAGAGAGAGAGAGAGCACCCTTTGGGGAAGGGAGCCACCTGCTCCCTGGAAAACAGCGGATGTCACATTTTTTCAGAGCAGGAACAAAGGTGGCAGGCTTGTGCCGGTGGCTTTGGAGGACACACAATCACCCCACTCCACCCCCTGCACCTCCAGAATGGTTGTTAGAAAAAGGAAAAAGAATTGGATTGCTCTAGAAACCAGGACTACTCTCTGGGTCTCTCATTTTCTAACTTCTTTTTATTCCCATTATCCATCTACTATTTGTTATTATTTTTATTATTTTTACTTTATTTATTTATTTATTTATTTATTTTTCTATCTATCTATCTATCTATCTATCTATCTATCTATTTATTTATCTGTGTGACAGTCAGAGGACAGTCTGTGGGAGTTGGTTATCTCCTTCCTCCGTGTGGCTTCAGCTTGTCCTGAAGCTTGGTAGCAAGTACTTTACCAGTCGAGCCTCCCCGCTGGTTCTATTTACTATAGTCTTTGTTTTGTGTGAAGCACCACCAACTAAATAGCCCAGGCTATCCTCAAGCTCAAGCTCACCCAAGGGTTGCCCCACATCCGGCTTCCAACAGTATTTCTTGTGCATCTGCTTTGTCCTAGCCACAAGGTTAAGTGCTGAGGATAGAGTTAGGAGCCATACAGAAGAAGTTCCTGAATTTCAGGAGTTTCCAAACACAGAAGGAAGGAAACAACATCGGATGGAGCTGAATGGCACAGGGAGGCCGCCAGGGCCACTGGGGAGCTGGGAAATTAATTGCATTTGAAACTGCAGGAGCAGAGAGTGGGATGGCATAGCCCAGGCTGGAGGCAAGCATTGGCAGGGACAGAGGGATGACAAGCACACTTCTAGGGGAGCCGCCAGGTGGCAGAAAAGTGTCGTAGGTGATGCTATTTATGATAACAAAGGCAGCAAGCAGGTTGGTGACACACAATTGTCATGATAGACCTGGAGGAGAGAGAGCATGAGAAAAGAAACCGCAACATGTCAGAGGTGGAGAAACTTCCCTTTAAAACCTGGAGTAGCCAGGTAGGCGGTGGTGCCCACCTTCATCCCAGCACTCAGGAGGCAGAGGCAGGAGGAGTTCTGTGAGCTGGAGGCCAGCCTGGCAGTGTGAGTTCCAGGATAGCCAGGTCAAAAACCCTGTGTCCTCCAGAAGCCTCCCAAAGCAAAGGACATCAACCCTGCCCTTCCCCCACACATAAAAACAAACAAACAAACAACCCCCACAAAACTGGAGTATCGCTTTATTTAAAAAAAAAAAAAAAGGCTTAAAGAGTTAGAGAAATAGATGTCGTAGATAGGATGATGATACAAAGTCCAGAAGGAGTCAGGCAAGTCAGTTGAACAAAGGATGCTACCCGGCTTTTATATACTCTCAGGGGGTGCTGGAGTTTTATACCATGTGAGTTAGTCTGCAATAACAAGGAGCCAGGAGGGGCCAGGAACTGGGAAGGACAGTGACTCAGCACAGCATGGCAAAAATCCTTGGGGAGATGGTTCACAGTGCAAGCATTGAAGATGTGAGTTCAAATCCCCAGCCCCCACACAGTAGGCCTGCATGTGTTTGTAGTCCTGGGGCTGTTGTGGAGAGAGACAAAGGCTTTGTCTGGGGCTTATTGGCTGTCTGCCTACCTCAAGGATCAGTGAGAGACCCAGTCCCAATGAAGTAAGGTGGAGAGTGACACAACAGGTGTCTTTAAAGTTTATGCCTGGGGCAGATGCCAATACCATCTGGCTTCTCTTCCTCCTGTGATCCTATAGACGAACCACCAAAATTCACCCCAATGAATCAATGACTTTATTAGGTGTACTTACAGAGCAGTAGATTAGAGGGGCTGAAGAGATGGCTCAGTGGTTAAGAGCACTGACTGCTCTTCCAGAGATCCTGAGTTCAATTCCCAGCAACCACATGGTGGCTCATGATCATCTGTAATGGGATCTGGTACCCTCTTCTGCTATGTCTGAAGACAGCTATAATGGTACTCCTATACGTAAAGCAAATATATAGATCTCTCTCTCTCTCTCTCTCTCTCTCTCTCTCTCTCTCTTTTTTAAAAGAGTGTGTAGGCAGGGGTTTGGGTGATCTTAGGGCAGCCACACTGAAAGGTGTACCCAGCAGGGATGTTGGCTTTTCATGGCTGTGTAGGTGAAGCCCCCTCCGCTAGCCCTGCACGGTCTATATTTCTAGGTTGTCATAGAGACTCTTTGGTCTTATTCAGTAAGAACAGAACTGCATGTATGTTTGGGAGGGGTAGTTAGCTACTCAGGTAAGGGTCCCAAGACCTGCTTGGTCACCTCCTTCTGAGAGGAAGCCTCAACTCTCAATAAGCCCAGTTGCGATGATCTTTGTTGAACAGACCCAGCTGAACTCCTTAAGACAGTGGCTCTGAGGACAGTCCTGTACATGGGCAGGACACCAGATGTCCCCCCACCCCTGCTCACCCCTGCTTCTTCATGGGTGTGAACATTTACACACACACACACACACACACACACACACACACACAGTAATAAAAAAGTAATAACAACAACAAAATCAGGTCAGGGTCTTGATATGTATCCCTGACTGGCCAAGAACACTCTATGTAGACCAGGCTGGCCTCAAACTCACAGAGGTTCAATTTGCTTTCTAAGTGCTGGGAGTAACGGTGTTCTTCGCCTACAATGTAAAGATAATACATCAGCCTTCCGAACCACAGCAGGTTCAAAGCATTCTGCTGGCAGCCCCCTCAGGCGGTTGGTATGGATGGAAAGCAGAAGTTAGCTGAGAGATCCGACCACCTTGCTTGAATCAGTTGGCTGCATCAGTTAACCAGAGCCCTCACCCAGTTAATTTCACTTGACTTGACCGACTCCATGTTGCCTTGGTCTGCTGGGCTCAGGGGCTGAGTCCAAGCCAAAGGTCTCCTGCAACAGTAACCACCAGTTCAACTGGTTAGTCAAAGGCTTCCTGCAACAGTAACCACCAGTTCAACTGGTTAGTCAAAGGCTTCCTGCAACAGTAACCAGCAGTTTAACTGGTTACCTCAAGCTATCAATAAAGACTCTATGGAGCTTAGCCTGACATATAATGTTCTTCTGGTCCAAATAGCTCTACCTAGTGAGGCGAGTATGAGCCATATGAGACCTTGTCACACAGAAGAAAGAAAATTCTGTTTACAAAATACAAAATTTAGAGATAGCTTGGGTTCCCTGCAGGTAGGTAGGTGTGTGTGTGTGTGTGTGTGTGTGTCCCAGTTTGTCTGTCTGTCTGTCTGTCTGTCTGTCTGTCTGTCTCTGTCTCTCTGTGTGGGAAATTGCAAATCCTTATTATGAACTATTCACTAGAAATGTGCTTATTATTAAATCAGTTTATCTAATGTATTGCCCTAGTCACTCCATCTGAATCATTTAGTGACTACTTAGTATTTTCTGGGCCTTGTCTTAGACATTGGGGTTGCAATCTAAAGCTTACTGACCTTTAAGAATGGCAGTGCTAATCACATTCCTGAAAGTTTTATGAGTGCTTTGTCTGGCTTCTGGAAGTCACTGGTGGATCTCTCTTGCCCCATTATCAAGTGAGGGGCATAATTAGGTAATCTCATAATTTTTTTGGTCTGTTTTTGTTATCCAAGACAGGGTTTCTCTGTGTAACCTGGTCACTCTGTACACCAGGCTGGCCTTGAACTCAGAGATCTACCTGTCTCTGCCTCTGCTGGGATTAAAGGTATGCACCACCACTGCCTGGCTGAAAATTTAAAGTCTCCGAGATAAAAGGATTTGAGAGACTTAACTTCCTCTCTTAATCCAGCCGTATATGTTTCCAGTGTCCAGGCATAGGGCTGGGTCCCTGCACTGACATCTTCTCTACAAGATGAGTGAAAGGTCAGGCGACAGAAAAAGCTGAGCCAGGGCATTGTTTGCCCAGAATGTCAGAAGCCCAGCACTGCACACATCAAATGTGATGGTGCACACCCGTAATCCCAGCACGCTAGAGGGGGAGGGCAACCCCAGCTATGTAGCAAGTTCATGGCCGGCTTATAATACAGATCTTATCCATAAGCAAACAAATTCCATGGAAGGTGCTAGAGCAGACACACCTTTGCAAAGGTATACAAAGAATGCTCATCACTGTGTAGAAGAGAATTCTGGGTCCAACCAGGTCTATTTAATGCTGATGTCAATAGATTTCCTCTTCTAGAAAGCTCTGAACCTTTCCTGTGCTGGTTTTCCGTCACGAGTGTCACAGGACTGTCCAGGTGTGGGACAGCAGTACTCTCAATGTCTTCCAAGAAGCCTTTGGGAAGTGCAGTACTAGATGCTTCCCTCTTCCCCTGACACCTTTTTAGTTAAGGTCCCCTAACTTTTGTCACATGTAGCTTGTGTCCCAATGTTTCTTTTGCCTCTCTATGATAATGCTTTTGATTCTCTGGTAGGCGGACCAAAAATCCTAACCTATCCTGGATACACAATTTGCAAAACCATACGTCTTATTAATACTTTGGACACTAACGGGCAGAAGAAGCACATGGGCTGTTGTGCAGGGAGATAACCTCCACGGTGCCTCATAGAGGGGACTCTTCAGGGGAGGAGGGCAAGCTAAATTAATATGAGGAACAATGGCACGAAGAAAGCAGACTTCTGCGAAAACCTTAAAAAGCGTACGTTTGACATCCTCATGACTAAAGAATACAGTTGTTCCCAGCGCAGAACTGCTGCTACTCCCAACCTGTCAGGAGAAAGGAGCGACCGAGCTGAGTGGCTCTGTGCAGAAGTCTGTGTCCAACATCTGTCGCTCTGAGGATTATTAATGTTCAATTGCTTTTCATTGTCTTCAAGTTATTCAACTTCATTTCCCCGTCAGTGCTTTAGCGGGGGATTAATAAACTATTTATGGGAAAACAGGGCTTGGAGTCAGGGTGATGGTGTTGGGGTTGCAGTCTGAGAGGTACCATCGGGGGGAAATGAGTCCAAGTTAAAAGGCTCTTGATTTGTGTGAGCTTGGAGATGATTTAATTAAACAAAAATATCTGAGGATACACCCATGGTTCAAAAGGAGAGAGAGCTTCATCGGCCCTTCCTGAAATAGCGAACTGAAAATATCGGAGCCTGTTTCTTTGCCTTTGGAATCCCCCGAAAAACAAGAAACAAGCTGAGAGGAGAGGGATAATTAAAGATTTCTCTGTGTAAATCTAATAATTATCAATGGTGCAAATCATGCTTTGTTGCTGTTCATGAGGACAGAGGACAACACTGAATGAAATGAAATATTTTTAGTGGTATAAGAGACAGGCAAAAAAAAATCCATTAAAATATTTTTAAACTCCCCAAATTATTTCGATGTTTCCATTTTGCATACAAATGTGCATGAAGATTGTTTACTAAGTTGCAATGGTAAATAATGAAGTGATTAGTGGCCCAATATTAATGAACAAGAAAATGAAGGGGAGATGCTACATTAATGTGCCAAGGCCTTGGAACCCACAGAACTCAACCACGGAACATAGTATCTAGTTGAAAATAGACACATTTGTATCTTTGGATTCATTTTAAGTTGTTTCAGAAATTATTTACAGAGTCACATTCCAGGCCTGCAACAGTATTTGAATTTCCAAATTTGTATGAATTTATTTAGAAAATTAAATGAAAACGTTAATACTTTATTGTCACTTCTTAACAAAGCAAAATCTTGCTAGCCCAGCGATGTCCGAATCAACATCTTCCGGCAAAATGATTTTCTACTTAATCATTTAAAAACCCGGCCTTTGTTTTTGATATGTAAGCTGCCCGCTGGTATGGGAAAAGAAGGACCAGGCTCACTCCCTACCCCCGCCTTGTTATTCTATTGGGGACAGCCAGACCAGGCCACTCCAGATGGTGCGTTAGCGTTGGACATAGCTTTGGAGAAACTTCAACAGACCAAGGCAGTGATGTCAGGATTTTGCTGTGCGTCGTCCCCCTCCCCCCTGCCGTTCCCAGGGTAGGAAGGTGCTGAGATGGGAGCGGAGGGACGCCCGCCCACCTGCCACCACCTGTTCCCTCCTTGAGCCCCGGGCTATAAATTCTCCTCCCTCGCCGCTCTGTCCGGCGCTCTTCCGACTTCTACTGCAAGCAGTCCAAGCGCTCCTGACCAGGCTGAGCTTCTGCGAAAAGCAATCTCAGGCGTTCCCAGAGAACTGGAAAGGCTTTCTTTCCCGAACCCCCAAGAACTGCAAACAGCAAGAAAGTTTCCTCCTCATTCAACTTCACGTGTTCGGGGTAGAGGTGGGGGGAAATGACTTTTTCCTGAGCATCACTTTCACTGCATCTGAGTAAGGGAAGGGACATCAGCCTGACTACCCAGCAGGACACAAGCCAAGGTCCCCACACAGTGTCCTCTGTTCACTGACTGATTGCACGGGAGTCGCTCCGTCTGTGTCTTATTCACTCCCGGGAGCCCCGCAGAGCGGCAGCGTGGATGAAGTCGGCCTGCAAACCCCACGGCTCTCCTGCGGGAGCGTGCGGCGCGGCCCCGTGCGCGGGAGCAGCGGAGCGCGCGGTCTCGTGCGCCGGGCCCGGGCGGCTGGAGAGCGCGGCGCGCAGGCGGCTGGCGGCCAATGCGCGCGAGCGGCGCCGCATGCAGGGGCTGAACACCGCTTTCGACCGACTGCGCAGGGTGGTGCCACAGTGGGGCCAGGACAAGAAGCTGTCCAAATACGAGACGCTGCAGATGGCGCTCAGCTACATCGTCGCGCTCACCCGCATCCTAGCCGAAGCCGAGCGGGACTGGGTGGGGCTGCGCTGTGAGCAGCGGGCCCGCGATCACCCCTACCTCCCATTCCCCGGTGCTAGGCTCCAGGTAGACCCTGAGCCCTACGGGCAGAGGCTCTTCGGCTTCCAGCCGGAGCCCTTCCCCATGGCCAGCTAAGCCACAGGGCCATTTGGGTCTTAGGGGAGAAAACTCAGTCACCTTTTCTGCTAAATTTCCTTCCCCTTTCAGACCGGTGGATGGAATGAGTTCATTGTGCCCCTTTCTCCACTTTTCTCGTGTTTTGTAGGTTCCATGAGTGGACACTGTGAATGACTTTGGGCTGATGTGAAAATAATGCTCTGTCCCTTTTACCCTAAGACATGGGGCTGGGGTCTAGCTGAGTGGGTAGAGGGCTAGCCTTGCATGTATAAAAGCCGTGGGTTCGAGCGCCAACTGCCGCGTAGGCAGAGCATGGTGAGGCACGGTCTGTAATCCTAGCATCATTCAGGAGATGGAGGAATGTGAATATATATATATATATATATATATATATATATATTCACTGTGTCAGAAAAAAATTGGATAAGACTGGTACTAAACCATCAGATTCTTACCTTCTTAAACTTTTCAAGTTTGTTCCTATTGGGAGAAGTTATATTACATGACTTGTTTATGTTCTGTGCAGCTACCTTGTGTAAATGCATTTATGCCCCTTATATGTGTGCATGCATCATGTAGAGTAAGACTTTTTTGGGGAGGGTGAGGAGAGGGTCGAGGGGCGGGTAGAGAGTATTTGGGCATGAGCGCTCTGTATTTTTTTAACTGTGTATGCATTAAAATATAGATTTTATAAAATACAACTAATGTGAGTGTGTTTTGAACTTACACATATTGGGAGAGGTGGTGTTGACTGCTTCCCAGGTATAGATAGGGGAGTGTTTTATTTCACCAAGCCAGTGTGGCGGCTTCTCTTAAAATCTCAGCTCTTTCAAAAGCTGAGCAGGAGAATCACCCTGGGTAATATGAAGCTAGGTTAAAACAGCATGTCGCTTTCAAGTACGAAGATTTTTTTAATATCCAATATTTTAGTTTCCTTACTAAGCCAGTTACTAAATTTCTTTACAAGTATCCAGATGCATCCATCCCGACACATGTGCAGGAACATCCACACACGGAACTGTACACATCTGCATACACCAATGCACAGTCGCCCAGAAGAGCATTCCTGTTTCTATAGCAACAGGAAATTAATGTCGCTTGTGGACGTGCTTTCCTTATAGTCTACAGTTTGAGCAGTGAAGGGTTCACAGCCACCCTCGTGGCTGGTCGAAGGAGAGCATCTGTACACACGAAGTGGATTCAGATGGCTTTAGCGAGTCTGCTGAGCCGTGAACAGCCCCAGCCTTCATCTAGAGTGGCTGTGCTCAGCAACACTTCATGAATCAGAGGAAGAGCCCATTCACAGTTAGCAAAAGCAGGACACTGAGGCTGTCTGTGCATTCGGAATCTGTCACAAGTCAACAAAAGCCACAGCGCCCAAATTTTCTGACTATGGATTCCAAAGCCCAGCTACCAATACAGTCTGTGTATTAAATAAGTCTATAGGACATCTCCACCAAAGTGATTGTCTTAGCTTAGCCTGGGCTCAGGAGGTAGAGTGCTTGCCTAGCCTGGCCCTGGGTTCCCTATGAAGTGCCTACAATCCTAGTACTCAGGAATGGGGGCAGGAGGGTCAGAAGTTCCTAGGTATCCTTAGCCACATGGTGAGTTTGAGACCAACCTGGGCTATATGAGATGCTGTCTTAAAAAAATATCAAAAGTCTAGCTATTATGGGGCCCCCTGGAAGGCTGTTGAAGGGTCTCCCTTTCATCTGCTGCTGTTAATAAGATAACAATGACGGTTCAGGATTCTTCCCTGCAGATTATAGAGAAAAATGCTTAGCCTCTTGATTCCATAGCCCTGGGAAATGCTATGACAAAGAGTAAAGAAAAGAAAAGAAAACAAGGTAGTAGGAGGACTCCTGAGGGTGATCTCTGACCTCTCGTGTACACTTATACACAGACACATACACACACGTGTACACACCATACAAATATACCTACACATACCACATATACAAGCACACACATATATACCACACACCACACCACACATATGCACCGCATATATACAAACACACCATATATACATAAGCATACAAACACCACACATACATAACCACACACACCACACATATATACCATATATATATATAAATACACACCACACACACAAGCATACACACATGCCACACATACATACATATACACCACACATATACACTACAAACCAACATACACACATACACCACACAAACACACACACATACCACACACTACACATCACACATACATATACCACACACACATATACACACTACACAACACACACACAAGCATACACACACACACCACATACACACCACACACACCACATATATACACTATATACCACACACACAAACATACACACATACCACATCACACACACATACCACACACTACACAACAAACACACACAAACCACACACACAAGTACACACATACGAGCACCCACACACACCAAATACCTTTGTGAAGTCAGTATTCAGATATTTTCAATCTTTATTCCGTTGCTTTTGAAGACTTGTCACAGCATTTTCTCCAATGTTCACATCTGAAATAGTTTTCTTTCTTTTTTTAAAGATCTATTGGCTTCTTCTATGACAGCACAGCATATAGGTTTGTTTGTTTGTTTGTTTGTTTTTGATTTTGGTTTTTTGGATTTTGTTTTTTTCGAGACAGGGTTTCTCTATATAGCCTCGGCTGTCCTGGAACTCACTCTGTAGACCAGGCTGGCCTCGAACTCAGAAATCTGCCTGCCTCTGCCTCCCAGAGTGCTGGGATTGCAGGCGTGCGCCACCACTGCCCAGCTATATGGGATATTTTTATCTCAGCAAAGCATGCATATTACCAGGTACCTATTTCTAGGCAGGCTTTGGGAGCTGTGTCCTTCCCCTGACTGGGCAGCTGGGAGGTCGCATGTCAGCATCACTGAACTCTGCAGTAGAGAGCCGTATTGGGGTGCCATGCCACCTGGCAGGAACTTGACATCGACCAAGGTGAAGTTCCTCTCCCAGCCTTTGATCAGGAACTCCTGTGTTAGACATAATCCCTTCCACCTAGGGTGAAGTGCTCAGACCAAGGTGAAGCCCATTGTTCTTGAGGACCTGCAATTTCCTGAGAAACACTGGCAGAGGAGCTGAACAGGTTCTGTGGAGAAGTCTCCAGCCTTTGGGGGAAGGGTTTTCCTCTGCCTATATATTTGGAGTCCTCCATTAAATTTGAGACCTTGAACAGCAGCTGTTGTCTTGGTCTCCATCTCTTTTTGCCGCCTTCCCATACATCATCCCCAGCTTCCCTTCCAGGTGACCCAGTCGATGTAACTGTGGGCAGTCACACCCCACAGCAGTGCAGGACTGAGAGAGAGCCCTGAGGGGCTCTGGATAATTAAAACAGCAGCTGGGGGCGGGGTGGGGTCTTTAAGCACCCCCCCCCCACACACACACACAACCCTCTGCTTTGTTATTGTCCCAGGAAAACAGAAGTATTTTGCAGTTTAAAAAAAAAAAGACCCCATAGTTATGGAAAAATGAGAAGATTTGTGTGAAATTCATGCAAATTATTTATATTCCCCTTAATAAATCACAGACATAAGAAGGTCCCTTTTAAGGCAGATCTTTATATTGGAAATGAAGAGCTGAAGCAGGCCAGGAGATTTATTTATTTTTTTTTATGTGCATTTGGTGTTTTGACCTACTTGTATGTCTGTGTGAGGGAGTTACAACCACTGAAACTTGGATTATAGATGGTTGTAAGGCACCATGTGGGTTCTGAGAATTGAACTCAGGACCTCTGGAAGAGCAGCTAGTGCTCTTAATCGCTGAGCCATCTCTCCAGCCTCGAGGAAATTGAATGTTAAATTAATAAAAGCTAGCTGGGTGTGGTGGCGCACACCTGTAATCCCAGCACTTGGGAGGCAGAGGCAGGTGGATTTCTGAGTTTGAGGCCAGCCTGGTCTACAGAGTGAATTCCAGGACAGCCATGACTACACAGAGAAACCCTGTCTCAAAAAACAAAAAAAAAAAAAAAAAAAAATTAATAAAAGCTAATGAAAAACAGAAACAGGGATAAGGTACAAATCTTAATTTACCGATACTATACTAAAAATATAACCGAGTACAGGGCCTGCAAAATGTCTCGGGGAAGAAGTGCTTGCTGGTGACCCAAGTCAGGGCCACACAAGGTACAAGGAGAGAAATCTTTCTGAACAGTGCCAAGGCATTTTATACCCCCTCCCCACATCACACACACACACACACACACACACACACACACACGTATAGCCGTTTCTTTAGGCCTCAGCATTTACCGCACCGTCCCCAGAGAGTTGAAGCGTGTGTGCGTGCGTGTGTGTGCGTGTGTGTGTGTGTGTGTGTGTGTGTGTGTGTGTTCATCATCTATTTCTTGCAACCTCGAGGCTATTGCTCTTGAGAGTCTGAAGCAACTATTACTTCCATATTAAAAGGTAGTGTGTTTGCAGTTCCCTAACGCCAAGGATGCTAACTAATATAATGAGGCAGAAATCAGAGGTGAACATGTTTTTTAACTAATATGCAATTTTTTTTGCATCATACAGATTTTTTTTAAAGCCCATGATATTAGCAACGTTTTAAGCATACTGATGAGCCCTTTATCCTCAAATTTGTAGGATGCTTCATTAACTCTATGAAACATTGAAACAAACAAGAAAAGGCAACTTGTGGTGGAAAGTGCTCCCACAAATTCGACTGGAGCCCAGGTGAGGGACCTCACTGGTTTGGGGTTGACTTTCAACTCAGTCAATACTTTAAATATTTCATCCCGGAGTTACCGAAGGGCTCTGGAGGACTTTTATAAGGTCAATTATGAGAGAATTTGCCTATGCTTTTGGTTTCTGTAGCAGCTTTGAGTTTGTAACCAACTTATAACATTATTGAAATAGGGGTGAGGTGTTTCTTACAGGAGCAGGAAGGACTCAGGGACAGCTGCATCACCACGGCCTACCACCCCAGCATGGGTGACAGCTCTCATGAATCTTGAGAAGCTACACAGCCTGCTGGCAGCTCCTCAGGTTAGGGCGTGTCCTTTCCAGGTGCCTCAGTTAATCTAAACCTTGTCCTAAGGCTGGTCTGCATTTCGCGCAGCTTGTCTTGTCTGAGAGCGACTCTCAGAAGTCTGTACTGTTTAGTCTTGGGAAAGAGGAGCCTGGTGAACCTGGTGGGCTCCAGAGCCCTCTCACTGAGCCTTCACCCACTTCTGTGGTTAAAACAACCCAGACATAAGTAAACATTAACCTCAGTCATGCCTTTGATCATTCAGTTCCCGGATAAAAGACACACGGGACCTTTATGTTTACAATAAACATTAATCAGCACTAGAGCTGGGCAGACATCTACCCTCTATTGTAGGCTATTAGAATCTGCTTTGCTATCGATAACCCCGAGTTATTACTTACTTGGTTTCACCTGGGTTGCCCTTAACTCCGATTGGCCAGGCCTGGGAGCCATACTTTCTTGACTCCTAACCCATGGCATCTTTCTCTTCTCTCCACCTCCTTCTCCTCTCTCTCCCTCCCTCCCTGCAACTTCCTCTCGAGCCTCCATTCCCACCTTTCCCCTCCACTGCCCAATCACAGGCTCTAGCCTTTTATTGACCAGTTAAATTAGGGAGAAGGTTCACATTGTGTTACTTGAGTAGTGATGGTCTGATTGTGTGTGTGTGTGAGAGAGAGAGAGAGACCACCTCTTGAAGAACCACTATTAGCATTGGAACACAAGCAGCATCAGGCCAACCCACTACACATTTGCAGGGCAAACATGAATCATTTGAGGAGTTTTCAAAGAACCTCCCCCTACAAAAGCCAGCTTGATTCCTAGGAGAACAATTCCTCAAGACAGATTATCCAGAGCCCTGTCAGGAAACAGCCAGCTGTGCATGAGATTGGTGTCCCCATAGCTTGGGGTAGGGTGACAGGCCAGGGGTGTCGAGTATCACGCAATTCATAGGACAGCTCCCCCCTTTGATGAATGATTACCCAGCAGTGATGAGTCTTGATATAAAATATAATCAACCCAGTAGCACAAACTGAGTTGAGGCTTGTATTTTAAGTGAGACAGCACCCCCTAGTGTCAAATATAATATTTATCTTAGTTCCTGAACAAAAGACAAGATTAAAAAAAAATACTCAGCGAGCTGGCTTGGGAGATGAAGGATATTTGTGGGCCCTGCTTTTCAGGAGTGGACAGAATGGGATATGTATATATGTATATGTGTGTATGTGTGTATGTATATGTGTGTATGTATATATGTATATGTGTAATATATATGTATATGTGTATATGTGTATATGTGTATAAGTGTATATATATTCATACTTGAAATATATATCCCAAGTTTGAATAGGAGTTAGAATATATAGGACTAGAGTCAGGAATAGTGGTGATAATATTACATATACATATTCCAAAGGCATTTTCAGAATTTAGAAAGTGGTTTTCGAGCGGGGTGGTGGTGGCACACGCCTGTAATCCCAGCACTCTGGGAGGCAGAGGCAGGCGGATTTCTGAGTTCGAGGCCAGCCTGGTCTACAGAGTGAGTTCCAGGACAGCCAGGGCTACATAGAGAAACCCTGTCTCAAAAAAACCAAATCCAAAAAACCAAAAAAAAAAAAAAAAAAAAAAAAAGTGTGTGTCTGTGTGTGTGCGCGTGCGCGTGCACTCGTGTGCATGCATCCATGTGCATTTGTGTGGAAAGGCCAGAGGTCAACACTAGTGACAGCTTCAACACTAGTGACAACTTCAACATTAGTGACAGCTTCAAATGCTCGCCACCTTTTCTTCTTGAGTCAGGATCGCTCATAGAACTCAATATCTGAGTTATCTCTCAATTACTGAGCCAACTATCTGGCTAGCTGGCGTCAGGGCCTCCCCTGTCTTTCTGTGTGTTTCTCCCTAGTGCTGGGATTATAGGTTGATGCTGCCTCAATTTGCTGCTTTTTTTTTGTGTGTGTGTGAATTCTGGAGTATAGAACTCAATCTTCATGCTTACATGGTAAGGACTTTACCAACTGAGCCATTTCCCCGGCCTGTTTTTTATTATTTTTTTGTAAGACCTTTTTTAAAAACAGGGTCGTTCTGTATGTTTCTGGCTAACCTGGAATTCACTGTATAGATCAGGCTGTCCTGGAACTCTTAGAGATGCCCCTGCCTCTGCCTCCTGAGTACTGGGATTACAGGTGTGTACCACTGTACCTGGCTGTTTGTGTTTTTTGTTTTTTTGTTTTTTTTGTTTTGTTTTTTTTTTTGAAATGGGGGTCTCATGAAGCACAGACTGGTTTCCAATTCTTTGTGAAGTAGAGTCTGATTTTGCACTCTTAATCCTCCTGCCTCAACTTCCCAAGCACTAGAGTTATGAACACATGCCACCATGCCTGACTTGAGAAGATTTTTGTTATAAGAAATATAGGATGGAGAACACTTGGAAACTTCCGTTTTCCAAAGACCAGATCTTTGACTCAAGAAGCAATATTGTAGACGGCTTAAATATATATCATTTCCCTGTTAATCACGATGTGAGCTCTGGGGGCAGAAACTGTGTCTTACTTATTTGGGGTGCGTGGGTACCATAGAGGATGTATATTGACTGGAAGGCAACATGTGGAAGTTAACCTTTCACCAAGAGAAAGGTGGGTCCCTGTGGGTTCCGGGACACAAACTCACGCTCTCAGACTTGGTGGCAAGCACCTTTTATCTGGTAAACCGACTCTCCTGCCCGTTATTCATATTTTCAAGTCTCCCACGGTACCTAGCACAGGATCTTACACAGCGTAGACACACATATGATTTTTCCTTTTGAGTAAATGAATTTATTTTTATACTGGAAATACTTGTTCAAGCCTTTCTAAGCAGTTACTATCTCCAGCTAAAACCACTTGAGAAGGATGTCAGCTGAGGGGGACCTGGCACAGAGAACATCCGAGATTTGAGCAAGGGAACTGACGACAGACGCCTCCGGTTCATCACCCTGGTTTGCCTGCAGCAAACCGCTGGGACAACGATTCCTGGGGCCACGTTTTGACAGGCTAAGAACGGCAGACACTAAATGGTAGTTCAGTCTAGGAGCCATTACCCGGCAGATGTATTTCAAAGGTCTCCACTGTGCTCGGTACCCATCTAGGCACTAGGGATGGAGGTGGGTGTGGCTTTCTCCCTAAAATGGTGCTGATTGGCTGGTGGGAGCCTTGTTTTGACCACAAAACAAGCGCGGTGGGAAATCTGAGTGTCCTAGTAAAGTCTGTTTTTGTTTGTTTGTTTGGTTGGTTGGTTTTCTCTTTAAATCTCAGGCACATTTTGGCTTCTCATTACGCGACTCCACAGGTAGGATAACGCAAACTGTTTTGCCACTTCGGTGGGGAGGGGCATCTGGCAAGATCCTCTAAGGTTAAATGGGAGCTCCACTAATGAATTCGCCAGGACGGCGATGTAGATGTAAGCCATGACAGGTGACGACGGGCTCCCCATCCTTCTCCTTTGTATCTATCCTAAGGTGGCTAACTTCTCTCAGCCCTGGCTAGGGCTCCTAATTGCTCCTAGTTGGGCCTAGCATCCCTAACACACCGGGTGGGGGGAGCATGCTAGCCCCCTACCCCCCACCCAAAGCTGTGGTGGCAGTGGTGTGGTATCTTTGGTTTGGGTATATTATCTACTGGCATCTTGAAGACGCACAGCCCTCTATCTCTCCCTTAGCCAAGGCTCAAAAAAAGCCCCAGCCAACTTTCTTAAAACACTTTTTGCCATAGGTCCAGCAGGATGGAAACTCACTCAAATCCAGTCGTTTGGAAACCACTGCGTACGGTCCGTCTTCCTTCCCCTCCACAGCCCACCCTCTTACACGGCAGGCACCCAGACATCCTTAAAGTTCGTCGCTCTCCACCACACTCCGAGAAGTGCAGGAATACACCATTGAGCTTTCCACGGAGGAGAAGGCAGAAAAGATGTCGAGTCCTTTGCTGGTGAGAGACCCGTAGCGGCTGCCGCTGGGCCGGATGGAGATGGGCGTTGGGATTTGCTGGTGCCACTGAGCTGGAAAATGGACAAAGTAAAGTGTTATGATCAAAGGAATCAATGGGAGGAACATTGCTGATCACATTTGACCCTTGTGCCAATATTTCCTGAGGATCCTTGGTAAAACATTTAAGCACAGTTAAGTCTGAGAGATCCCATTTGTAAAAAGAGACATTAAAACCCTCCCAATGGCAAGGTGGTGGTACACTCCTGTAATCCCAGCACTTGGGACATGGATGCAGGAAGACTGGGAGTTCAAATCCAGCCTTGGCCACATAGCAAGTCTGAGTCAGTTTGGACTTCCTGAGACCCTGTCTAAAATTGAAGAAATGCAGAGAGATGGGGAGAGTTATGGAGACTTTAGAAGAGAAAGAAGACTTCATCCAGGGATGGAGCCTCTCACCAGCTGGGAAGTAAATAATCCAGCCTAAGGTCAGGCGTGGTAGAACATCCCTCTAATCCCAGCACTCGGGAAGCAGAAGCAGGTGAATCTCCGTGAGTTCAAGGCCAGCCTGGTCTACATAAAGAGTTCCGGGCCAACTAGGGCTGTATAGTGAGACCTTGTCTCAGAGTAAACAAATCCAACACAATTCACACCTGCTGCTGTTTTCTCTTCCTTCCCAGCTGGAAATTACTCGTTTCAGCTCCAGGGATCTGGCTCCCCCTTCTGGCCTTCCCAGGTCCCTGCACTCACTGGGCATGGACTCACACAGAAAACACATTAAAAAAAAAGTAAACCTTAAAAATAAAAGTCTCACAGGGCGGTGGTGGCACACACCTGTAATCCCAGCACTCTGGGAGGCAGAGGCAGGTGGATTTCTGAGTTCGAGGCCAACCTGGTCTACAGAGTGAGTTCCAGGACAGCCAGGGCTACACAGAGAAACCCTGTCTCGAAAAAACAAACAAACAAAAAAAAAAAGTCTCTACTCATGCCTTTTCCCTCTTGATATGTGAGATTATAAAAGGGCTCTGGAGATGGCTTTACTAGAATTATAATCTTATATAGTCTGATAAGGTAAATCCGTGAGTCATTAAGGTTGACCAAGGACTTCAATACATGTCCTTTTCTTTGTATATGGAGTATCAGAATTCCTAGACAAAGGAGGAACAGTAAAGGCATTTGGTGCCAAGCAGTCTGACCACTTGATTCTCAAAACCAGAAAACAAAAAGTGGGGAGAAGCCATCTTCCAAGCACAAAGTATAATGTAAACTATCCAATGTATGCACGGGATTCTTCAATAATCTTTAAAGTTATTTAAAAACTGTCATCCCCACACAGATAGATGCTCCTTGCATGATGCCGTACTTACCATATATATCCAATCTCGCTGTGCATGACACGATGCCGGCTTCGTTCTTGGCTGACAGCGTGTACCACCCAGCGTCAGACTTCTTGGCTGGCTGGATGAGGAGGCAGACATAGCCTGTCGTGTCCTGGTGCATGCTGGAGAAGAGGGGTATTCACCTTTAACTCAGGTGCAGAAGCGTCTCGGTTAATTTTAGGCTTGGAGAAACCCTTTGAAGGCGGGACGGGGGATATTTCACTTTTTAACCACAGCCTAAAAAAGCCTTCATCTTGTTCTCCCTTGATTTTTTTCCTATTCCTCTGTCTCTTTGAGACAGTCTCCTGGCTGGTCTGGAACTCACTGGGTAGAACAAGCTAGCCTCAGCGCAGAGATCCTTTTTGCTATTACATCCAGCCCTCTCCTCCTCCTCCTAAAGACTGGTTTATTTGAGTATGTATGTATGTATACATGTATGTATGTATGCATGTAAGTACACCATATACATATAGAAACCCATCAGATTCTCTGGAACTAGAGTTGCAGATGGCTGCTGGGAACTAAACTTGGGTCCTGTGCAAGAGTAGCACGCGTTTGTAACTGCTAAGCCGGCTCTCCACTGTGCCTTTGTAAGACAGCATCTCATGTAGCCCAGAGAGACCTTGAACTCACTGCGAAGCTGAGAACTTCAACTCTTGGTCCTCCTGCCTCTACCTCTCAAGTGCTGGGATCTGACATCACATCCAGCCCTAACAGAGCTTTTTACTTCTTAAAAACTTAAAACCAAAACCTTTCCCAGGTCCTAATATGATAGAGACTATGACACAGATTTGCAAGATCTTACATGCACCTCGTACAATTTTTAAGATTTATTATTTTCATGTATGTAAATATGTGTGTGTATGCACTCCATGTAGACACAGGAGCTGTGGAGGCTTTAAGTGGGTGTTGGATCCCCTAGAAGTAGAGTTACAGGCATCTGTGAGTTAGTTACCCAGTGTGCATGCTGGGACTTGAACTTGGGTCCTCTGCTGAACCTTTTTTTTTATAGCTCCTTCCTGTACGTTTTTTAAAACGTCTTTTCATTTTGGAGACAGAGTCTTCTGTAGCCCAGGATAGCCTCCAACCTGCTATGTAGCCAAGCTGATAACTGTGGACTCCTGATCCTCCCTCTGTATTCCTCCTGAGTGTGGAGCGCAGACATGGACACCCTGGGTGTTTGTCCTCAGTCTCTCTGTCTCTCTCTGTCTGTATGTCTCTGTCTCTGTCTCTCTCTCTCTCTGTTGTGGATAGCCCTGGGCTTGTATTTTGATGCTAATTCCATTCCTCAGAGGGGCTGCAGCTGAGGAGTTGCCTTGTGAACCTTCTCCCCACCTTAACTTTTCAAATAAAGGCTTGAGCCAATGATTGGGCAGGAGGGAGGGGGAGGAGCTAGGAGGGATTGACAGAGAGGCTGCAGAGAGAGAAGCTCGTGGCCTGGAGAAACCGCAGGTTATATAGGATAACATAGATGGGAATAGAGTAGTGTAGTGGGAGATCTGCCCAATCTAGGCTCATAGCTTGTATTGTTACTGAATGAGTTGAGACTTCTTTTACCAGGTAATTGGGCTGGAAACAAAGTAGCAACATCTCTCTCTCTCTCTCTCTCTCTCTCTCCCTCCCTCCCTCCCATGTATGTATGTATGTGTATGTATATATTTTTTAATTTATTTACTTTATATAAGTACACCGTAACTGTCAGACACACTAGCAGAGGGCATCATATCCCATTACAGATGGTTGTGAGCCACCATGTGGTTGCTGGGAATTGAACGCAGGACCTCTGAAAGAGCAGTCAGTGCTCTTAACCACTGAGCCATCTCTCCAGCCCTGGTAAACATATTTTTTTTTATCAAGGCAAAGTGAAGGAAACAAAACAAAACAAATCAAAACTTCTGATGGGGGAGGGGCTCAAAGGGAAGAATACTGGCCCCCTCCCAGCCGCACCCCACACCCTGCCTCTTGAGACTGAGTCTCACTCTAGTCTAGGTTGATTCTGAACTCACTGTGTAGCCCAGGTTGGCCTGGAACAGATACAATGTGACTGAAACTTAGGAGCGCCAACTACACTTAATGAAAGCAGCCAGCTGCGAAAGACTGCAGGAGGTGAGCACGGAGGTGGTGGCTGCTGTACCTGATCCTGTCTCTAGTGAACGGGATGGTCTCGTTGTCTTTCTTCCAGTAGAACACAGGCGGAGGCATGCCTATGACCCGGCCCTCCAGTCGCACCGGGTGGCCCTCGGGAACGCCGCTGTTCTGGAGTTTCTCCAGGATCACGGGCGCCTTCTTCACTTCTTTGGCTGAATGAGAGAAATGACTTTTCTATTTGAATAGTAGCAAGGCCTCGAGGTTTATGCCTCAAGCTTATTACAGTCTTTTTAAGTTTAGTTTTTGAGACAGAGTCTCATGGTATATCCTTGGCTGTCCTGGAACTTGTTTTGTAGACCTGGCTGGCTTTGAACACTGCCTTTGCCTCCCAAGGGCTGGGAATACAGGCGTGCACCACAATATTGAGCCTGAAGTAGTGACTTTTTAAAAAGGGTTTTTCAAAAATATATTTATTTAAGCGGGCGGTGGTGGCGCATGCCTTTAATCCCAGCACTTGGGAGGCAGAGACAGGCGGATTTCTGAGTTCGAGGACAGCCTGGTCTACAGAGTGAGTTCCAGGACAGCCAGAGCTACAGAGAAACCCTGTCTCGAAAAAACCAAAAAAAAAATATATATATATATATATATATATTGGTTAATTTGTATATTTGTGTGTGTGTGTGTGTGTGTACTCAGATCAGCATGCTTGGCGGCAACAACTTTCTGCACTGAACCATCTTGCCACTTTTGAGAATTTTTCAAACACTTAAACTGATTTTTTTTTTTTTTTGATTTTTGGATTTTTTTCAAGACAGGGTTTCTCTGTATAGCCCTGGCTGTCCTGGAACTTACTAGTCCTGGCTTGTCCAGGTCCTCTGCATGAACAGCAGGTGCTCTAACCACTGGGCCGTCTCTCCAGGCCCCTCAGCCAACCTGCTAGGTTTGGTCACAATGTCATTTTTCTTTCTCACAATATATTCCGAACAGAAGTCTTTACAAAGGTGGTGGCGCATGCCCTTAAATCCCAACACTCTGGAGGCAGAGGCAGGTAGATTTCTGAGTTCAAGGCCAGCCCAGTCTATAGAGCAAGTTCCAGGACAGCCAGCCAAGGCTACACAGTGAGACCATGTCTCAAGATGCAAAACAAACCCCCACAAAATCCAAAAACAACAACAAACCAGCCAACCTACCAAAAACCAAAAGAAACAAAATAAAAACAAAAAAACAAAAACCAAAACCAAAACCAAAAAAACTTAAAACAAAATTACGCATTCTAAGTTGTTTCATATATCAAAGTCATTGGTTTAGAAATATGGGGAAAACAGAAAAGCCCGAAGCCCATATAAAATGAATGTGTCCTAGTACGTCGGCAAGACTGAATTAGGAGCAAAGGAGAAGGCTTCACAGGGGAGTGGCTGTTGGCCTAGAGGGAGGAACAGCAGTGCTGACTGGAATTGCTTCTCTCTTTTCTTCTCCCTTCCCACCTTCTTTTGTTTTCTTTTCCTTTTTTCTTTTTGAGACATTTTCTCTATATAGCCTGGCTGTGCTGGAACTCCCTTTGTAGACCAGGCTGGCCTTGAACTCAGAGACCCTCCTGCCTCTGCCTCCACTGCCACCACTGCCAGGTTCAGGTTGATTTTCTTAATGCCCCGCCCACAGCTGGAAAAAGCTTAGCATTAGAATTCCTAAATTCCGCAGGCCGGGCAGTGGTGGCTCACACCTGTAATCCCAGCACTCTGGGAGGCAGAGGCAGGTAGATTTCTGAGTTTGAGGCCAGCCTGGTCTACAGAGTGAGTTGCAGGACAGCCAGGGCTACACAGAGAAACCCTGCCTTGAAAGAAAAACCAAAAAAAAAAAAAAAAAGAATTCTTAAATTCCACGGGGCAGTGGAGACGCTCACCTTTAATCCCAGCACTTGGGAGGCAGAGACAGGCGGGTTTCTGAGTTCAGGGCCAGCCTGGTCTACAGAGTAGTTCCAGGACAGCTAGGGCTACACAGAGAAACCCTGTCTTGGGAAATTAAAAAAAAAAAAAGAATTCTTAAGTTCCAAAATTAAATTCTGGCTGGACCACTGCTCGGCATCTGAGGATTCTCTCCAACGATATCTCTGATATCTCTGACTTCCCTTCCTACGGTCTTGCTGTGATTGCCTCACATCATCCTGGGGGAAAGGCTCATTTGTTTAACGATTCAGCATTTGATGAGCCTGAGGCAAACATCACAACAAACCAGGGTCTCGGGAAGAGGCTCAGTGGGGAAAGGTGCTTCGGGCTAAGGCTGAAGTCCGGTGTGTGATCCCTCGGGCTTGCATGGTGGAAGGAGCCAGCCTACTCCTGCGACCTGTGCTCTGACACACAGGCCATGACGTAGCCCCCTTCTTTATAACTAAAACCACAACACAGCAAACCAGAGCCTCTGGCCCCAGAAGCCCAGAGTCTGCAGGGAGACAAAGCACTGAGCCATCACTCGGTAATGATCCACGCGTGCTCTGCCAATCTTGCCTGTTCTTGTGCGGTGGAAACAGAGGCGGTGGCGAAGGGCTCCCTGGCCAACCCACTGAGCCCAGTGGTGACACGGGACTTAAGGCTTTTACGTTTTTACTCCTCTCTATTTTTATTCTTGAGAGGAAGCCTTAGGTAACTAGGTTGGTCTCAACCTCACTGTGCAGGATGACTCCCTGTTTGCACCTCTGCGGCCGTAGGGTGTCAGAAACACGCCACCACCGTAGCTGGTCTAAGTAGACTGACACCTGAGCTCTCAGGCACCCTACCGACCGAGCTGATAAACCCTTGGTCCTGAAGTTAGATTTTATAAAAGGGTGCTGGGTAAAGAACCACGGACATGGTGCAAAGGTTTGTAACTCAGGAGACAGAGGAGTCTAGTGTGGTCCGAGAATCAGTCTGAAGGGCAAAAGGTCAGACTGCAGTGCCAGACAAGTAATGCATTGATTGCTTGGTCAACTTTTGCAATTGCTCCCATTGATTATATGACTAAAAGGAAGAAGCGGCCATATTACATTTCTAGATTACGACGACGTACCTCAGAAAGCAGTGTAGAAAATATGGTCCGCTACCGTGAAGGGGGAAGAGATTGCTGGGGCAAGGAGCTGGTCTGAGTATTTTGGACAGTCAATCTCTTTGAAGGGAGTTCTGCCCAGGAGTCCCATAGCAACCTTACCTACCACGGTGAGCTCCAAACTGAAGGAATTCTGCCCGGTTTTGTTGGTAGCCACGCACGTGTAGGTCCCTGCGTCGCGCTGCGTGAGCGGATCGAGGAGCAGAGAGTGGACTCCCGTCTCCCTGACCAGCATCTTGTGGGAGGCGTCGGGTAGCACAGGCTTCCCGTTGAGCAGCCACGTCAGCTCCGGGGGTGGTAAGCCGCTCACCTAACAGAAGACAGGACAGCCGCCATGGGTGACAGAGACCGGCAGATTCACCTGGTCACTGAATGGTGCTGTGACTTTGAACTGGGTGGACTCTCAGCCCCGTTTCAGTTATGATTAATCCATGTGATTATATCCCACAATGATGATAGAGACAAATAGTGGGGTTTTTTTGGGTTTTTTGCTTGTTTGTTTGTTTGTTTTTGTTTTTGGATTTGGTTTTTTTGAGACAGGGTTTCTCTCTATAGCCCTGGCTGTCGAACTCAGAAATCTGCCTGCCTCTGTCTCCCAGAGTGCTGGAATTACAGGCGTGCGCCACCACCGCCCAGCGATAGAGACAAATAGAAAAGCACAGACTGTGGCATCAGTAAAAGAGATGACTTTGGCTTAGATACTAATTCAGGTTCTCAAATTTTGTTCATGAACTATCTAAAAAAAAAAAAACAAACAAAACAAAAAACCTTGAGAAATATATATATATATATATATATATATATATATATATATATATATATATATATATATATATATATTGTTTTTTTCGAGACAGGGTTTCTCTGTGTAGCCCTGGCTGTCCTGGAACTCACTTTGTAGACCAGGCTGGCCTCGAACTCAGAAATCTGCCTGCCTCTGCCTCCCAAGTGCTGGGATTAAAGGCATGCACCACCACTGCCTGGCATTAATTATAATATTGAAACAGAATCTTTGGGGAAAGAAGCCAGGAGCTGGTATTAAAGTTTAGAGAGGCAGGAGAACGTACAACCTGAATATTATTTAGGCAGCAACTAGGGGGATTGAGAGCCGCACACAGACAGGGGCTCTCTGCGCATGCCTGCTCTCCAGCCTGCACTGACCCGCACCTACATTTCCCATAACACCCTGCGCAGTTGCCTGGCGTAGAAGTGATGACATCAGAGTACATGTCCCCTAACACCCTGCACGGTTGCCTGGCGTAGAGGTGATGACATCAGTGTCCGGTTCCACAGAGAGATCTTTGCCCTGCCTATGTGAAGCCTCATTTCAGATTGGGAAATTAGAATGCAGAATGTCAAAAGGTGACAGAGGTGGCTTAGTGTGAGAAAACGGAAGTTTCTCCCTTCCCTGTGACCAAAGGAGCAACAAACAAGCTTCTGGCTTCTTAAAGGATTCCAGGGACCATATAGAAAAGTCCACAAGTTACCCTTTGGTTATTGTCTCAAAATGAAGAATCAGCTTGATATAATGCCCACATAAAATGGTTTTGCTTTAAAATTTTTATGCTTCCATACTTTTTATTATTAAGATACGGTGATTTAAGTCACTAATGACACATTTGTGTATGGCAGCAAGAAGATTACACGCTATGAAAGAACCATGGAGAGGAGAATTTCCCTCCCTTCCCCACACCCCTTCATCTGAGAAAAAAAAAACCCATAAAACAAATACAAACAAAAAAAAGTGTGAAGAAATAACCAGATGTAAACTCTGGACAGACCTGGTGCTAAGGGCGGGTGCTTGGAAGTACCTTACAGTCCAGTCGACAGAGGCCGCCCTCATGAGCCACCAGATCCCCGGGGGCCTGCAGGAAGTGTGGTCGGAAGAAGCGTTCCTGTAGAGGCTCTTTGTCTCTTTCTTGCATTCTGGACCTTCCTCTACAAGAAACATTCATAAACATATACAATAACTGTATGCATTTAGGCTATATGGCTATAATAAGACATAGTCTCCTTTAGCCCAGGCTAGCTGCGAGCTCATCAGTAACCAAGGATGATCTTGGACTAATCTCTGATCTTTCTGATCTATCATGCCTCCCGAGTGCTGGCATTATAGGTGTGCAGCATTATGCCTGGTTTATATGGTACACCAGGGAAACGTGGTACGTGTTAGGTAAGGACTCTATCAAATGAACCACACCCCTAGAGTAGGGAGGAATTACTAGACCATCAATCAATCAATCAATCAATCAATCAATCACAGTTTAGAATGGATGCAAATACACACATACATAAGCCAAACCAAACCAAACCCAAAGCTTTTTGTAGCAAGTATCCCATACACTATAGTATTATTTCTGAACTCTGAAATTAAGTAAATGGGCTCTGGGCTGGGTGCTTCCAGAGGACCCAAGTTCAGTTCCCAGCACCCATGCTGGGTGCCTCACAAGCACCCTTAAGTTCCACTTGGGAGAATCCAAAGCACCCATGCTTATGTGCGCATGACCCGGCCCATAAACATAATTAAAAATAACAAAAACAAAACAAGCAGTCCTTGGCCTCTTTCTCTCTGAAGTCATTCGGTGTTAATCGGCTTAGCTCTCCCTCTCCGTGGCATTTGGCACTTGCTGAAAAGTTATCAAAATAAAGAAACAAATCCGTAGTCAGTCCGAGAGCCCAAAGAGGAGCCCCCGTGAGTCACTCAGAATGGCCGTGACCGCAAGAAAAGTCAGTCTGGTAATAAAACTACAGCTGAAATTAAAGATGACCATGAACTTGAACTAGCAAGAGTGATCAACGGTAGCAGCTGTGCTTGAAAACAAAACAAAATAGAAGAGCTATAGGAGGGGCTGGAGAGGAATCTTCACAATGGCAGGGAGACACTGTCCAAAACACGGACAGTCTTTATTTCAGTTCCTTTGGTAAGCTATGCCATCGCCAGCCTCAGCAACTATGGAAAAGCTTCACTAAGTCTTTGTGGCACCCCAAGACTCAAGGAGAAAGCCAGGTTCTTTCTCATTAGTGGTTTGTAAAAATCCAAGAGGAAAATAAGTTATGGAGGAGACTTCAGCAGAAATATTCAGCCCCCAAGTTTCCTTTGGTGATAGAAAAGTCAGTCTTTCAAAGGGGTCGCCATGCATTATGTGGACAGGTGCTGATGGTTGCAATGTTTTGAACCAGCATGATCGTGCCAAAGGGGCCGTGGATGCAGTTCAGTTGGTCTAGTTGGTTTGGCATGCACAAAACTCAGGGTTCCTTTCCCAGCAGCACATTGACTGGGAGTAGGTGATACATGCCTATAATCCCAGCACTTAGGAGGTGAAGGCAGAATTATCAGTTTAAAGTCATTCTCTGCTATACAGAGAGTTTAAGGGTCTGGGATACCTGGGAGCCTGTCTTAAAAAAAGGAGTTGGGGTTGGGGGTTGGAAAGATGGCTCCGCTATTAAACATACTGGCTGCTCTTCCAAAGGACCCGGGTTCAGTTTCTTCAAAGCTCACAACCGTCTGTAATTCCAGTTCTAGGGGATCTAGCACCCTCATTTGTATGTATATATACACACAAGCATATGTATATACATATACATGTGGGTAGAACACCAATGCACATAAAATTAAAACAAAATAATAATAAAGTGCCCAAGCCCAGAGCTTTTTTTTTCTTTGGTTTTTTGGAGACAGGGTTTCTCTGTATAGCCCTGGCTGTCCTGGAACTCACTCTGTAGACTAGGCTGGCCTCGAACTCAGAAATCCGCCTGCCTCTGCCTCCCAGAGTGCTGGGATTACAGGCGTGCGCCACCACCGCCCAGAGCTTATCAAACATAAATGTGCCTGTGCATTTTATTCAAGTGTGACTTCTGACTTGGATGCTTTAGATCGGGCTTGATGTCTGTATTCCAAGGATCTCCTGGTGGGGGCACTGCAACGTGTGTGTGTGTGTGTGTGTGTGTGTGTGTGTGTGTGTGTGTGTGTGTGTGGTACATTGAAGCAGTGATCCATAGACCTTACAACTGCTCTTCACCGTGGTGAGTGGGAGAGACGGGAGGACTTCAGAAAAGAGGGATCTCCTGTCTTTACCTGTGAGGCTGACCGGCAGGGCTGAGTCGGTTTCGAATGGGCAAACCCTGTACCATCAAGTGGCCAGAACAGCTGATCCTCCCCTGAGAAGCAGAAAGCAAACGAGATTAAAATGAGAAATCCATATTTTTCAATTTATATTAATGTTTTCTTCACCAAAACATCATTATACATCTTTAAAAAAAAAAAAAAACCCAACAAAGAGTCTTTCTCTGTTCAAAAGGGAAAAAAAAACACTGCAACTTTAGTTTTGGTTTTCTTTTCTTTTTCTTTCTTTCTTTTCTTTCTTTTTTGTTTTTCAAGACAGGGTTTCTCTGTGTAGCCCTGGCTGTCCTGGAACTCACTCTGTAAACCAGACTAGCCTCAAACTCAGTAATCTGCCTGCCTCTGCCTCCCAAGTGCTGGGATTAAAGGCATGTGCCACCACTGCCCGGCTTTGGTTTGGTTTTTAAGACAGGGTTTTTCTGTGGAGCCCTGGCTGTCCTGGAACTTGCTCTGTAGACAAGGCTGAACTCAGAGATCCACCTGCTTCTGTGTCCCAAGTGCTGGAGTTAAAGGTGTGCACCACCACTCACCACTGCTTGACTAAAAACAACACAACTTTAAATGTGTGTGTGTGTGTGTTTGGATGTATTCACGTGTGTGTATTGAGGCCTGGGGTTAATGCTGGGAGTCTTGCTAGGTGGCCCTCCACCTTAGTCATTGAGGAAGGATCTCTCAGTTGAACCCAGTGCTTGCAGATGTGACCAATGCAGCTAGAAGCTTGCACTGGGACTTCCCTATCTCTGCCTTCCCCAGGTTGAATACCAGGTGGGCACCACACCCACTCATCATTCACAGGAGCTCTGGTCCTCATCCTTGCACAGTCAGTGCTTTACAAATCTGGCTTCTGGGGCTGGATAGATGGCTCAGAGGTTCAGAGAGTTTGCTGCTCCTTCAGATGGCCTGAGTTGGTCCCAGTTGTAGGGGATCTGACACCCTCTTCTGGTCTCTGACGTCACATGCATTTTTTTTTTTTTAATGAATTTAACATTACTTGTAGCAACAATGCAAAAGAGCCAGATATTTTTATGCTTTCCTCAATGGAAATTCATCAACACTGACATTTCAGGGGGATGGACAAAAATAGCAACGATGGCTCCATGTATTTCCAATTTGAATGTCAAATGGAAATATTCTGTCCTGTCTTTTAGGGGAATCTTAAAACAGGATCATTCAGAAAAGTAAAGAATAAGATTATAGCTAGCTCTCCAACTTTTATCCATAAAGAAAAAAGAAAAAGGAAAAAAAATCCGATATGAGTTTGAGAGATATTTCAAGCCTTTTTATTTTTGTCTCTAGGTTTATTTTAATTTTCAAAAGATTTGTTTAAAGTGTGAGTATTTTGCTCAAATATGCATCTGTGTACGGTTTATGTCTGATTTCCTTGGAAGTCAGAAGAGACCAGAACTCCTAGAACTGGAGTTACCGATGGTTGTCCACTGCTGTGCAGGTGCTGGGAACTGAACCCAGGTCCTCTTTGAGAATATCGGTGTTCTTAATGTGCTGGTCCGTGCTTCTAGCCCTCTTTAATTTAATTAATTTGTATTTATTTGTATGTGTATGTGTATTTGTGGGTATCTTCAAAGGCCAGAAGAGGGCATCAGAACCCATGCAGCTGTAGTTAACAAGTAGTTGGGTGCTGGGAACTAACTAAACATGGGTCTTCTGGAAGAACAGCAGATGCTCCTAACTACTGAGGCCCTTGGTTTTGTTTTGATTTGTTTTCTGCCTTCAGACTTGATGCACTGTGACCTTGAGCTGATCCTGCTTACCTTTGCTACCCCGAGCACCCCACTACGCTGACTTGTTCCTATGTTGTATTGAGGATCAACTGCAGGGCCTCGAGCTTGCTAGACAAGCACCCTAAATACCGAACTGTATCCTCCAGCCCCACCCATGTCTTCTGACAAGGGCAGCAGAGTAGCAGACTAGCCTAAATTCCGCCCCGTGTTCTAGATAGGCACAATCACGCCTCTCTCTCATTTTCCTTAAGGCTTCATTCACAAGCAACATCAACCACTCCAGAACTGGTGTCCATGCGCCCTGCAACCAACCTGAGGGTTGGCCGCCATGATGGTGTAATTGCCGTCGTCATCGCCGTGGGTGGACTCGATGTGTAGCGAGCAGGTCCCATCCCCTTCTCTCCTCATTTTACAGTGCTCGTTTCTCTTAGAAATCTGCTTCCCATCTTTGAACCAGTAAACCTGGCAGGAGAGGGAAGCAAGGAACTATTGGTGAGGACATACTGTGGGCATCTTCTGGGGTAGAGATATTCAGAACTACGAGATAAAGGCCAAACGCCATCGCTGTTGCAAGACACTCATCATTTGCAAACACTGAGAAAGATCATAAAACATGTTCAAAATGACAGTATACTGGGCCTATACAATACCTAAGTAAAAAAAAAATACAATATGGCTCAGCACTGGGCTAAAGTTTTTTACTATCTTTATTATACCTCATAATTAGCTTAAGATACTCAAAGGATCACTATGTCTTCACAGGCGAAATGATGAACAAGGAACCTGGGTCACCCTTCCATTACCCGATGTAAGTTGTAATCATAAAACAGATGCAGGTCTGAGTGCCTGAGATGGTTCACCTTGCCTGAAAGGCTAGCGTGGTTCACTGGACGGAAAAGAAGACAGCTAGAGCATCAAGTTGCTAGCTTTACCTTCTGGCCAAAATCCAAACTCTCAGCCTGAAATATACAGGTTTGCTGTGCATGTGGCTGGCCCTGCGTGAGTGAGGGTGAGTTCTTCAAGGCAGGGCAGATAACGTGATGGTTGTAGGTTTTCATCTGCCTTTGCCCTGGTTACCTAATCCGGTATGGCACCATCGCACTCGTGTTTGTGAAAACAGATCCCTGATAGCCACACCGGGTGCAAAGCCTTCTCTGACTGCCACAGAATGTGATGACTCAGAGCTGGGGGGGAGGGGAGGAAGCATGGGACATTCTCAGGCATTTGCCACCCTCACAGTAAGGACACTGATATAGCTCTCTTTGTATGACAAAAGGCACCCTGTAGGGGTCAAATAGAAACTAAACACAATGAGAAATATTAACTGGATCAGTTTGGTGGCCAAGAGGACCAATAATCCAAAATAAGGCACCATGACTAAGAAATCTGTTTTAAACTTTTATTAAAATTCAAAGTTTGATATGACGGCATTTGTCTTTAATCCCAGCCCTCCAGAGACAGAGGCAGGTGGATCTTTGTGACTTTGAGGCCAGCCTGGTCTACATAGTGAGTCCCAGATCAGTTGGGATTACTTGAGGCCCTGACTAAAACAAAGCAAACAAACTCCCCTACCAAGTCTGATTTGTTTTTGGCCTAATGATCTTGTTCCTGATATATTTTTACCTAAATTCTGAGGGCTTTGCTAATTTTTGAATATTGCTTTTCATTTTTATTCTGTAGATATTTCACTGTAGTATGACAAGTTTGTGTGTGCATGTGTGTGTGTGTGTGGATGTGCATGTGTGTTCGTGTGTGTATTGTGTGTGCATGTGCATGCATGTATGTATGTGCATATGTGCATATGTGCGCGCATGTGTGTATGTGCATATGTGTATGTGCATGTGTGCGCACATATGTTCATATGTGTATGTGTATGCATGTTTGTGTGCATGTATGTATGTGCATGTTTGTGTGCATGTGTGTATGTGCATATGTGTGTGCATGTATGTATGTACATATGTGTGTGTGCATATGTGTATGTGCATAAGTGTGAGTGCATGTGTATACATGTGTATATGTATATGTGGGCTTTTGCTTTTTTTGTCTTTTTCCTGAATTAGGGTAGCCTAGGCTGGCCTCAAATACACTATATAGCCAAGAATGATCTTGAACTTCTGATTCACTTCCTAAGTGTTGGGATTATAGGCATGCATCACCATGTCTAGGTTTTATATGTTCTGGGGGATTGAACTCGGGGTTTCATGCTTGCTTCTGGCTTGAGCTATATTCCAAGCCAGAGACTTTTCTTTTTAATGTGTCTCTGTGGGTGGGGGTTGGGGTGGGGGGGGTGGGGGGATAGGGGGTGGGTGGTGCAGGAAGAGGCCAGAAGAGGGCCTCAGATGTCCTGGAGCTGGAGTTTCAGGGGTCTGTGAACCACCCTAAGTGGGTGCTGGGAACTGAATTCCCATCCTGTAAAAGCCGCAAGTGCTCTTGACCCTGAGGTCATCTCTCTATCCCTCTGAGATATCTGTTTCCGGCGTGAGGGACACGTGATAGAGCCTGTCGACTGGAGTCGAGGCGACAACTCTGCCACTGAGGTATGGCAGCCCCGTGAGACTTTCCGAAGACCCCGTGTAATCGTCCCATGCGGTTGATGATCAACTGGCGGGTCATTTTCCCTACCTTTGGAACAGGTATCCCAACAATTTTGCAGGTGAAGGTGACTGGGGAGCCTTCGGTAACCCGGAAGTGTTTGAGTCTTTTGTCGAAAATGGGTGCGATGCACTTGCCCGTGGGGATTTCCTCATGCTGTATCTCGTCGTCGGACTCGTCGACGGGAGTGCGCTCCAGACGGAACTCTATCTCGTTCATCAGCCTCTGCTCAAAGCTGGAAATTTTATATTCCTGTCAAAGAAGAAGGGCATGTTGAAATGTCTATGTAAAATAAACGTTATCGCCATTGTTAATATAATCATATAAGGGGCTGTGTATGCATGCCAGGGTCCCATGCCAATGTCCTACACAGCTCTCTGGAGTCAGTTCTTGTCTTAGGGTTCTTTTTGAAAGATTTATTTATTTTTATTTTACACATGTCTGGATGTTTTGCCTGCACATGTCTGTAGAACATGGGCATGCCCATGAGCTATCATGTAGGTGCTTATCATTGAACCCAGACCTTCTGAAAGGACTCTTAACCACTGAGCCATCTCTCTGGCCCCTTAGATGGGGTTTCTGTTGCTATGATGAAGACTATGACCAAAAGCAACTCTGGGAGGAAAGGGTTTATTTCGTCTTGGAGGTTACATCATCCGGAGAAGTCAGGGCAGGAACACAAGGCAGGAATTGAAGCATTGGCCGTGGACCCACACTGTTTACTGGCTTGCTCCCCATGATTGGTCAATTTGCTTTCTTATACAGACCAGGGGTGGCACCGCCCATAATGGGCTGGGCCTCCTCACATCAGTCACTAATCAATACAATACCAATACAATACAATTGCCTGTAGGCCAGTCCGATGGAAGCATTTACTCAACTAAGATTCCCTCCTCCCAGAGGTGTCTGGATCTGTGTCAAGCTGAGAAAAACCAACCAGCCACAGCTCTGCTAACTTGTCATGGGTTCTGGGGATGAACTGTAGCCTCAGGCTTACGGAGGAGAAGTACATAAAAATATATCCTGCAGTGCAATGTGAAATCAAGCTTCAGAAAAAGGCTGCTCACGTGGTAGAGAACGTCACTGACACGGATAGTTTGGGTCTGGTTCACTTTGTCATGTGACAGTTAAGTATATTTGCAAGCTTTTTGTTTTTGTTTTGTTTTGTTTTTTTTTGAGACAGGGTTTCTCTGTGTAGCCCTGACTGTCCTGGAACTCACTCTGTAGACCAGGCTGGCCTTGAACTCAGAAATCCACCTGCCTCTGCCTCCTAAGTGCTGGGATTATAGGCGTGCGCCACCACTGCTCGGCTGCAAGCTTTTTAATAATAATGTTTATAAAATTAAAAAATATAAACAGATATACCTGATCAATGTACCAACCATGTAATCCAATGTATTAACTAAAGACAAGTGTTAAGATAAGAATGTAAAGGCTGAGCTGCTCCCGTGACAGATTAAACTTTGGCAGGCAGAGCCTTAGGGACAAGGACATGGTGACTGAGAATGCTGTGTGGCCTGTTATTAAATCCCTGAGCTGATGGACAGTTTGAGCATTCGTTTGCTTGATCTCAAGGTCAAGCGTGTCTGCCAACAGAGATCCAACTCTAAAGTTACGACCTACATCACAATTCCTTGTTTGGGAAGGACTAGAAAGAAGGTGTAGCCTTGTTGGAGGAAGTGTGTCACTTGGGGTGGGCTGGCACATGCCTGTAATCCCAGTAGTCTGGGAGGCAGAGGCAGGAGGATTTCTGAGTTCGAGGCCAGCCTGGTCTACAGAGTGAGTTCCAGGACAGCCAGGGCTACACAGAGAAACCCTGTCTCGAAAAAACCAAATCCAAAAAAAACCAAAAACCAAAACCAAAAACAAAAACAAAACATCAAATGCTCAAGCCACGCCCAGTCTCTCTCTCTCTCTCTCCCTCTCTCTCTCTCTCTCCTCTCCCCCTCCCCCTCTCTCCCTGCTGCCTGTGAATCAGGATGTAAAGTTCTCAGCTACTGCTCTAACACCATGCCTGTCTGCTTCCAACTTGATCATGATTAATCCTCTAAAACTGTAAGCCAGCCCCAGTTAGCTGCTTCCTTTATGAGAATTGTCTAAGCATTTCTTCACAGCAATAGAACAGTGACTAAGTCAGGTGATAATTTGACAGCTTGAAATATTGGATTCCAGGGGTACATCTGCAGGATAGGAACTCAGGCAGGGCCGGAACCTGGAGACAGGAGCTGATGCAGAGGCCACAGAGGGGAGGTGCTTACTGGCTTGTTCTCCATGGTTCTCTCAACCTGATTTTCTGTAGAACCCAGGACCACCAACCCAGGGATGGTACCACCCACAATGGGCTGAGCCCTCCCTCATCAATCATTAATTAAGAAAATGCCATATAGGCCCCCCTACAGCCCGATCTTTTGAAGGCATTTTCTCAATTGAGGTTCCCTCCTCTCAGAGGACTCTAGCATGTGTCAGGCTGACATTAAACCAGCCAGCACATCCAGCCCAATGTTGCTCTCTGAGCTTTCTGTTACCAATGGCCAACACAGGTCCAAAGACAGTAAATAGAAAAGCTTCAGAAATAAAGCCATATGTGAAATAGCTTTTGTAAAGTATATCATTATAACAATAACTATAGTTGCTGATCTTTAACTATATACATTTTTTTTTCTTTTTTGGTTTTTCTGTGTAGCCCTGGCTGTCCTGGAACTCACTCGGTAGACCAGGATGGCTTTGAACTCAGAAATCCTCCTGTCTCTGCCTTCCAAGTGCTGGGATTAAAGGCGTGCGCCACTACTGCCCGGCTCTAACTATTTACATTGTTTTGAACTTATATTTATTTTTACTGTACAATGCACACAGGAGCATGCGCCGAGGTCAGAAATTGCCTTTGTGGAGTTCTCTATTTGTCTCTTTTTATCTTAAACGTTGATACTGGGCTCATGTGGCAAATGCCTTTACCAGCTGACCCTCATGTCCCATCCTGCTGCCCCCCACATCCCAAGGAATAAAAATAAGGTTTCATACATGTTAGGTGGGTGACCTATGTCCCACCTGATACTCAATTTCTCCTCCCTGTCTTTCCCCTCTCCCTTCCTCTTCCTTCCTTCTCTCTCTCTCTCTCTCTCTCTCTCTCTCTCTCTCTCTCTTTCTTTCTTGTACTGGGAGTTGAACTCTGGGCTTCATGGCTACATTTTGCAGTTACAGTCTCAGCCCTTAAAATGTTTTTTTCTGTCTAAATTAAGCTTTCATATAGCATGTATCTGTGTAGAAATACCATCCCAGGCATGCATTGAGAATCTTGGAACCGGTCTCCATGGGTATCAGGGGACCGCTCTAGGCAATCACCTGTCAACAAGTGACCCGAGTGACCTGATGGGGTGTTTCAGGGCCACAATTTCCTGTCAACAAGCTTCCCAGCTGTGTCTACAGTCAAAGCTGTGACCCGTGCTGTATTAAGCAGAGTTATATCCTTACGACAATATCCCATCCAACCTTCTGACTTTCAATGGTTACCTGCTGGTGTGATCTGACGTCACCGAAATTCGCTTTCTTCCCCAAGTCTAGAATCACTGAGTTCTTGGTCTCTCGGATGTAACCATCACTCACTGCTTGAGGAGTCTTTGTGGTTTTCTTCATCAGACCCTGGGGCGGTCTGCAAAATAAATCCCCGCACCTATGAAATGACTAGTCAGTCTATGAGGGTCTACAGGTCTCCATAGGTAAAACGACAACCTGGCTTCAGCCATCGGGGGATTAAACGACATATGTAGAAGCATTTTACTTTATAACTTACTTTTATTAGCTTGAGGCAAGATTTCATGTAGCCCAGGCTGGCCTTGTACTAGCTATGTAGTCAAGGATGATTTTGAACTTCTGCCCCTCGTGCCTTTGGCTCTTAGTGTTAGAATTACATATGTGCAAACCACACCCAGTTTATAAGATCCTGGGGCTTCATTCAAGCTGGGCAAATGCTCTACTACATATTTTAAATTCCCAGACATGGTGGCAATGCCTTTAATCCCAGAACTCCAGAGGCAGGTGGATCTCTGCATTCAAGGCCAGCCTGGTCTGCAGGATAGCCAGGGCTATACAGAGAAACCCTTGTCTCAAAAATCAAGCATCATCAACAACAACACAAATCATGCCCCTTATCCTGAACCATTCAATATCCATTTTGTATCGATTTGATAAGATTATCACAGACTTGACTCACTAAGAGTCTCAGCCAGACCAAGCTATCCTGTGCGCATGCCCCTCTTAGTTGGCATCTCTGAGGTTCTAAGACACTTACACAGACGGTGCGCTTTTAGGCAGCCCCATGGCGTTGGTGGGCGGAATGGAAGGGAGAGAAGGCAGAACCGAGCTAAGGAAAGCCACTGGGTTCTGGATCCGCCCGGTAGGAGAGACAGGAGTTGGGGACACACAGTGAGGCTGAAACTGGTTCCCACCGGGAACGGCATAGGCGGCTGCTGGTGGAGCCGGTGGCGCTGCTGGCTCTGCTGGGCTTAGAGGAGCTGGCTCGTTTGGGATGGCGAGCCCGCTTGGAGATCTGCCTGGCGTGGAGGGGTGAGCCATTAAGAGGCTCTCTTTGCTGACTGTCCTCTGAATGGTTTGAGGAGTATTGCTCAGGGTGAACACTGGGGAGCTGCACGGGGACACGGGTGCCGTGGGAGTGCTTGAGGCGGGGAAGAAGTGCTTCGGCCGGGCCAGGTTGAAGGTCTGTGGTGCGGGACCCTTCGCCTGCTTGCTGGAAATGGTCGCTGCCACCGGGGGAGCCGAGTTCATGACGCTTATGTTGAAAGAAGACTCCTTGGGCGATGACGGAGATGGATTTTGCAGATGCTGCTGTTCCAGTAACACTTGGTTATGAAGCTGTTGTAACTGAGTGGAGTCACTGGAGGAAAAACAGAGCGGGAGACGAGAGACCTGTTACCACCAGCCTCACCCTTCAGAGAAACCTACAGGCTGGCCTGGGGATGTAGCTCAGCTGAGAGAGATACATGGAACTCTGGGTTCAATTCCCAGCCCTGAATTAACATGACACATATCCAGTAACCCTAGCGCTCAAGAGTTAGAGATACAGGATAAGAAGTTCAAGGCCATCCTCAGCTACACAGTAGCTGGCCAGCCTGGGCTACGGATGGCTATTTTAGACTGGGGGCGGGGTCAGAGAAGGAGTGACAGAGAGAGACAGAGAGACACAAAGAGGGCCACAGTGGCGAGACATCACCTAACAACTGCTACTGAGCCTTTATTTTTTTTATCTTTCCCTCTTCCCAAGAGAATCACCAACAGAATATTCTTTGTGCTCTGACACTTCAGTTGTGTAATGGTGGATGTTTGTATACAAATTGGAAAGTAAGAGAGATGGAGACCGTGTTACTCTTGCTGAGACTGTTTCAAGTTCTGATGGCCTCCGCTAGCTCAGCTTGGACAGAAGGCATCTCACTGGGCATGGGTGTGAGGTACCGGAAACGTTGAATTCTCCAAAAGAATCTCTCCCACACTGTGATGGCGATGGATTCCAGAGCTTGGTGCATACTGAGCAGGTGCTCTACCACTCTCAGCCAACACCACCAGCCTTATGGAGGAGCTGAGTGTGTTTGAATGTCACCCGTCTTCTCCAGACAAGGCTTTGCAGACAAGATGACCTTCTGTCCTTGTTCATTCAAGTTTGCAGCCTTGCTTTAAGCCTTTAGCATTATAATTATTACAGATGTTAGGTTTGTCTCTCCAAGGTGTCCTATAGTACTACTCTGTGTGGTGGGGCACGCCTCAGTCCCTGTGCGTCAAGGAAGGAGGCTCAGGAGTTCAAGGCTAGGCTCAGCTATGTGTCAAGTTTCATGTTAGTCCAGGCCACAAAAGGCATTATATGTGTGTGTGTGTGTATGTGTGTGTGTGTGTGTGTACATGTGTATGATATGTGTGTGTGTATATGATATATGATATATGTGTGTGTGTATATATATATACACATATATAACATGTATGTATACACATGCACACACACATATATATGGGATATTTATGTGTGTGTGTGTATATATATATATATATATATATATATATATCCCCTGATAAACTTCACACTTATCTTGCTTATAAATATCACCTTTGACTTTCCTTGTTCTTAAACAGAGAAAGAAGGCTGGGGAGATGGATCAGTGCATAAGATGACTTACAGTGCAAGTTTGAAGACATGAGTTCAAATCCTTAGCACCCCTGTGAGAAAGTTGATGTGGCTGCCATACCTATAATCCAGCACTGTCCCCCAGCAGTAGGATCAGTGGTGCTCTCTGGATCCCTGTCAGATCCAAGTTCCCTGTGTCTCAAGGGAATAAACACAGGAATCCACCCTACACGTGCACATGCTACACACACACATACCACACAACGCGCATCATGTGTGTGCACAGCACGAGAGGGAAGGAAGCCTGGAGATGTGGCTGCTCTTGTAGGGGAGCCAGGCTCAGTTCCCAGGACCCACACAGAGGCTCACGCCTGCCTGTAACTGCAGTTCCACGCCATCCGATGCCTCTCTGGCCTCCAGGTGCACACACACACACACACACACACACACACATACACACACACGGGTTGTGCATAAAACTCAGGCACACGCACACAGATAATGAATAAAGGCTTTTAAAAAGAGAGAGAGAAGAAAGGAGGAGGATGGTGGGGGCGGGAGAGGTGTCTCTGCAGGAGCCCGGGCCACAGAGGCACCACAGGACTCGCCTTCTTCTCACAGCCTGTTTCTCTTCACAAGTGAATTATTGCTAATAGGTAAGATGGAAGGGAAGTGTCTTAGGATCCTATGTGCGTGAAGGCATCGAGACTGACAAACGGGTATTTCGCAGAGTTTATCCCAGAAAGAGTGACCTGGAGGGCAGACTCATGGGAGTTGGGGACATCTCAAGACCATTGGTCTCTTGTCCATTGTAAATGTGTGCTTCTGGGCCATTGACGGTGAGCTGATGAATATGAAATCTAGTGAACATGAAAATGTCTCATGTTTTAGAGTCATTTAGGGACATGGAGGAGCAGGGGAGTGGCTCAGCTGCTGAAGCCCGCTGGCTAGAATTCCATCCCTGGAACCCACAAGGTAGATTCCCACAGGTTGTCCTCTGATTCCCACTGGTGTCACAGCACTCCTAGACACATGCACATTTGTGTGCATGCATCACACACATGTACACGCACACACACAAACATATTAAAAAGACATGTTGAAAAATTAAAAATTAAAAAAAAATGTTGAAAAAGAAAGTCAATGCTCACCATGTTGAACCCCAAGTTTCTTTAAATCTTATACCTTTTCGGGGTGTTGTGGGTCAAACCCAGGGTTTCACAAATATTATGTCCTCTACCCCTGGGCCACACCCCCAGACCTTTGATTGGTTTTCTTTTCTTTTGAAAAAGAATCTTGCTATATAGCCCAGACTAACCCAGAACTCTCAATCTTCCTTCTTTAGCTTCCTGTGGGCTGGGAATACAGATGTGGGCTGCTGTGCCTGGCTGGCTGATTTTTCCTAATTTTTGGAGTTCAAGGCTTTTTTTTTTTTCTTCTTCTTCTTTCTTTTTCTTTGGCATTTCTTTTTGTTTGTTTGTTTTGTTTCATTTTTTGGATTTGTTTTTTTCGAGACAGGGTTTCTCTGTGTAGCCCTGGCTGTCCTGGAACTCACTCTGTAGACCAGGCTGACCTTGAACTCAGAAATCCGCCTGCCTCTGCCTCCCAGAGTGCTGGGATTACAGGTGTGCGCCACCACCCACCCGGCATTCTTCGACATTTCTAATGAGAGGCCAAATCTTTTAAGTTCAGACTCCACTTTAGGGAACCTGACCTAAGTTTGAACTCAGGCTGGTACCTAGCATTAGTTTCCAAGTTGCCCCCCAACAAAACCCAAGCCTAGCTCCAGTCTCTAGACTAATCCCCAACAAGACCAGTGTCTCCAGGTTAGTCCCCCAACAAACCTGCACCCCAGGTTACAAGCCCACCACCTGCCTACCGACCACCAATGCAGAGGGGAGCAGAAATTAGGTTTATGATCGGACTCCCAGCACCAGCCAATTACGATAAAGGCCACAGTAGCTTTCCAATTAGAGGCTTGCACATTTAACCTCGCCTTCCGCCATCAATTGCTGCTTACTATAAAGCCTTGACCCGACAGATATCCGGGGCTCCCCTACTACCAAAACAGTCCTGAGTGAGTGTGCTAGCTCAAATAAAGACCCTGGTGTGAGTTGCTCCTGTCTAGTGTTTTGGGGAGCCACTAACATTTCTCTGGCACCATATTAATACATGGTATGTAGATGAGACAATTTACTAAATGAAAGTCCCTTTCTGCCTCTGGGCAACAGTACCTACTAAGCAGTCCTCTGTCCGGCTGTAGGAAAGCTGTTGTCTGGAATTACGTGACTAATTCAGTACTTTTGGTGACTTCTTCCCTCATCCCCAGCCCTGCTTTAGAAAGGAAATGATAAATGCAATTAAAAGGTAATCAAACAAACGTGAAAGAGTGGTAGTGGCTGTGGCCCCTGCCTTAACCAGTACTCGGTAGATCTCAAAGTTCTAAGCCAGCCTGATCTACAGAGCTATTTTCTGGACAGCCAGGGTTACACAGGGAAACCCTGTCTCAAAAACAAAACAAAACAAAACCCAACTAACCAAAAACAAACAAATGAATAAACAAAAAAAGCAACCCATAATAGAAAGAAAAAGAATGCATGATCTTTAACTTTTAGGGTTTTTTTTTTGTTGTTTTTTGAGACAAGTCTCCTATGCATCCCTAGCTAGCCTGGAGCTCTCAGTCCCCCTGCCTCAGTCCCCAGAGTACTGAGGGTATTGGCATCATACCCTGTGGATTTTGAATCTCTGAGATTAAAGTATTAGACAGTTAAATACAAGCCTGGCTATCTGGTTTGAAGGTGGCTTTAGCGACAATCTTGAATACTGTGTGCCTGAGCCGACTCTCCCTGGCTCTGAAGGACAGCTGATAAGCACCAGGCCCGGAATCCCACTCAGAGGCCTACAATCACGTGGGAGAAGTTGGCTCACGCCAACTGTGAGGGCTGTCAGTTGTTAAACATTTCCCCCGGCCGATCAGGACACCTAATTCCGAGCATCTGCGCATGGGTTTTACCAGGCCCCAGGTGTAGGCTGTTCATTATTGTCACGAAGTCTGTGAAACAAACAAAGCTGCCTGACGAGGCAGCAATGCGCCCAGAGCTAACGGGACTGGGAAGGAATCTAAACACAGTGATCTTAAAACATAGGTCAGCTGTTCTTCAATGTGAGCCAGCCTCGGAATCTGGTTAAAATACAGACTTCCAAGTTACGGAGAGTTTCAGGTTCCGTGGGCGGGTCTGGCTTTTAGGGGCCGAGAGCAGCGCTCGTGGTCCGCCTACCCTTCCCTGGGCAACTCTCATAGGTTCATCGCTGCGCTAAGGATAGGCTTGCTGGCGTCTGGAGAAATAGGATGTTGCCTAGCACTCAGGGAGTCCTAGGTTCAATCCCCAGCTCCCCCTATAAAAACCGGGTGCAGTTGTGCACACCTGCAATCCCAACGTGAAGGAGGTAGAAGCAGGAGGACTGGAAAAGGGTCATCCTGGGCTACACACCAAAGTTAAAGGCAGCCTTGGTTACGCGGGACCCTGTCTCAAGATAATATCCACAAAAGACACATTTGTCCCTAAAACATAGGCTTTTTAGCTTATCCTAATGTTTGTCTGATAGTTTGCTCATTTTTTTAAAATGTTAATTTTTGTTTTTGTTTTGTTTTTTTCCTGGACACAGAGGAGTGAGGGGTTGGAAAGGTGGCAACTCGGATTGTGTCTCTAATTCTACATCAGTGGCTTCTGAACTGGCTGTATGTTAAAATAATGTATGGAGACTGATTCAATCAAGTTGGAGGGCATTGGATATATATATATATATTACAGAAGCATTACTTTAGACAGCTTGATATTCAAGCTACCAGTTTCAAAGGAAGGATTGTCTTGGACAGGTGGGAAAGGCTCATGCCTTTAGTCCTAGCACTTGGGAGATAGAGACAGGTGGATCTCTGTGAGTTCAAGGCCAGCCAGGGCTACAAGAAACTCAGTCTCATAAAACAAAATGAAAGGGAGAGGGGAGGGGAGAAGGAGGAGAGGGAGAAGGAGGAGGAGAAGGAGGAGGCTGGAGAGATGGCTCAGCTGGTAAGAGCACTGACTGCTCGAGTTCAAATCCCAGCAACCACATGGTGGTTCACAACCATCTGTTAATAGGATCCGATGCCCTCTTCTGGTGTGTCTGAAGACAGCTACAGTGTATTTACATATAATAATAAATAAATCTTTGAAAAGAAGAAGAAGAAGTATGGTTTTAACTATAGTGCAACCCTTCTTTCTGCTGCATTTAAAAAATTAACATTATCTCTAATTTCTACAGGAATGGTTTACTGAAAGAATAAGAAAACAAGCAAACCATCTGCCTGGGGAAGGGTGAGCCTTCGTTGTCATGCAAAGCTTGTGCAGACGCAGCCAATCACAGCAAACCTAGTCTGTGCGGTCCCTGCACAGAAATAACTGAGGCCCTGGCCTTTCCGGTTATACTGATGATTATACAGTGTGTTTACTATAGTGAAATACCACACAGCACCCCACAACTGTGCAATAATTATGTGACAAATTAAAAAAAAAATAAAGGAAAAACTACTCAGGACAGAAGGGCTGGCTCAGCAGTTAAGAACTCTGGCTGAAGCCTGGCGGACGGTGGCGGTGCACGCCTTTAATCCCAGCACTCTGGGAGGCAGAGGCAGGTGGATTTCTGAATTCGAGGCCAGCCTGGTCTACAGAGTGAGTTCCAGGACAGCCAGGGCTAAACAGAGAAACCCTGTCTAAAAACAAAACAAAACAAAAGCTCTGAGTGCTCTTCCCGATGCTTGATCCTCACGTGTCCAGTTCCAGGAGATTGGACACCTGCTTCCGGCCTCTGTGGGCACGGCACTTCCACGGTGGGTATTCATGCATGCAGGCAAAAATACCTATACACGGAAAAAAATACCCATCATTTTTTAAGGTAGTAGTACAGGCTGTGGGCATGTGAGTTTACAAAGAGTATGTATGTGTATGTATATATAACATATAAATACAGTTAAGAGAAAACTGAAAAGGTAAAAAAAAAAGGGGGGGCAAGGACTGTTAAAGAAATATATAGTGATGAGGATTGGATTTTTAGAGGGTGTCACTCATTGCAAAAAAATGTTTTTATTAATTGTCCACCACTATTCATTCTGCACTTTATGAGGAAGCTGACTTTTTTCCCCCTTTTGTGTCATTAGGCTTTAGTTTCTTTAAGACCGGGTCTCATGAGGCCTAGGCTGGCCCCGAACTTGCTATGTAGCTGAGGACCACCTTGACCCCCTGATCCTCTTGCTCTGACCTGTGCTAACATCACAGTGGCCCTGAACTTGCTATGTAGCTGAGGACCACCTTGACCCCTTGATCCTCTTGCTCTGACCTGTGCTAACATCACAGGTGTGTGCTTTTGTATCTGCCTAAAACATCTTGGGGGGGGGGTGCTGATTTTTTTTTTCCATGATTGCAGTATGTGTAACTAAAGACTACACTTGCAGTATGTGTAACTAAAGACTACACTTGCAGTATGTGTAACTAAAGACTACACTTCCCAGACTCCTTTTCGGCTGGCATAGCAGCTGACTCAATGCTGGTCAAAGAGATGAAGTCAGAAGAATTTGGCTGAGATCTCTAAGAAGGCATTTCAAAGGGCTTCTAACATGGAGACTGTGACTTCTGCCCGTTTGCTCTTCCTGCTTCTGAAGTGGACACGTAATGGCTGGACAGTCAGACATCCTGCCCAGGAGAGGCCGCAGGGAACATATGTTGGTGAAGGCACAGTAGACAGGAAGAGACTCATTCTTAAAATAAAGTCTTCTATGTTTAACCTGTTACTTCAGGTTTTCGGTAACAGAAGGCTCACCACCTTAAATGGCCCATCCAGACAGTCTGTGGATGAGAAAACACCCCACAGAAAAGGCAGACCCCAAGGGAACTGTTTGGTCTACCCAGCCCCCAACTCCCGTCTCTGAGAACCATACATACTCCAACCAAAAAACAAGAGACAGAGTTGTAAACCGGAATTCCATGTCAGCACATGCCACTCCTCACAAACAAATATATGGGGTTTTGTTTGTTTAAAAACACAAATGATATCAACCTCTGGCCTCCACATGCACACACAAGTTCATGTGCACCTACACACACACACACACACACAGACACACACACAGACACGAACAAAGAGGAAAACCGGAACACCATCCATTCTCCACCTCATTGCCCCACTCCCAGCTTCCGGCTCCCCATCCTTGGTTGTGTGTCTACACAGACGAGAGTTGAAACCTGATCCATCCGCCTTTCCCATCCCTCTGTCTATGTGGCTTCCCAGGTCACATCCTAGGAATGTGCCTTTGGGAACTGGTCCTGTCTCCACTCATGGCCGCTTCACGAATAAACGCTTTTTCTCCTGGAAATTCACCGTCTCAGTGAGCCTCACACTGTGTGGTGAGCAAATGCGCCTGGTTTGCTGACCAAAGTAAAGAATGATGAGAATGGCACCTGGTGAGCCTCCTTCCTGCTCCACTGAAGGACAAGTGCCGGGCCTGATACTGTGTGTGTGCTTGCTGACCGTCCTAGTTAGCGTTCCTATTGCCTCAACAAAATGCCATGACCGAAAAACAAGTTTGGGAGGAAAGGGTTAATCTGGCTTACACTTCCTTATCACTGTTCATCACCCAAGGAGGTCAGGACAAGAACTCAAGCAGGGCAGGAACCTGGAGGCAGGAGCTGATGCAGAGGCCATGGAGGGGTGCTGCTGACTGACTTGCTCAGCCTGCTCTCTTATAGAAGCCACGACCACCAGCCCAGGGATGGCCCCACCCACAATGGGCTGGGCCCTCCCACCTTGATCACTAATTGAGAAAATGCCTTACAGCTGGATCTCATGGAGGCCTTTCCTCACCTGAGGTCTCTTTTTCTCTGGTGACTCTAGCTGTGTCAAATTGACACACAAAATCAGCCAGTATACTGACCTTAAGCATTTATATAGTTATAATAAAAATTTTATCACTAGCTGTAATATACACCATCACTAGCTGTAACAGATGAGGATGAACCACAACATGCTAAGGTCATGCTCTGTACTTGCTTGGCTGCAGGAGTACTTGAACACGGTACGACTCTGCCATGGACTCTGCAGGGTCGAGATCCTGGGCCGAGTCGAAAGACCAAGGCTTCTTGTATTCCATTATAGTCACAGAAATCACGCTATTTTATACCATGTACTCAACATTAGCAAAGGACTATCTAAATAAATTGAAGGTTTCTCTAACGAGCACACAGGCTCAAGTTGGTGCCGAGACACACAAGGACAGAAGAATGGACCGTCAAGATGGTCAGGTATAGGGCTGGAGAGGTGGCGAAGTGGTTAAGAGCACTGACTGCTCTTCCGAAGGTCCTGAGTTCAAATCCCAAAAACCACATGGTGGCTCACAACCATCCGTAATGAGATCTGACACCCTTTTCTAGTGTATCTGAAGATAGCTACAGAAGATTACATATAATAATAAATAAATCTTTTTAGATTGGAGTGAGCAGAGTTCCTGAATTCAAATTCCCAACAACCACATGATGGCTCACAGCTATCAGTACAGCTACAGTGTACTCATGCACATAAAATAAATAAATTAATAAGTAAAAAAGGATTTTCAGGTACAAGAAAGAGTGTTCTACTCTGGGATAGAGAACTATAACATTAGAAAGATGCAGTCAAGCCGGGTGGTGGTGGTGCACGCCTTTAATCCCAGCACTTGGGAAGCAGAGGCAGGTGGATTTCTGAGTTCGAGGCCAGCCTGGTCTACAGAGTGAGTTCCAGGACAGCCAGGGCTACACAGAAAACCCTGTCTCGAAAAAACAAACAACCAACCAACCAAAAAAAAAAAAAAAAAAAAAACCCAAAAAACAAGAAAACAACAACAACAAAAAGGTGCTTCTGAACATAGGTGCCTAGTCGCTGGCATGGGGCAACGAGGAGGGCGGGGCAGCCACAGACTGCTAATACTGATGAAGACAGTAGAAGTGTGTTCATGGCGACACAGAGACGCACTTTCTGCATCACCCTCGATGTCCACTTTCTCACTTGGCATTAGGTTTTCCAACTCTATCTTGTTTTGTTTTTGCATTGCTTTGGTCTGAGGCAAGGCCTTATGTAGCCCAGGCTGGCCTCAAACTCCATGTAAAACTGGAGTTGACCTTGAATTTCAGATCCTCTTGTCCCCACCTGGCAAGTGGTGGGGTCTCGGGTGCTCCCTACCTTACCTACTGCAGGGCTGGGATCAAGCCCTGGATCTCGGGCATCCTGGGAAGCACTCTTAGCAACCGAGCTACTGTGTGTGTGTGTGTGTGTGTGTGTGTGTGTGTGTGTGTGAATGTGTACATGTGCACACGCATGTGGGTGTACACATGTGTATATGGGACTCACGTGGGTCCCAGGGATTGAACCTGTATTTTGGGGGCCTGTGTGGCAACCCCCTTTACCCAGCTGAGCCATCCTACCAGCCCCCGTCTCTGTAATATTCAAGGTCAGACTCAAGGGAGGCTCACGAGCAGTCACAGTTGCTCATTCTGTTCTTACTTACAGTTTGGGTTTGGCCAGGACCGGAGGGGGCGCCTTGACAGGTGAGGAAGGCTCTGGGGTTCTGGCTTCCGGTCCATTGAACCTCTCGGGGAAGGAATCCGGCCTGGTCTGGCTGGTGTTGGCCTCGCTGCTCCCAGAAGACGCCTCCGTATCTTTGTCGTCTTCGGGCAGGTTGAAGTGCACCCGGAGCCCGATCCTGGAGCTGGACCGGGGCTCGTTATGGTTCACCAGGACCCCTTCAAGTTTGGGTTTGGGGGGCTGCTCCTCCGAAGGAGGCTGTGGGTTGGGTGGGGAGGGCGGCTGTTGCTCAGTCGCTGCCGCTGCCGCTGCCGCTGCCGCTGCCGGGTTGGTGGTGGAATTGGCAGAGTGAAGAGCTCCATTGTCACTGATGTCGTCGTTTCCTGAGAGGACAATAAGAGAACCCAGGCTGCAGGCCACCCAACGGGACTGGCATGGGACTGTCACCTCCAGCTGGGGGTTGCCGAGGAGGGGGCAGCAGGTGGGCAAGGGGGAAAAATATCAGACCAGGTAGATGCACACACAGAAAGCTGCTTGCTAAAGATAGGCCAAATCTGGAGCATTTAAGAATGGTGAGTGTGTGTGTATGTGTGTGTGTGTGTGTTGTTGAACTTGGGTACTCTGGAGGAATGGCCAGGGCTATTTTGGTTTTTTCAAGACAGGGTTTCTCTGTGTAGCCCTGGCTGTCCTGGAACTCACTCTGTAGACCAGGCTGGCTTCAAACTCAGAAATCCGCCTGCCTCTGCCTCCCAAGTGCTGGGATTAAAGGCATGCGCCACCACTGCCCGCTGGCCAGGGCTCTTAACCGCAGAGTCATTTCTCCAGCCTCTAAGTTAAAGCTTCATGGTTCATACTTGTAGATCGGGATGGAAAGAAGACGTTCCCCTCACAGCCGAACTGCTAGGGAGCACTTACCTCTCACGTCTAACTGCGCGATGCTAGACACCGTGCCGTATTTGTTGCTCGCGGTGCACGTGAAGCATCCCGAGTCTTCCGAGAACACCTCAGCAATGACTAACGTGCAGATCTCCTCTGTGTGCCAGTGAGGCAGAAAAGGTCAGAGACTTAATCACGGAGACAGAATCCGGAGACTTACTGATAGCAAATGACACAGCCGCAAAAGTCGATACAAGGAACTGACTTAATTAGTTCTTCCAAAACAACCGCACCAAATAACTATTTGATCAAACTGACTGGTTAGGAGTCCAAAGATAAAAAACCGACGGCTTTGTGCCCTAGTCTGAGAACTGATTGGAGGGTTTTGGGGAGCCCTCTACGGATTGAGCCCCATCCCAAAAGGTGCAGCTCAGTCCTGCCTCAAATTCTTGACTCTCCTGTCGTATTCTCTCCAGCGTTTGCCAGTTAAAGTGGACCAAGACCAGCGGTTACACATGATGCATGTTCTGTTTCTATGTCGCCGAGTCAAATGAGAAAACTTAAACTAGCAACAAACTTGTCAAAAGTCACAAAAACAAACTAGGGGTCAAAGGAAGGAAAAGGAAGGGTGTGCATGAAAGAGAAAAAACACCGAAATAGGTTTCCGACCTCCAATCCCTCATTACCTTCAAGGGGAAATTCCACTGTGAGATTGCTTTAAACAGAGACCACAGTTTAACACTGGGCAGAAGGGCTGGGGCTGTCTCTCAGGGTGAGAGAACTGCCATGCTATGCGTGAGGTTCTGGGTGTGATCGCCAGAAGCACAATCAACTGGACAGCTATTAATTGCCGATAAATGCTTTGTTTACATCGTGTCAATTAGCTGGTAGAGAACAGAGATTCCAGGTGAGGAGGGATCAAAGCCCATCTTCCTTTGTAATCCCGCAGTCGTTCCTGTGGGTTAGCCCGAAGTCTTGTGACAGCACAGGTAATTCTCAGATAGGATTAGAGCCTAAAATTAGTACAATTAGATATTCTTTGGCAACTAAATCAGAGCGGGTCGTTAAAACAAAATCACTGAAATAGTTGTGTTAGGGGAAGCTTGGTATCTCTACTTCGAGATAACTGAATTAAGTCAACAACCTCATGCCAGCGCAGCGTTCTCAACCTGTGGGTTGGGGTCACATATCAGATGTCCTGCATATCAGATATTTACATCATGGTTTCAAACAACAGCAAACTTGCAATTACAAGATAGCTAGGAAAAATAATTTTATGGTTAGGAGGCCACCGCAACGTGAGGAACTGTATTAAAGGGTTGCGGCATTAGGAAGGTTGACAACCGTTAATCTAGTACTTCCCAGGAGACCATGACAGACAGACAATACTGGTTACTCCTTATGAGAAAGAACTGTTGTCTTTAATATGTGCCCGGGTCTAGTGTTGATGGACCATAAGACTGTTTTGTGCTTACTTCTGGAATGCCTTTGTCCTGAGAAGAGAATTGTAATGAAACTGTGAACAATCTTGTCACCTGGGTTACAGATACAGCCTGAGGGCTCTGGTTTGGAAAGGACTCAAATTGTCTACAGGCGAATGCTTGCTGGCTCCCACTTCTGTTTCAGTATTCTCCAAAATTAAAAAAAAACAACAACAACAACAAAAAAAAAACCTCTATATATTCCGGAATCTGACCCATAAATTATTCTTTATTTATTTTGACTGGTACCCTCACGCCAGTCAAGGCCGTGGATCAAACTTGGAGTAAACTAGGTCAATGTTCTCTGTTATGCACATTCCCAGCCTCTCATCCGTTAAGATCGAGACACAAAGGCTATGGGGACTGGACTTGACCCTGCACTGAAGAGATGCCAAGTCTGGTTTTAAGGAGGGCGTGAAATGGGCGGGAGTAATGGTAGGAGGGAAAATATCCCCAAGAAAATGCTAAAAAAACAAAAAAAAACTGGACTCATATGAGGTAATGAATTGATATGCAAATTTGAATGTGCTCCATCTCCCCGCCCCTTCTACAATAACAGCTAGAGTTCATTCGGATTTTTCTGGAAATTTTTATTCTCACTTTGTCTTGACACTAGGGCAACGGTGACATATCACCACACATGTGTGTCTCAAACCACTCATCACACAGGAGGAAGGGAAAGGTGAGATGATCCTTACCTGGCTCTGCCATGGACCGAGGCTCTGAAGAGAGAAAAGAACAAACGGTCGTGAGCATTTATCGGCTGGGAAGTTACATTTCATCAGAAGCTTTGCCCCCCCCCCCCCTGTGTCTTGCTTACTTGACAGCAAGGTGATAAGGACAATCTGTCAAGGTTATATGCTAACCCAGGTACCAGTGACCTCAGGGAGGCTACAGGGGGCAGCTGGAAGTAGCTGAACGGTGCCTCATCTTGGAGCACCTTGGGTTAACACAGTGAACCATAAGCTTCAGGCCTCCAGGCAAGGATGAGTACCAGAGGGAGGTGAGATTCAGAAGGACTAGCCTCTATCTATCTATCTATCTATCTATCTATCTATCCATCCGTGTGTGTGTGTGTGTGTGTGTGTGTGTGTGTGTACACGTACCCATCCATGTATGCAAGTATGTATGTACGTACGTATGTATGTATCTATCATCTACTATCCATCCATCTATCCATCCATGTATGTATGTATGTATGTATTCATCCATCCATGTATATATGTATGTGTGTATGTATGTATCCATCATCTATGTATGGATATGTTATATATGTATGTATGTATGTATGTGTGTATCATCCGTGTATGTATGTGTCTATATATGTATGTATGTATGCATCCATCCACTAATCTATCTATCTATCTATCTACCTATCTATCTATCTATCTATCTATCTATCTATCTATCTATCTAGCATCTGTTTTGTGCATTCCACAGCACTCATGTGGAGGTCAGAGGACAATCTGCAGGAATCAGCTCTTCCCTTCCCTTCATGTGGATCTTGGAATCAATCTTGGGTCTTAAGGCTGGAAGGCAAGAGCTTCTCTCCCTCTGAGCCATCTCAGAGACTCATGACCTGCTTTTCCTAGAAGAACGCTCATGAAGTTTGAGAAATATTTCTCAGCTCTGGTTTCTCAAGTGTCTACAAAATGTAGTTTCTTCCTTCTATAAGTTTGTAAACTTAAGGGCCAATTGGGACATGCAAAAGATTCCCTGAAGGCAGCAAGTTCATTGTCCTAAAATTGTTTGGTTTTCCTCAAAGTGCCTACCACAAAATACAGGCATTAAATTATCCAATTCAGGCATTATCCAATTTCAGGCATTAAGTAAATAGCCGTACATATACCACCCATCTTCAACACAATACACAGAACTACCGAAGTGTTTTCCTTTCTCAGATAGTGTTCAGCATTATTGCTGTTGCTGCCACCATGCCTGTGAAGGCCAGAGGAAAGACCTCTCCTTGCACTACGTGAGTCTAGGATATAGGCAGACACCACTACCCACTGAGCCATCTCTCTGGACTATGACTTATACTAGTTTTAAAGGTAACGAGTCTTATATGCAGCTTAGCGGTAGAGTTCTTGTCTGCCATGCAGGTCTTGGGTTCAATCCCTAGCACTGCAAGAAAGAAAAAAAAATCATAATGGCTGGCATGGCTCAGCGGGTAAAGGCACTTGTCACCTAAGCTGATGGCCTGATTTGAATCAGAAGGAACCACACAGGGAAGGGGGAGGATCTGCAAGCTGTCCTCTGACCTCACAGGTGTGCTGTAAACATGAATCCACACATACAGGCATGATAAATACACGCAACTAAAATCTAAAATAGCACATAAAACTAAGAACAATACGTGAATATGAAAAGATGTCTATAAACTCTAATGTAAAAACATATTTGGCCATGGTGGAACATGCTTTTATCACTGACACTTGAGAGGAAAAGGCAGGGGAATCTCTCTGAGTTCAAGGCAAGCCTGGTCTACATAATCCCAGGTCAGCCAGAGCTACACAGTAAGACCCTGTCTCAAAATGAAAAATTAATTACAAAAAAAGACTGATTTTTTGTGTGTGTGTTTTTCAAGACAGGGTTTCTCTGTGTAGCCCTGACTGTCCTGGAACTCACTCTGTAGACCAGGCTGGCCTCGAACTCAGAAATCCACCTGCCTCTGCCTCCCAGAGTGCTGGGATTACAGGTGTGCGCCACCACCGCCCAGCTCTGATGTTTTAAAAAATTAAAAATACGTATGGAGAAATCTTGGTGAATATACCAATATATTAATACAATTTATCTTTGGAGACATTCTTTAGTTTACTTTTGTTTTTAAGAAAGGGTTTCTCTGTGTAGACTAGGCTGCCCTCAAACTCTGAGATCAACCTGACTCTACCTCTCGAGTGCTTGTGCCACCATGCCCAGCACTAGGAGACATTCCTACAAGTGATTTAAGAAATTAAGAAATCTTAGTTTAAGAAATTTGAACCGATCTTTTATGCATATGGGTATTTTTGTCTGTGTACAATGTGCTGCAGTACCCACAGAGACCAGAAGAGGGTGGCAGATCCCCTGGAACTGGAGTTATAGACAGTTGTGAGTCTCCAAGTGTGAGCTGGGAATTAGCTCATGTCCTCTGGAGGAGCAGCCAGTGCTCTTAACTGTTGAGCTATTTCTCCAGCTCCTTTACGTTAGCTTTTCTTTTCTCTTCTTTCTTTCTTTTTTAACATATATTTAATTTTTTTAAACATTAAAAACAAACCTATATGAAAACCCCTATTTTTAAAAAGTAAAACTATCAGTAAAGCATCAACTTACTCTTCTGTAAGATCCTGAAGTCTGGAGAGTCTTCTATTAAGGTCCCTTCTCTGTACCATTCGACTTTTGGAGACGGGGCCCCTTTCACTCTGCACTCAAAGACAACCAGCTGCCCTTCAGAGGCTGACAAGTTCTGCAGCATCTGGGGTGAGCGAGAAGTGCTGTTAAACCTATGAACTTGGGGACCATAGCCCACTCCTGGGTGTTAGGGAGCCCCTCTCCACCCTTGGATAGTTTCCACATCTTCGATGTTTCCAGCAGCTTTACCCCAACCCTCCTAAGGTTCTTTCCTCATTATTCCTCTTTTAAAGATTTATTTAAATGTTTGTTTGTTTGTTTTATGTATATGAGTACACAGTTACTCTCTTCAGACACACCAGAAGAGGGCAGCAGATCTTATTACAGATGGTTGTGAGTCACCATGTGGTAGCTAGGATTTGAACTCAGGACCTCTGGAAGAGCAGTCTTAACCCCTGAGCCATCTCTCCAGCCCCCTCATTGTTCTTCCTTGCCTCCACTTCAGTGCTAATCAAATTTATCAAATATTAGGTAAGAGTAAAGGACTTTTTTGTTGTTGTTTTTTTGGATTTGGTTTTTTCCAAGACAGGGTTTCTCTGTGTAGCCCTGGCTGTCCTGGAACTCACTCTGTAGACCAGGCTGGCCTCAAACTCAGAAATCCACCTGCCTCTGCCTTCCAGAGTGCTGGGATTACAGGCGTGCACCACCACCGCCTGGCTATAAAGGACATTTTTTAAAAACTAATTTCTGTTATTATTTGTTAGTTTTCTTTATTTCTTTACTCATTCACTCGTATGATTTGTGATTTTTTTTTTTTTTACAGTTCTTGTCTACCAACAAACTTATTTGTATTTGTGCATTGCTCACGTTGATAACCCTTGCCTAGTGATATGGGCTGTATGGTCCCCCTCCCACCAGCTACGAGCCACGCCTTATTCACAAAAACACAAACCTACTTAAAAATATTACAAAGTAAGGTGGTTCTGGTCAGATGAACAGTTTTCAAGCATGAGTTTTGTAGATGACAAGGTTTTGCTCTAGTATCCAAAGGTGTCTGTGAATTGGCATCCTGACAGTCAGGGGGCACTGCAGTTCAATGTCAGTATTTTGTTCTTTCTGTAGTCCCAAATCTGTTTGCTTGAAATCATTCATGACCCAAATAACAGTAGTTTTCTGAATTAATGAAAGTGCTATTGGACTGAAAAATCCAGTCATCCCCTCCCTTCCCCTAGGAAGCAGGCAACATCCGTGAGCCCCTGTATGCTGTGCTCTTCCCTGACCTCTGAGAAAACTCTGTGCTCAAATGCTAACTTTGGGGCCTACCAAAACCTTCAGTGGCCATTAGAAACCTCTTTGGAATTCATGGAGTTTTCATTACTTCTGAGGTAAACCGGTTAGAAAATAAATCAACCGTCCCCAATAAAAAGAGTAGTGGCAGAAGGGACTGTGTAATTGACATATGGCGTGTTTATAAAACGGATCTATACAGAATGAAATCAATCCACTCCTTCTAACATTACTTGTGGCTCGGTGGTTCATTTGCTAAGCGGGTGGGTTTTCAGCCGGGGGTCTGCGACGCTGTTTTGCAGAAGGACCCTCTTGTGAGGCTGTGTCACAGCTGAGAGAAGCCCCGTCTCATGGTTGTAATTTTTTTCATTTGACAATGAAAGTGGAGACCTGTGAGAGGTCAGCCAAGACACTGGTAGTGCGACTGAGTACAGGGAAGGCCGGCTAATGTCTAGGGGAGGAGGGAGAAGTTCATTCTAGCAGGGGTCAATACCCAGAGGGGAAGAGTCCAAGGGTTATCTTACAAGCCATTTAGAAATAGTGGCTGAGAGTTAAAGCCATTATTGTTGCAAATTGTAGGGCATTTTTTCTCTTTTTCTGAAAAGTTTATCAGCAAACTGATACTTAAAACTTCTTAAAGTTCCACTTTTAATTATGTGTATATATGCATACTTATGTACATGTATGTGGATGGAGTGGCACCAGGACCCTCCGGAACTCAAGTCACAAGCTGTGGTGAGCTGCCTGGTGTAGTCATCTGAACTCTGGTCTTTGGAAAAGCAGTTCAGGCTCTTTACTGCTGAGGCTTTTCAAACCTTCAGCCCCACAACTGAGTCATCTCTCTGGAGCCGTTTCGGTTTTGTTTTTAAAAGTGGCTTTGTCATGTAGCTGAGGGTGACCTCGAACTCTTGAGTCTCCGGCCTCCAACTCCTGAGAGCTGAAAATCCGAGAAGCCTGCACCATTAGGCCTGGAAAACCCAAGGTCTTCTACAAAGTCTCAGAAGGAGATGATGGCTGTTGTGCCTAGCCACACATACAGATTAGTTAAGCCATTGGGACACTGTGTGGATGGCGCTGTCCTAGTTAACACAGTAGACCTTAGGCATCCTCTGATGCTGTGTGATGCTCATGTGGATAATACAATGTGTCTCCCTAGAAGTTCACGATACAATGCGTCTCGCTAAACACTCCCACCTTAGAAGCTTGTTCCCTTGTGTGGCTTTGTTAGGAGGGGTGACTCAAGAGGTGAATTGTTACCCGCTCTTCTCTTCATTTCTTTTTGCAAAAGAACTTTTATGTATGATGTCTGCCTGCATGTATGTTTGGAGAACACTTATATATGCCTGGCGCTCAGGGAGGTCAGAGGAGAGTGCTGAATCCTCCTCTGGAACTGGAGCTATGGATGGCTGTGAGCCACCATGTGGGCGCCAGAAATAGGGTACAGGTTCTCTGGAAGAGCAGCAAGCACTCTTAACCACCGAGCTCTCTCCAGTCCCTCCACTTTTCTTTTAAAACCCTGGCTGTCTGCACAGTTCTCTTCCTATTCTCTCCCTTTCCCACTGTTGTGTTACCAATCGCCACAAAATTATCACCAGAGCTAAGGCAACACCACTGTTAGACCCTTGAAATGCCAAACCTCTAAGGTACATAAACCTCTCTCCTGTATAAAGGACCCGCCCTTTGGTATTCCATTGCAGTAACAAAACCCAAACAAATACACACCAGGAACACAGACTTGATTACATTCATCTAATTTCAGTCAAGCTGGATAAGACAGTCAATTGAGAAAACCTAAGTTAATCTTTACCAGAAATTATGGATCTGAAATGAAGTCACTATAGTCAAAAGTCCACATTTCCCTGAGGTAAAAACAATAGCCAAAGTACAAATCTGCCTTATTTGTCACCACAGAGTTTGAGTTCATTCATTACACACCCGAGACAGTCTGGAGAGTCTGTGACCAGGCAGCCCCAGGCCCTTTGTCCATGCTCTTTCTGAAGATATGTTGACACATTTACTGCAGAAGAGATTTGAAAACATGCCTGCTTCGGCCCTGCCCTAGTGTGTCAGGTGCTATAAATGGGGGTTCCGCCCGGGCAGTGGTGGTGCACACCTTTAATCCCAGCACTTGAGAGGCAGAGGCAGGCAGATTTCTGAGTTCGGCCAGCCTGTTCTACAGAGTGAGTTCCAGGACAGCCAGGGCTACACAGAGAAAACCTGTCTCGAAAAAACAAAAAAAACAAAAAAAATAAAAATAAAATATTTTGAAGAATAGCTCCAAGGTTCATTTTGTTATTTATTTATTTATTTATTTATTTATTTATTTATTTATCTTTTTAAATCCAGATGTTTCAGCCTCTTTGGGCATGAAGTACAGGAATGTGTTTAGTGTCTTAGGCTGCAGTTGGGCCCAGAAGAGTTTACTGATGTAGACCAATGAGAGATTGACTCAGCAGGCAAAGGTACTTGCCACCAAGCCTGAGGATGACTTTGGTCCCAGGACCTACATGGTGGGAGGAGAAAACAGATTCCCACAAATAGTCCTCTGACCACCACACTTGGGCCCTGTCAGTTTGGTTGTCACGGATGCCCCAGGTTAAGGATGCAGAAAAGTTTCTGGAACTGGTGGGTTGGGACGAGGGATGGTGAAACCATCAGAAATCTGGATCTGGTCACTGGCCCAGTTATTTCAGGGTTTCCTGCCTCTGCTGTTATATAATGTAGCGCTCTTCAAATTCTCCTCTCCCCTGCCCCCTTACAAGCTTCAAGTTACTGCTGAAGCTGCCAGGGCTGTGGCAGCCTTGAAAGCCAGCCAGGGCAGCTGCCATTGAGTGGGAGGGGACAGGAGCAAGATTCTAATTTGGTCACCTCCCTCCCTCCACACTCAAGACGTGTGAGTGCTGTTCTCTTCCTAAGCAGAGTGAAGTGTTTTTGATGTTGCAAAGAGAAGGAGGAGGAGGAGGAGGAGGAAGAGGAGGAGGAGGAGGAGGAAGGGTGGTCTAGCTCCATACATAGAGTGTTTCAAAACATAGGAAGGGTGGTGAGATAGCTCAAAGGGGAACGACACTTGTCGCTGAGACTGAGAACCTAAATCCCGGTCCCTGAAACACCCAGGGTTGTACCCACCCCCATGCCAAATAAGTAAATACATATAAAAAAATTAAAAGAAACAAAGCATAGAAGGCGGGCTGAGGCTGTAACTCATCGGTAGAGAGGCTCCCTAGCAGGCACAAAGCCCTGGGTTGGATTTCCAGGGCTACATAAAGCAGGTGTGCTCAGGGATAACACTGTAACCCTGGCACTCAGCAGGTGGAAGCAAGAAGACCAGGACTTCAAAGTCATCCACTGCTACTTAGAGAGTCTGAGGTCAGCCAGAGGCTTTGCCTAAAACAACAACAACAACAACAACAACAACAACAACAACAACGGCTCCAGATGTAGCTCAGTGGTAGAGCACTTACCCAGCATTCACAAGCACTTGGTCATCTCACAAATCAACCAAAGGCACCGACACTCTATGAATAAGCATACAGGGACCCTAACAATGCTCCTAACAATGCCACCGTTTGGTAAGGCCATTCTCCATTTCACTTAAGCCTTCTATAAGAGGAATACACACACCTTCTATAGGAGGAATATCCCCATCTTTAATCCCGGCCCTCGGGAAGCAGAGATAGGTAGAATTTGAGGCCAGCCTGTTCTATAGAGCAAGTTCCGGGCCAGCCAGGGCTACACAGAGAAATCTGATCTTGAAAGCCAGCACTGCCCCCCCCCCCCACCCCAAATTAAAAAAAAATGAAGATAGGCATTTTCTATTATGGGGGGGGAGGAGTTAAATAAAACTCCACTCTCTAATCACTGCTTTTAAAAATAAGATTGATGTCTTGCCATAATTGGCAACAAAATGCTTTGTTAGGCTGTATAGAAAATGAGTCACAGGAGCTGTACTGCCAGAAGTCCCTAAAGAGGTAAACAGAGACCGAACAATCTGGAACTGATGTATGCAAATCACCTGCTATCATCGCTGGCCATCCTTGGTAACTGTGACTCAGATATTCGCTAAGGACACTGGCTGTGATTGTGACATCAATCCTGCCCTCAGTGACGGAAACTAACGCATGCACACCGGGGCTGATAAGTCTCACTGGAATCTGAACCGCAGCCTGTCCTGGTGGCCCATGTCCCTGGGCAAGCCTGATCCCATTTATGGAGGCAACAGCCTACCTCCAGCGGGCAGAGAAAGCCTCCTCATAGCTCCTGTCAGTGTTTCAACAGCTGATTCCTACCAGCAGGCTAACATTTTTAGACTTTGCCATATCTAATGACCAATTCATGTCCCCATTTTTATGTCAAAGGCATTTGTATCTGCCACCCAGAACATCTAATCAGAAAGAGGAAACCAGAGTCACCCCAGTTAAAATGGGTGCTATGAGTGACCTTGAAAATTAAATATAAAGAATTAATATTAAAGCGTCCTACTGACTCCCTCTGTATGTCTGTCTCCCTCCCTCCCTCTCTCTCTCCGCCTTTCTCTCTCTCTTTCTCTCCTGCCCCTCTCTTTCATGCGGAGGGTTAAACCCAGGGCTTTGTGCTTCCTAGGCAAGTACCTAACCACTGATCTACACCCTAAACCCAGATTTTTTTTTTTTTTTTTCGAGACAGGGTTTCTCTGTGTAGCTCTAGCTGTCCTGGAACTCACTCTGTAGACCAGGCTGGCCTCGAACTCAGAAATCCCCCTGCCTCTGCCTCCCAGGTGCTGGGATTAAAGGTGTGCACCACCACTGCCCGGCCAGATTTTTTTAAAGAAAAAAGGAAAGAAGGAAAGCTAGCTTTTAGAACTTAGCTTTTGAGAAAGAATCTTTCTATGTAGCCCGGGCTGGCCTTGAACGGCCTCTCTCTGTCTCAGCCTCCTGACTGTTAGGATTATAGGCTTGCATTATTGTCCCAGATTGCACCTCTGTAAACTTCTATCTGCATATTACACATAACTTTCAGGATGATTGGGAAGTAGAAACAGCTCTGTCTGTGTTGAATACACAAGACATGTGCTCTGAGCGGTGCAAATCTTACCACACCTAAGCTTTGAAACTGGGTGGTAATAGGTTCTGAGAATGGGAAGACAGGAGACTTTACTGGGACCAGATATTGTATATTTGGTGCTTGAGCTACTTTTGAAGAGTTAGCACTGTCTCTAACCTGTAACAAATGGACATGATATATTACTTTATTTCTGTGACACTTTTATGCTATATTTTAAGACTATATGGGCTGGAGAGACGGCTCAGCGGTTAAGAGCACCGATTTCTCTTCCAGAGGTCCTGAGTTCAAATCTCAGCAACCACATGGTGGCTCACAACCATCTGTAATGGGATCTGATGCCCTCTTCTAGTGTGCCTGAGGAGAGCAATGGTATACTCACAAACATAAAATAAATAAATAACTCTTTAAAAAAAAAAGACTATATGACTTAGCAGTGCCAATAAGAGATGACAAAAATAGGTTTACTCACACACACAGATACACACATATGAATATATAAACATACACAATGCATATATACAGAGACATATACATACATCACACATACATACACATATGCATATATACACATACATACATTACACATATATCACATATACACATATATATGCACAGACATATACACACCTGTACATACACACACACACATATATCACACATATATCACACATACACATAAATATACACACAGAGACATATATGCACACACACACACATACACATACACACAGTCCATTCACAATTCCACTCCACAATTCTGCTTCAGAGTCTTGTATCTACTAACTCATGACATGTTGTTTTTCTCCTTCTAGTCTTTCACAATAGCGAGGCTGAAACACCAGAGTCAGAATATTAAGTGAATCTTAAAAAAAAATAGATACCTTATTCACATAAGGAAAGGTGTCTAATTGACACGGAAATGGGCAGTTAGGGATCACTCTAGACTCCATGATGAGTTTTGGGAAGCCATCTTGAATGATCTCATCCAAAATGGCAGAGCTCCCCTTCTGGAATAGTTGTGGGTCTAGCAACAGTTATCAATAAGGAAAGGTGTCTAATTGACACGGAAATGGGCAGTTAGGGATCACTCTAGACTCCATGATGAGTTTTGGGAAGCCATCTTGAATGATCTCATCCAAAATGGCAGAGCTCCCCTTCTGGAATAGTTGTGGGTCTAGCAACAGTTATCAATACTGCTAGAAAAGACCTCATTTGCCATTTTTCTTCAAACGGGGCTTCCTCATCTTGGGCATTCTAGAGATCTGGGGCTAGATAATTATTTGCTGGAGGACAGGGGCTGGCACCCTGCACTCACTGTAGGGCGCTTAACAACATCTCCGCAGGCCACTGGCACAGCCTGCTCATGTTTCCAGACATTACCAATGACCCCTTGAGAACAAAACTAACCCCAATTAATATCTATGACTTCAGCCATATTTCTTTTAGAATGAAAATCTCCTTGGGCCTGCATGCACTGTTCATATTAAGAAGACTATCATGGAGACACATTGAGTTTTCAAACTATAAAATATCCCATGTAATTTATTTTTCACCTTTGAACTCATGGTCGTGGGCAGCAGGGTGTGATGCACATAGAATCTCCTTGTGAGAAGTGGGAAACCTGGTCTGGCTCCTAATGCTGTCGTTAGCCAGTCCTGCCACACTGGCTGAATTTTAGTTTAATCTCTCTGACCCTCCCCTTAGTGTTTCCCTTTGTAAAGGAAAACCTTTGATGGATTTTTCAAGTTCAAAATACAAAGAACCTGTGATTTAGAATTTGATGATTCACAGTCGCTAATACCATGGAACAGAAGCGCAAGCTCTGGGTCCTGAGCCAGGCTTTATGTTAACCCTCCTAAGGTCACTTAGCTCTGTTTCCTTGAGCCCCAAAGGCGATCCCCTAACGGGATTCTCCTGAAAGTCGGGATCCATCTCTAGAATGACAAGTGGCCAGAATCCTGTCATGTGATCTCCAGGAATGACTGTTCAACAGCCTTTAGACTGATCATAAAGGTCAGCGTGCTTAGCAGTGAGTACATTTCCCTCCTTATAGAAAGCGTCATTAGAACTCAGACTTGGGATGCCGTGGAACCGCATAGTCTACGGCCTCAGGAGCAACATGCTAAGGTTTTATGGTCGCTTCTGGGATACGTTTCTTACCAGTGATTCTCCGTCTGTGAGACAGCAGTGACAGGAAACACAAAGAGAAGGTGAAAGACTATTACCCAGTGAGAGCAGGCCTGACTGACAGATACCCCCAGCCCATTCCCTGCCCCACCTGCAGGGGCCATGGCCCCGCCTCTCCCAGTCTCCAGGGTCCTCCACACCCTGGCACGCTGCCCCCGCATCCCACATGATAGGCCCTCCCGTGATGCCAATGAGGGGCCCTCCTCCTCCTGGGATGATGCCCGTGGGACCTGCTCTAAGGACGAGGCCATCCACGGGAGGTTACATCCCCGTGATGCCCGGGCCTCCCCCGCCTGTGCTGTGAGGGTGGACACTGCCTGGTGAGACTCAGCCAGTCAGATAAGAGCAGAAGGTGCTTTATCAGTTTTGTGTTTCTTGTTCTCTTTGACCAGGACATTGCTGTGCTGAGCCGGAGTGGTTTTTTTCCTAGCTGTGTGACAAGGAAAACTCCCCCCGACCCCCACCCCGTCTTCCTAACAGAATAGTTTTGGAAGGGAGAAGTGAGATTTAAAAAAAATAAAATAAAAAGGTGCAGTTTACACTTGAAGTGTGAAAGGTGGAAATAAAATTGTCAGCTGTTTTAGTGAAAAAGAAAGAAAGGAAGGAAAGAGAAAAGGAAGAAGAAATAAGAGGAGGAGGAAGAGGAGGAAGAAGAGGAGGAAGAGGAAAAGAACAAGGAGAGAAGGAAGAGGAGGAGGAGGAAGAGAACAAGGAGAGAAGGAAGAGGAGGAGGAGGAAGAAGAGGAAGGGGAGGAGGAGGAAGAGGAGGAGGAAGAGGAAGAGGAGGAAGAGGAAGAAAAGAAGGAGGAGGAAGAGAAGGAGGAGGAGGAGGAAGAGGAGGAAGAGGAGGAGGAAAAGGAGGAGGTGGAAGAGGAGGAAGAGGGGGAGGAGGAAGAAGAGGAAGAGGAGGAAGAGGGGGAGGAAGAAGAAGAGGAGTAGGAGGAAGAGGGGGAGGAGGGAGAGGAAGGGGAGGGGGAGGAGGGGGAAGAGGAGGGGAGGAAGAAGAGGAGGGGAGGAGGAAGAGAAGGAGGGGGAAGAGGAAGAGGAGGAGGAGGAAGAGGAGGAGGAGGAAGAAGAGGAAGAGGAGGAGGGGAGGAGGAGGAAGAGAGGGAGGAGGAAGAGGAGGAGGAGGAGGAGGAGGAGGAGGAGGAGAAGGAGAAGGAGAAGAAGAAGAAGAAGAAGAAGAAGAAGAAGAAGAAGAAGAAGAAGAAGAAGAAGAAGAAGAAGAGAAGAAGAAGAAGTAGTAGTCTGAGAGACTTAGAGATGGGCTGGGGATTAGCTTAGCTGATGGAGTCCTGCCTAGCACACACAAGGCCCTGAGTTCTGCTCCTAACAATGAATAAACTGGGTGTAGCAGTATACATCTATAACCTCAGTACTCAAGAGGCTGAGGTAAAACAAACCGGAAGTTCATCTTAAATTACATAGTAAGTTCAAGGTCTGTCTGGGATGTATGTATTTCTATCTGAAAAAAGTAAAACAAAACCAATAAACCTAGGTCTAGCTGTAATACCATAGAAACTTCTGAAACACAAAGTCTTTTGTTTTTTTGTTTTGTTTTGTTTTATTTTGTTTTTGAGACAAGGTTTCTCTGTGTAGCCCTGACTGTCCTGGAACTCACTCTGTAGACCAGGCTGGCCTCAGACTTAGAAATCTGCCTGCCTCTGCCCCCCAAGTGCTGGGATTACAGGTGTGCGCCGCCACTGCCCGGCACAAAGTAAGTCTTAACACTGTTATCCCAAAAGACAAATCCTGACATAAGCTGCTGGTCGTAGGTGCTTTGTCTGGTGTGGAAGAAGTCTGGTTACCTTTGTAAACACCGGCGCTGCGATGATTGGCTTCCCGTTCAGGCCTTGCAAATAGTTGGTGGGACTCTGACACTGTTAGAGAGAATCAGTAATGCAGTCACTGTCACCAAGGTTACTGAATGGATAGACTTAAAGATAACAAATCTACAGGCCTTGTCTCCTCAAGTCAAAAGACCTTGTTTTCTAAAAGCATGAATCATAGTCTGTAGACCAAATCTATTGCATTTCTTCCTAAGTCAGGCTGGCTGTAAAATACACTCCCGACCCCCTCTAAGTCTGTATCAGTAGCCTTAACCTGAAGAGGTTTCACCAAGTCCCTGGGGCTACACAAATCACTGATTTAAAGACTAATGTATTTGGATTCAAAGTTAACTTCTGCATTACTGAAGAGGTTAGCTAAGTAATCCTGAATATTTTTTTAAGGTGTAGATCAACACAATAAAATATATTTATTTAGATCATCACTAAGAAGCAGCAGGTACACTTAGGAAGTATAATTTTGTGTTTTAAAGTATGTGCATAAATAAATATTTTTATATATGATTAGAAGATGCCTGGAAGTCTCTCCTAGCAATTATTACTGTGGACTGGAGATTTATCTAAGGAACAGGGGTGTAGAGATTGAACCTTGACTAAAGATGGTAGTTTTTTAAAAAAAGATTTTATTTTAGTTTTAGTTACGTGTATAGGTCTCTATCTCTGTTTGTTCACGAGCCTGCCAGTATCCATGGAAGCCAAAATAGGCATCTGAGTCCCTAGGAACTGGAATTACAGTTGGTTGTGAGCTCAAAGTACATGCTGGGGACGGAATCAGGTCCTCTGCAAGAGCAATACTTAATCTTAACCTTGAGCCATTTCTCCAGCTCTGATTAAAGTTGTTACTTAATATGCTTCTATACATTGGGTGTTTTCTAATAAACATCATCACCATCTTGAAAGATGGCTTTATTATTTTTCTAAGACAACAACAACAAACCCATCAACTTCCTGCCTGCCTTGGTAAGGAGAATCATTCCAAGTTCCGAGAAAGAAAGTAAAGATAAACGTCCATTGGTTCACATATGATTGGCATGTTTTATAAAATGGGGGTGTCGGGGATTAACTTGTCAAGTGTCTCTTTTCCCATGATGTTTTCCCAAGGTGTTGGAAGACGAGGTTCCCAAAGCCATTGGAAGCCACAACTTATGCAGCAGAAGGACGAAGTGATTATCTTAATGACAGGTTACACACGAGGAACATGACCCTGCCAGGCAAGGTAGTCTCGGTCACTTGTGCTCGACCTAGATTCTTGTACCTGCTGGACGGTGGATACTCGGGGCTGGGCCGCCAAAGGCTGGGCTTGCGAGGCTGGAGGAATGGCTGCAGAGGTGGCGGGAGGTGAGGACGCCTCATTTGGTTTCTGGAGTCTGAGAAATTATTGACATAAAGATTACAAAACAGAACTATACGCCGGTGAAGTCTCTTGGCAAAACCAGAATGTCAGCATTGTCTACGGCTGGACATAGTAAGTCTTTGACAATATCCTACAAGTAAGTATTCGCCCACATTCCATTGCTATATACTCTACTGGGCAATATACACATGAAGACAGCTTCCTTAGCCTTGAATTCCTAGCTCTGGGCACAGCCGGCCAGTCAGATATATCAATCGAGACCTGATCACCGGCTCGTTCACCGGTGATGGGCACAGTGCAGGCTGGAGATGGTTTTTAAAGATTTATTTTGCTGTCACTGTCTCTATTTCTTTCCCTCTTCTTTTTTTCCCTTCCTCCCTCCCTCTCTTCATTCTTTATTTTTTTCCTTTCTCTCTTTCTTTTTTAAAAGGTTTCACTGTGTAAGCCAGGTTGGCCTTGAAGCTACAGAAATCTACTTGCCAGCCTTTAGAGTGCTGGGATTAAAGGTCTACACTACTAAATTTAGCTCTCTCTCTCATTCTCTCTCTCATTCTCTCTCTCTCTCTCTCTCTCTCTCTCTCTCTCTCTCTCTCTATCTCTCTCTCTCTCTTTCTCTCCCCTCTAGCTTTGAACTGGCTATGTAGCTGAAGTTGAAGGGGGCCTTGAACTTCTGATCCTTCTACATTTACATTTACCTTCTGAATGCTTGAATTACAGGCATGAGCCCCCCATGCCTGTTTTTATGAGGTTATAGGAATCAAATCCAGGGTTTTGTGCACACTGGGCAAGCAAACCATCAAGGACTCCTTCTCTTCCCGTCTCAAGCAAGAAAAAAAGGGGGAGGGGTGAAAAGCCAAACTTTATAAATCTTTATTTCTAGGATTTACCGTGGCAAAAATAAAAATATTCTAAAGTCAACAAGCTCTTCAAATATATACACGTTAAAGAGGTTTGAACCAGGAAGTGCTCTTGAGAAGGATGCAGAAGGGAAAGATAGAGGCCTGGGGATTTGACAGAGGACTGACAAGAGAAAGAGCCTAAGGCAGAGAGAGGGGAAGGAAGGCCCTGGGGGAAAGATTCTTGTTTTCCAAAAGAGCCCTGGGAAACAGGGAGCACTGGGCTTAAAGGGCCCTTCATGACCTTGAACATGGGGCTCTCATCTATGCCCCTGAGGATAAATAACCACTGACCACTGACTCCTCTTTCTTTAGCCTGCATGTTGCTTCTCAGTTTCTTCATCTCTAAAATGGGTAAATAACCATTTGGCCGATAAGGCTTTCAGGAGGGTTAAAGGAGCTAACTCCCATCAGATGCTCCGAATGTCCTCACTTTCGCCACGCTCAGTAGAGATGCCTGTGGGATCTCCATACAGCCAGGGAGGACATACGGACGCAGAATGAATGTTTCTCCTGGACAGGCAGCTTGTATTCTAAGAAGCAAAATTGCATGTCTTCCCAGAACTTGTTCAGCTCTACAATAGAAAAGTCTTTTTTTTTTCTTCTCATGGCTGCTGCATAGAAAGACTGTTTCCTATCCTTCGCTGTAGCCAGGAGTGCCCCTAGGATGAATTTTTGGGCATAGGCCATGAGGGAGCATGGTTTGTGCACTTGGGAGGTAGAGTCAGGCAGATCTCTGAGTTCCAGGCCAGCCTGGTCTATAGAATGAGTTCCGAGACATCCAGGGTCTTAAAAAACCAAGGCAGGGCCTTGGGGACAGGGAGGGAGAACAGAAGAGGAGGCTTGGCATACCCCTCCCTCCTTCCTCTCAGGGTAGAGATGGGGGCCATGTGTTAGCATGAGGTGAAGCAGAAAGTCAGATCTAGCCACCACAGACCCACGATGGCCCATGCTGGTACCGAGTACACAGAGAACTCTGTTTACCAGACAATTCCTGACACGTATGTAAATAAGAAATAAATATCTGTGATGTTTAGGTCATAGTTAGTTTGTTCTCTGTTATGTGAAACTGAAGCTAAAATCTTTGCTATAACAAGTTAGTTTAAAGCAAATGGATAAATGTGATCTCTTTCACGTATTGAAACACGCAGACCAAAGTCTGTACCCATCGGCCTTGGTAACAGGATCTGGGGCCCTGAGAGAGGAAGGACGAGTGTGTAGCTGAGGACAAGTCTATCATGGACCCCGGAGAAAGAACCTTGAGATTGGGTGTCTACAATGAGCCAGAATTTTCACAACGGGAAATTCCACAGGGGGCACGGTCTGAGGGACAAGCTAACAGCAAATGCGATGCCATTCAAGTGAGGCGCCAGCCCTGAGGAAAGGCGGAGGCAGGCTCGCCTGCTCAGCTGTCAATCAAAGTTGACCCTCTCCTGAACTAGGCTTGGTACAGAGACCATGCGAAGATTCTTTTCAAAAATATTGTTTCTTGTTCGGTTTGGATTTTCTACAGATCGATGATAAGACCAATCTGAATCGATTGGTACCACCTCAAAGTCTATAAAAGAGAGAGAAGGGCGGGGACGGAGAGGAAGACCTTTAAGGAAGTGATGGAGGACTGGGTCCAGGACCTTGCTGATGATGATAGGAAGGGGTGAATGGTCAAAGCAGGTCAACGCTCACAAGAGCTATGAGCAAGTTATCGTTATCACACCGGTGGATGCAAGGAGCGTTTGAGCAATAAAACGTGATTTCTCCCCTTGCAGAGCTTCTCCTCTGTGGGGAGGGCAGGCTGTGCTCCTCAGCTCTGTGAAGCCTTTCTTGATTTCCCTCTCCTCCCTGGAGCATCAGTCTATCGAGCCCAGTCCTGTTCAGTTTATGCACGGTCCTGTTTACTATACTTTATTACTCTTGGAATTTCTCCCTGTACATGTCCCTCTATTAGACCTTAAATCTTGGATAGGCAGGAAGTCTGTGACTCTTCTAGGTGTCCACTGAATCTAACTCAGTGCCTAGGCAGGGTACCTAGCAGGGGATCAATGGAAAGTGTAAAAAACAACAACTACATAGATAAAATGTTATTCAGTGCTACTTGACTCGGCAGTGACTTGCCGAGACATTTATATTGTCTGAAACTCTTGGCAATCCTCCTGCCTCAGCCTCCTGAATGTTGAGATTACAAGTGTGCTCCACCACACCCAGCTTTATAATTATTATTTTAAAATGTACTTAATATTTTATGGGATATATATATATATTTTAATAGATAAAAGTATGATGATACTTCAGAAGTGATATTTCCTTTTTGTAAGTGAATTTGAATTGGGAAAGATTCAAATTAATCTGGTGGGCAAGATATAAGCAAAAATAAACAAGGGTCTTCCCCAAATCTTCCTCTGTATATGTACATATATATGTTTTCTTGAAATGTCAGGCTCTACCATGGAAGCACCTCCTTCAAGTTCTGAGACTTTAACTACGGGTTCTCTTGGGGTCTGAGGACTAATGCTTAGGCTATGAGAATTACCGATTCATCTCTTCTTTGTTCGGGTCCCCTTCTGAGTCAGAGGAAGAGACTCCTGGAGAAAGGAAAACAAGAGGCCGGGATTTTTAAGTTGATCACTTACTAAATAAACTCGTAAGCATTCAAAGACCTAATTTAGGAACAAAGAAACTTAGGAAGGGAGGGACTAGTGGTTCCTCACGTGAACACCCAATCTGGCAAAGGAGGAACATTTCACCCTAAGAAGCCAAGGGAGCCCTTCAAGGCCATGCGCCTAGTGAGTGTTACAATGTTACAGTTCAAATGTAACTGGGCCGTGTTCTGAATCCCAGTGTGTAAAACACCTGCTAAGGTCTTCCCATCCACAGGGCAGTCTTTGCTGGTACCCCCTTGGGTTCACAAATCCTCACAGAGTGGGCGAAAGAGGGGATTAGTCAGGATTCCAAACACTGCAGGTGTAGGTGGGGGCTCTTCCTTCCTGTCCTAATATTAACAAGTCATCCTTCATCTCGGGGTGGGAGTCTTCCATGTCCAGATGCCGGAATGGAAAGACACACAAACAGCAATGCAATCTCAGTTCTTCTACCAGATGCTGGAGCCTAGATTGCCTTCTCAAGATAGCAAACGCCAGGAATATACAGTAGAGCTAAACCTGGAGGTATTTCTTGTGCTCCAAAACCTTGAGGCTAAAAATGCCAAGCACATTCCTGCCGGTGTATTTATTCACTAAATGTTTGTCAAATATGCAATAGGTGCTTGGTTCTGTGGAAATTATCAAGAGATGGAAATACGGAGGAAGGAGACCACTTTGGCCTTGCAATCTTCTTGGCAAATGAGTGTTTATTCTATGATCATATAATATGCAAGTGCAAGGACAATACTTAAGGTATTGAATAGGCAAGAAAGGGGACTAGAGAACAGTGCCCCGGATCAAACCCAGAGGATGAAGCAAATAGGATATAGGCTTAACAGACACCAAAGGACTCCAACTTGATCTCTCCTCTAAAATTACTCCTGTTGAAACGGCCCTCCTTCCCAAAGTTCTCAAGTGGTCACCAGACTTCTACGCCTGACTCCTGACAGTGTGTATTCTCAGCTAGCAGCTAGGGGACCCACCACGTTATGCCACGCCCCTCCTCAGAACCTTCCAGAATTTCCTGTGTTTCTCAAAAGCAAAGCCCTTGAAGTGACTGATGAGGACTGAGGATCTGTTCCCCTGCCTCCCTGCACCTCAACCTCACCTTGAACTTCAGGCTTCCTTTGCTGTTACTTTGGTTCTTGCTTGCTCTGCTCTGGCCACATTAGCTCAACTCTTCCTATTTTTTTTAAATGGTCTTGGTTATTATTACTATTATTATTATTAGCATGTACATGTGTATATGTGTGTATGTGGTATGTGTATATCCCTGTGCATATGCGTGCGTGCGTGTGTGTGTGTGTGTGTGTGTGTGTGTGTGTGTAGGCATGCATGGAGGTCAGAAGACAGCATTTTTGAGTTGGTTCCTCCACTGTGGGTACCAGTGTTGAACTCAGTTTCCGGGTTTTACTCACTGAGGTGTCTCGTTGGCTCAACACTGGCTCATTTCTGCCTTAAGACTGGTGCCCTCTTACCTGCTGATTTCTCTGCCTAAGAGATTTTCCCTTCCTTCTCCTGTGGCCACCAGTCTTTCCTTTCACCTGGGTAGTGAGGTCTTTACTGGTCACCTAATCTAAAATTACAGCTGACACACACAAAATTTCTATTCATTGTTTCCCCCTATTTCTTCTGGAGTGTCACATATTTATCATGGTTTATCTCATTTGTTTGGAGTTTCTCCCATTATAATGAGAATTCATCATCTGAAGAGTTTTTTATTTTTTATTTTGTTTTTTATTTTGGTTGTTTTTTTTTTTTTTTTTTTTTTTTTTGAGACAGGGTTTCTCTGTGTAGCCCTGGCTGTCTTGGAACTCACTCTGTAGACCAGGCTGGCCTCGAACTCAGAAATCCGCCTGCCTCTGCCTCCCTGGCATTAAAGGCGTGGATCACCACTGCCCGGTATCTGAAGAGTTTTATCTACTTGGTTCATGGTTATTACCCCCAGTGTCTATCTGGATAGAACAGCACCCCCTGAAAATATTTACTTAATTACAGATAGTTAGGGCATGCCAAGCTCCGGAAGTATTTAGCTTTACCTTCTATGTAAATCTCAGCGGAAGTTGAATCTGTCCCATAGATGTTGGAAGCAAAGCATGAGTATCGTCCTGTGTCCTCTTCGAAGGCTTCGGCAATGGTCAGTGAGTGACGGTTTCCTGCCTGCACAATGTGGATATCTGGAGAGTTTTCGAGCTCCTTGCCTTCACAATACCACCTGTAAGGACAAGAACATCGCCATCAGACAGAATGGAAACCGGAGCATTGTCAAGGGATGGTGGGGTTTACCTGTAATCCCAACCCTCAGGAGGCAGAGGTGGCAGCGGCAGAGGTTCAAGGTCATTCTAGGCTACATAGTGAGGTGGAGATCAGCCTGAGTTATAGGAGACCTTGCCTTAAAACAACTACAACAAACACCAAACCAAACACATAAAACGGAATAATATCAAAGGCTCAATAGCAGAGATGGCTCCAGCTGTTTCATGAGAAGGAAACCTATAAGCTTTGAGTCAGAATGCAAAGTAAACGTTTAGTTTGGTATTGTTGGGGTTTGGTTTGTTGTGGTTTGGTTTGGTATTGTTGCAGTTTGGTTTGGTATTGTTTGGTTGTAACAGAGGGACGAGTTGGCAGTAGTATTCAAACCACACCGATAGTTTACTCTAGCAATCGAGAAGTGACTCCTACTGAAAATGACACTGGTGGGCTGGCTCAGAGGTTAAGAGTACTGTTAGCAGAGGAGCGTGAATCTAGTTCCAAGCATGGACCTCCTTTGGGATCCCGGCTTGGGGTGGGGGGTGGGGGGGGATCAGATGTTCTTCTGTCCTCCATGTTTTGTTATACTGCATACAAAATACAGACTCACACATAAACATGCATGTTTTGTTTTTGGTTTTGGTTTTTTGGATTTGGTTTTTTCGAGACAGGGTTTCTCTGTGTAGCCCTGGCTGTCCTGGAACTCACTCTGTAGACCAGGTTGGCCTCGAACTCAGAAATCCGCCTGCCTCTGCCTCCCAGAGTGCTGGGATTACAAGTGTGCGCCACCACCGCCTTTTTTTTTTTAAATTATACAACTGAAAGATGTTGAAAAAAAAAAAACTCAGCACTGTCAATCATACAGTTAGATGCTGTGATACAGATGTTCATTTCTTCCCATGTTTTTATAATACGCATCAAGTGCTGCTTCATCTTAGCTAGGGAGGCTCAAAGAGGTGCGAAGTATTTACGAGGTCACTTACATTGTGTCTGGCACTCTAAGAAATTTAATTTATTCTGTTACTACTTTGCCCAGAACTGGCTATAGCCCTGGTAGATAGCCCAGGTTAAATGTTTCTATGCATAATGCATGGTTTGTTTGTTTGTTTGTTTGTTTGTTTAAAACAGGATTTCACTATTGTAACCTTGCATGGCCTGGAACTAAGTCCAGGTTGGCCTCAAACTCAGAGATCTACCTGCCTCTGCTTCCTAAGTACTGGGATGAAAGGTATGCATGGCTGGACTTGCATTTTAATTCTATATATTTAGTTAGAACCTTTTATAGCATATGGGGTATTTTTGTGGCCAAAAGTTTATACAAAATTATATGTGAAATATTTAGGAGCTGGAGAGATGGCTCAGTGGTTAAAGGTGCTTATTGCTTTTACAGAAGATTGCAATTCAGTCCCAGCATGCTTATAAGGTGTTTCCTAACAGCTTGTAACTACTCCATCTCCTCGGGATCCAACCTCATGAGACCTGCATTCTTGTGCACAGACATACACATATTTTTTTTTAAAGTGTATCTTTAAAAAAGAAAGAATAAAATGTGGAAGGTGCCTGGTAAGAAAAATAAGCATTGAAATACAATTTGTCACATAACAGTTTTGAAAGAAAAATCTATTGATCACTTTCATATATATTAGTGATAAGAAAAAATAATATATGACTCCAGCTGGGCCAGGTAGTGCACACCATTAATCCCAGCACTCAGGAGGCAGAAGCAGGAGGATTTCTGAGTTTGAGGCCAGCCTGGTCTACAGAGTGAGTTCCTGGACAGCCAGGGCTATACAAGGAAACCTTTTCTTGAAATATAAACAAGAAATGGTATTGTTCTTAGGAAAGGACTGTGGCAGTGATATTAAAATTACAGATACACTTTATTCTTGGAGCCAACAGTCTCATTGAAATCTGTGTACAGAGAGACTTGCAAATGTACAAACTGAGAAATATACAGGTTACTCTTAGAAGAGCAAGGGATTAGAAACAAGCTAACGCTGAGAAGAACAAGCGATGAGAAACAAGCTAACTGTTCACCTTTAGGTCACTGCTCTCCAAGCTAAGGTGCAGCCATCATAGAATGGAACATGGCGGCTCCCAATTGAGGATGGGAAGGAGCACCAAGTACCAATGGAGATGGGTCCCTAAGATATACTCACCTGAGTGGCTTAGCTTCCTCCCACTGCGACTCGATCAAGCAGGATTCTAAGCACACTCTAGGAATCACATCTGTTCACCTACTTTCTACAAGCAAGCTGCTCTCTTCTCTTGCATAAATATATCGCGGTCACCCCTCTGTCCAGGTTCTTCCTCCCTTCCTCTGCTTTCCACCACTATAAACATAATTCATCCATGGACTTGTGGCTTAGACCTCACCTCACACACAAGGCTACACTTACCAACAATGATTAGTATGTTTTCTAACTCCACCTTAAAAAAAAAATAAGTTCTGAGCCGGGCGGTGGTGGTGCACGCCTGTAATCCCAGCACTCTTGGAAGGCAGAGGCAGGTGGATTTCTGAAGGCCAGCCTGGTTTACAGAGTGAGTTCCAGGACAGCCAGGGCTACACAGAGAAACCCTGTTTCAAAAAAAACCAAATCCAAAGAACTAAAAACAAAAACAACAACAACAACAACAACAAAAAAAAGTTCTGATTGTCTATGACCTTTCACTGAGTCTCCATTTTGAAGTTCTGTTTGTCTTGCTAATTCGCTGCTCTGTAGGCCTTTTATCTTAGCAGGGACAGTACCTTCTGCACTGCTGGGGTATCTCCAGAGCCTAGCACAGCTCTTTCTCCTTTCTGCTTTGGCATCTTATGTCACCCCTCAGTGTCAAGCACACCTTCACCTCCAAATCTGCTTTCTCAGTCCTGACTGAATCTCTCCTCTCCTCTCCTCCCCCTCCCTCCCCTTCTGTTTCAGCCTCCCTGACCTTTCTATCCTGTGAGTACATTGAGCCCCTCTCTGCCCACAGATATTTATGCATTTGGTGTTTTCATTGATGGGGGTCTTATTGTATTTGTAAAAAGCTTTCTCACAGGGGAGCATCCATGGTATACTTGTGGGGGTCAGAGGACCACTTAGGGAGTCAGTTCTCTCCTTCCACCATGCAGGCCTCAGGAATTGAACTCAGGCCATTAGACCCGGTGACAGGTGCCTTTACCCTCTGAGTCATCTTCTTCCAGGCGCTTGACATAGGATCTTACTAGGAATTCCAGTTTGGCTTGAAACTTGTTCTGTTGCCCAGGCCGACCTTGGATTTTTGCCCTGCCTCCACCTTCTGAGTGCTGGGATTACATGTATGTACTCCCACATGTATGTACTCCCACATGTATGTACTCCCACACCTGGCTCCACCGTGAGGTTTTTGAGATCCCTAAAACCGTCTGCCCCAGATTGTCACAAAGACATGTCTGTTGGTGCTGTGTATATAAATGTTATATTCTGTACCCCGAGATCCAGTTGCCCCCAGAGGAGAGAATTCTCATATAAGCCTTGGTTCTGTGAACCTTGCTCCCCAGTTTAAAGTTAATTGGTTAACAAAATGCTAGAACCTGCAACTGGGTAGGAGAGAGAGAAAGGCGGGACTTGAGAATGGAGTGAGGGGGTCTCAGGAGAGACCAGAAGAGGAAAAAGGAAGGAGTCAGGGGGTGGGGATAAGGTCACCATGAGACCGGATGGATCATGAGCACATGACCAGGAGACACGGACCCTGGGAATGACTCAGGCAAGACTCAAACAGCAAGGGACCCACGGCTGGAAGGTAAGTCAACATAGCTCCCAACCTGCCCAATCTAGGCTTACAGCTTGTAAATACAATACCAGATTCTTGTGCCTTTTATACATGCTAGCTAGAATGATAACTAATTTTTACACAAGTCTCGTTAAATGAGACCTCTGCTCAAATGTCACTTTCTGGGAGAAACTTCCCCACTGTTTCCCCTGGATGGCCTTTCTACTCATTCTATCACGCTAACCCAGGCATTAGTTATCTTCTGGTAGCAATGACCAAGCAGTGACCTTGAATACCAACACAAAGGCAGAAGGATTTGCCTTGGCTCAGTTCCAAGGGTTACCTGACCCCATGTAATCTGGCAGAACATCACGGCAGCAGGAACAGGAGTCAGCAGTGGCCTTTCACTTTACGGTGGACAGAAAGCCGGCACCAGAGGCCACGTCCTAAGTCACTCCCAATGATCTACTTCCTCTAACTGGGCCTACTTCCTAAAGTTTCTAATCTTCCAACACAGCTTCAGGAGTGAGACGACCATTTAATACATAAACCCGTAGGGACATTTATATCTAAACCACGGTACGTTCATCCGTCATCCTCTCAGCACCCCTTACTATTTGAAATCATATAAACTTACCTGGTCACTGTCTGCCCCTCTTCCCTACATCCTAATGCCACAGCAGGCCTCATCTGTCGTAATTACCACGACAATCCTATCACTCACACCTACCGGGCTAGGTGCCTGTACTCAGAAGGAAAGGGTTGATGAACTTGTCAAATGAGCAAACAAAAGGGCAGGAAACGTTCATGGTTGATCCTTCATGGGTGTTTGTTTGCCTTACCAGATTCACGGCCCATCTCTGAGCAGCAGACACAGAACCCAAGCCTGCCAAGACAGGTTCACATCCTTCCCAGGGCACACAGCTGACCTAGACTGTGAGGACTGTCTGTGAATGAACCTGAAATGCGGGCTTTTGATCAAACCCCGGGGATTAAGCTTACTTATTGTCATTACTTCCCATTTGAAATACCTAGAAATGAGACTAAAAGGATTTTCTTCCTTCCTTTCCTTCCTTCCTTCCTTCCTTCCTTCCTTTCTTTCTTTCTTTTTTCCTTCCTTCTTTTCTTCTTCCTTCCTCTTTCTTTCTTTCTTTCTTTCTTTCTTTCTTTGTTTGTTTCTTTCTTTCTTTCCTTCTTTCTTTCTTTTTGGTTTTTTCGAAACAGGGTTTCTCTGTGTAGCCCTGGCTGTCCTGGAACTCACTCTGTAGACTAGGCTGGCCTTGAACTCAGAAATCCTCCTTTCTCTGCCTCCCAAGTGCTGGGATTACAGGAGTGCGCCACCACACCCAGCTCTTCCTTTCCTTTCCTTTCCTTTCCTTTCCTTTCCTTTCCTTTCCTTTTCTTTTCCTTTCTTTTCTTTTCTTGTCCCTGCACTGAAGTCTTGGAACAGAGTCTCTTGAAGCCAACTCAAGTTTGAAAACTTGGTAAGTGGACAAGAACGACCTTCAATTCCTAGTCCTTCTGACCCCACATCCTGAATGCTGAGATGACAGAATAAAAGAACTTTTTAAAGGCACAGAGCCACAAAAAACGAAAAGAACTCAAAAAAAAAAAAAAAAAAAAAAAGAACAGATGCTAGCTTTCAGGTGCCGTGGGAAGATGGACAGAGGAGAGATGTAAACCCAGTATTTCCTTGGGGCTGCGGGGTGAACGATGTATTATCGGCAGCCAGATCCCAGAAAACTGGGTCATGGAGACAGGAGATTGCTGACAGCAGGGAGAGAGGACATGGAATGTAAATCGGGGAAAGGTTACTAGTTTGGGAAATGAGCCTCCACTCCAGGTCACTGCCCCTGGGCTGAGCTGTCACCATTGTCCCAGGAGGACTGCCCTGCAGGGTGAGCGAGCAGAGGTCCCAGAGGGGAGCCAGAGGGAAAGAAGCGCTTCAGGAGGGGTTTCTCTGGGGAAACCCCAAGGGCTTAACCTCGCAGACCAGGCTGGTCTGAAGTTTCACAAACTGACGGTAGAATCGAGTCAGTCAAATTTGTTTCATGTTCAAATAAATACGGACAAAGAAGCCATTGCTTACTTACGATAATAGTCAGTGTTGGTGGTGCATGCCTTTACTCCCAGTGCTTGGGAGCACAGGTAGGCAGGTCTCTGAGTTCGAGGCCTGCCTGGTCGACAGCATGAATTCTAGCTCAGCCGTTTATTTCTTTGTTGGACACGGGGTCTCACTGTGTATTCCTGCCTAGCCTGGAATTCACAGTGTAGACAAGGCTGGCTTCAGATTCACAGAGATCCGTCTGACTCAGATTCCCCAGGGTTAGGATTAAAGGTATGCGCCGCAGTGCCGACCCTTTAAAATGAGCTTTTAAGTTAGCGACCAGAGTTACTGTGTGACTTGGCTTCTTCGCACACACGGGACAATGCACTTTGTTCTGACGTGTTTTTTCTCTACCGAGTCCCTCATGTCTGCCATAGGTCCTTCCTACACCTGCTCTCATGTCACAGGTCACATGTCTGTTAGCCTCTCTTTCCTCTCCAACCCTAAAGACTCTCCCTAACCTCTCTCACGTTGACTAGACCCGATGTAAACGGACAATCTGGGGTCACAGCTAAGTGACCAGGTAACGGCTTCCCACACAAGAGGTCTTGGGCTTAGACCCAAACCCAAGACCCAAACCCAAGACCCGAAAGAGAATATGCAGGACAATATGTATCAATTATATGCAAATAACAAGTAAAATGCATGGTTTTATATAGGAGATTCGAGCATTATAGATGTTGGTATCCACAGGAGACTTCTGGAGTTGATCCTCTGATAACAGTGGGGTGCTACGTAAACAAGACGAACCTTACCCGATAAGGCTGGGGGGTGAGGGACACTTTCACAGTAACAAGCAACTAACCACTAAATATTTTTTGATATAACAATATATTTGAGGCATCATAAAGGGAAAAAGTAGGGGTGCCGGCTTAAGGTACGTACGGACGCTTGTTCCGGCCAACAGATGGAGATCAACAGAGAATAGCTTACGCCAGCGTTTGTGCAGGAACTCTTCAGAGGCATCTCGCTGAACTCACGTCTCTCACTTCCCGTGAGAACAAAAGCGAGATTATTTGCCCTTTGTAGTCACATTTACCCTGATGCCGCAAAAGCCACAGTAAGTAGAGAGAGCCCCGGGTGCTTCAGCCGAGTTAACCGAAGCATGTCACAGAGCAGACTCTGGGAGCGGGCCCAGCACCCCGATAAAGAACAGATTTTGATAAAGCAGCAAAAGTCATTAGTTTTTATCAATCCCCCGCTCCCCACCCCCTTTGGAGTCAGGGTCTCACTCTGTAGTCTGGGCTAGCCTGGAACTCACTATGAAGCCCAGGTTACCTTCTTCCTCCCAGGTGCTGGAGATAAAAGGGGTGTACATCCAGTAGCATTTTATTGAATCTTAACCTTGGGTCTAAGTCTTTTAATATTCTGGGATGTGGAATAAGGGATTGGATTGCATGACGGAGAGTCCTTGTGCTATGTTCCAACTGAAGGTTAAACTGTCTAATGCACGATGTGATGGTTTACCTGGAAATTTCCCTTGAAACCTTATGAACACTCAGACCTGGGTCACAAACCTAAGGAAGCACACTTGTCATCTCAAGCAAAAACAATTGACATTATCTGCTGCTGATGGATTACAAATTGTCTTTTCCAGGAGAAACCAGAGAACTTCTGTCTCTCCCACAGTGAGTTTAGGTTTCCCACCATCTTAAAAGTCTTCATTATTTTTTTAAAAGTGAAATCAATGATTTAACAAATGATTCTTTTAGCTGTGCAGTGGTGGCGCACGCCTGTAATCCCAGCACTCTGGGAGGCAGAGGCAGGTGGATTTCTGAGTTCGAGGCCAGCCTGGTCTATAGAGTGAGTTCCAGGACAGCCAGGGCTACACAGAGAAACCCTGTCTTGAAAAAACAAAACAAATCCAACCCCCCCCCCCAAAAAAAAGGATTCTTTTTTAATGCCAAGTTTTGGAAGATCTACATTCTTCATTTCCCAAATGACAAATGGAAGATATTGTCCCTATGGAGTTCAAAATGACCTTCTGGGTTTTAACACGTGGCAGGACAAAAGTTCTTTGGTAGGGTTCAGGTTTCCCCTGCCTGCTCACCTTTAGGAAGCTATGAGCTGAAAGGCTGAGAGACGCTAATGTTTCCAATGCCCTACCAGTCCTGACATTTCAGTACAGGGTGATTTCAGCCCCAACAGCACATTACAATACACTGAGCGCAGAAGCAAATTCACACATGTACATACAACATATATCACACATACATTCCATACAGACACTTACTGAAGTAATGCCACTCTTCTGGCTAAGTTTTTATTTTTTATTTTTCAATTATTATACTTAACACAATATATATTTTTCTACCAATCATAAAAATGATGGACATGTTATTAAATAAACATAAAAAGATAACGTTTGTTTGTTTGTTTGTTTGTTGTTTTTAGTAGAGCTTAAAAATCTTGGCTCTTACTGTGCTACAAACCCAAAATAACAATTTCTAGACAACCGGGTTCAATGTCCCTCCCATCACCAAAGGATTTTACCTCCATAGTAGCTAAGCTAAGAGTGACAGCTCTGCTGTGCCAAGGAATGAATTGTAGACACAATGATTTGGATACAGATTTCCTGCTATGGTCAAAGCTATTTGACTTGAGTGATTGTCATCATACTCACTGGCTAAGTGTTTTGATTCGGAAAATATTCCTCATCAAATTATTTAGAATGACCTGTTATTATTATTAATTATTATTACAGGCTGGAGACAGTAAACTTGATTCTGTACAGGACGGGAGGGAAAAGGGAGGGATGGAGGGAGGAGATGGGGAGGAAGAAGAGAAAGGAAGGAAGGAAATAACAGAAAGCCTTCTTTTGGGCTTCAGTGATCTTTAAGATTGTAAAGGGGAACTAAGAACAAAAAACTTGAGCACTGTGTACAGTAAGAGACCAGTAGGGAAATAAACAGGAAACTGTAAGGAGAATTGAAAGTAGTCTATAATATTTGCTTTTTTTTTTTTTTTTTTTTTTTGAGATAGTGTCCTGGCTAACATGGAATTCACTTTATAAGAATCAGGCCTGCCCCCAACTCTCAGGAAACCACCTGTCTCTGTCACTGAGTGCTGGGGTCAAGGTGTGTGCTACCATGCCCTGACCAGTATTTCAATTTCGAATTTAGATTTTATGTGCATTGGTTGGTGTTTGGGTTGCACCGAAGTCTGTGTTCCCTGTGTGTGCCTGGTGCTCACGGAGGGTGCTGCATCCCCTGGGACTAGTATTACAGAGAGTGGTTAGCTGCTTGGTGGGCATTAGGATTTAGCCCAGGTCTTGTAGAAGAGTGTGTGGTGCTCTAAACCACTGAGCTATCTCTCTAGTGTCTGCATTTGAATTTTAAAGCAATGCATCAAGGTGTTGTAGTTGTTTTTTTCTAAAACAAATATAAGTAGTTGTTTTTAAACAAATAAATGCCAACCAGGCCTTTAATCCCAGCACTTGGGAAGCAGAGGCAGGCGGATTTCTGAGTTCGAGGCCAGCCTGGTCTACAGAGTGAGTTCCAGGACAGCCAGGGCTATACAGGGAAACCCTGTCTCGAAAAAATCAAAAAAGAAAGAAAGAAAGAAAGAAAGGAAGGAAGGAAGGAAGGAAGGAAGGAAGGAAGGAAGAAAGGAAGGAAGGAAGGAAGGAAGGAAGGAAGGAAGAAAGGAAGGAAGAAAGAGGAATCAATTGTGGTAAATTGGATGCCCAGAGGGAGCTAAGTGGGTGGGGTGGAGTGGGGATGGGGTGGGGGTGGGGTGGGGTGGGGTTGAAGTGGGGTGGGGGAAGAGTGAGGTGGGGTGGGGTGGAGTGGGGTGAGGTGGGGTGGGGCGGGGTGAGGTGGGGTTGGGGGTAGGGTGAGGTGGAGGTGGAGGTGGGGGTGGGGTGGGGTGGGGTGGGGTGAGTATGTGTGTAGGTTCACATGCTTGAGCCCTTAGTCAGAAGCATTGAAAAATGCTTACTCAGTCCACCAGAGTGGCTACGGCTAGGGCTGAGGAACCGCCCTTTTATCTCTGGCTACCGCACTGAGATCCAGTCAGAAACCAGAGTGCCTTCTGAAAGGCACCCGGAAGCCTTCTGAGGGTCGGAGGGAGCCGCCATGTTAAGGAGAGCTCTCAGAGAGAGATGGTGGCCTCGCCTACTCCACGTTTTCAGAATGCCTGTCCCTAGACAGTCACAGCAGGGCAGGAGATGCCCCGTGTGATTCATGGCTCAGGAGAAATGAGTCACCGCCGGGTCGGGGAAGCCGGCGGAGCCAAACCTACCTTCTCCGTGCCTGTGCTGGAGTCACCGGTCAAGCCTGCAGATTTGGTCAGCTACCAAGCCTCAGACGACATTCAAGAAATATGTTTTCTAAAAAAAATTTTTTGGCTGCCTGTCATTATATTCTACTGTTAGTTACTAGTGCACCTAAAACCTGACTTGGATAAATATTGTGACTTGTCATCTCAGCACACTGACAAGTTCTAAGTATAATTTGAGTATGCTGTTCTGACTCACCAGTAATAGTGCTCGTTAAGAGAGGGCTTGCTCGGAGTCCTCCCTTAACCTTACCCCAGTCCTTCCAAAGTCCTTCACACATTTCTGTTATTCTGGTAGCCCTGTTCCCTTTCCTTTCTAGAACCTACAGACGATGAATTGATTTGCAGGTTTATGTGTTTAACGTCTTTTCCCCTAATTGGTTAGGAAGACCACGAGAGCTGTCAGGGACTTGAAGCTATGCTGTGTTTTCAAACAATTTATATTCTTTTAAAAATGTTTATGTGTGCTGGGCAGTGGTGGCGCGCACACACACACCTTTGATCCTAGCACTACAGAAACAGAGGCAGGCAGATCTCTAAGTTCGAGGCCAGCCTGGTCTACAGAGTGAGTTCCAGGATAGCCAGGGCTGTCCTGTCTCACAAAACCAAAACCTTATCTCAAAACCAAGAAGAAAAAGGAGAGAAAAAAATGTGTATGAGTTCTTTCAGGTGGGAGCTAGTTGGTAACTTAAAAGAAGCACAAACGGGCAGCTGTCACAGATGAAGACACTAACCCCGCCCCTTACCACTTAGCTAAATTTATGTAGAACAAAGGGAACTTTTCTGGGCAACAAGAAGAAAGCAATTCCTAAACCTGGGTTGACCTGGGATTCAGAATTCTCCATTCCAGGTCTCCTTTCAGGTGCTGGGATTGGGGTTTTATAGATCCCAGGCTGGCTGCAAATTCTCCAGAGCTGAGGATACCCTTGAACTCCTGACCTTCCTGCCTCTGCCTCCTGAATTCATCTACTACTGGGGATCAAACCAGGGCTTTGTGCCTCTAAGGCAAACACTTTACCAGCTGAATTTCATCCCCTAAAATAACATGTTTTAAAGAGATTACTTTGGTCAAGGCTCTCTTGCCCAAAACCTTAACAGCTTCTACCTAGAAACTCTTTCTTTTCTTCAAGCCATTGCCTTTATGTCTAAATCACTACACAGTCTGCTTATTTATCAAGGTTAGCCTTTATTATCTGTCCCCCCTCCCAGAATGTAGTATTTTTAGGGAACTTCATTTTCCTTTTTTTGTTGTTGTTTGTTTGTTTGTTTGTTTTTGGATTTGGATTTTTTCGAGACAAGGTTTCTTTGTATAGCCCTGGTTGTCCTGGAACTCACTCTGTAGACCAGGCTGGCCTCGAACTCAGAAATCCGTCTGCCTCTGCCTCCCAGAGTGCTGGAATTACAGGCGTGCGCCACCACCGCCCGGCTGTTTGTTTGTTTTTGAGACAGGGTTTCTCTGTGTAGCCCAGGCTGTCCTGGAACTCACTCTGTAGACCAGGCTGGCCTCGAACTCAGAAATCTGCCTGCCTCTGCCTCTCAGAGTGCTGGAATTACAGGTGTGCGCCACCACGGCCCGTGTGCCACTTCCCGGCAGAACTTCATTTTCCTTAAAGGACTCCTGTGTCCCTAAAATATTTCCTGATACAAAGCAAGGACCTTTAATTGTTATTGAAGGAGCAGACAGACAGATTTTCAGGGTTTGCTCTCATCAATTTGATGGGTTGAAATCTGTGTTACCTGTTTAAAAGTAGAGTTTATTCCTTCATTTATCTGCTAGGTTGGTGTAAGGATGTGTGTGTGCTTATGGGCTTGCACGGATGAAGACCAGAGGTTCATATTGGTGTCTTCCTCAGTCACATTCTACCTCCTACCTATTTGTTTGTTTGTTTGTTTGTAGGGTTTTCCATTGGCCTGAAGCTTGCAGACTTGATTTAAGTGGTCTGACTGGATAGCATGCACCAGAGCTCCACCCTAGTCACGCCACCAAAGCATGCCTAGGCTGTCATGCGCAGGCAGAGGAGCCAAACTCAAGCCCACAGAGCTCCTGCAACAAGCGTTTTACCAAACGAGCCATTCCCGGACCCTGCTAAGTGACATCTTCTAGAATGAACTCTATTGTCTGCTCCTGGGGGAGCTGGGTCGGTGTTGATTTTCCTGAGCTGTTTGAAAGCCTTGTCCATTCAGGACAATCAGCTCTGATTACCAGAGACAATAGTTTCTGGTGATTGCTGGGGTGAGGTGGCAGAGGATTTTCAGCTAGGCGAACACTGTGTACCAGAAGTGCCTCAACCCTCCTGGCTATTGTTAGTTATCTGGGCCACTGCCCAGGCCACAGCCCGGGGCTCCTCCAGAGCACACTTGCTGTGTTGGCTCCTGTATTCAGGACTGTGCTTGGTGCTCAGCCCAAGCAAAGAAAGTGGGAAGCCCTGACCCACACAGCTGCTTTGAATGTCATCCCTAGGTTAATCACGCTGACAGCCAGGGTCCTCTCCTAGTCATTGGGTTTTTCCCCTCTGAGTCTGGAGCATGCCCTGAAGAATTCCTAGTACCTATCCCATTTTCTCTGGGATATGATTTGGATTTAGGTTTTCCTTGTCAATCAAGGTTCATGTTATTTAAGATGTCAGTGAATCTTCAGATTTTTCCAGGACCCTTCCAAGGTCTTTATTGTATATTCTGTATTCATGACTGTATATTCAGGAGGTTGGATTATTTATCTTAAAGAGGACGCCTCTAGTTTAGAGATGCATCGAGACTCACAAAACTGGTATCTGTCTTCCATATGGGATCTCTACCTTTTAGGAAATCTGAAAGTCTCAGTTTGAGGCTAGTGATGTAGCTTGATTGGTTAAAGTCTTGCCTAACATGCGTGAGGTTCTGGGTTGGATCCCCAGTACCAAAGAATCCAGAGACAGCGCAATGACGTGGTGGGCCGAGAGACCCCACTCCTGAAATTCTGACCTCCATGCATACACACATACATGTGAGGGAGGACTACAAGCCAGGGTCAGTGGAGCACACCTGCAACCCCAGCACTGTTGGGGGCTGGCAGTTGGCAGGCAGAGTGTCAGAGTCTCTCTGGACAGTCAACCTAGGCAAGACAGTGAGTCCCAGCTCCGTCCAGAGATCTTGTTTCAAAGAATAACATGGGGAGCAGCTGAGGAAACAAATCTATAGCCTATATGAGCATTCATGATGACTGTCCCTGCACACACACACTCACACACACACACTCATATACACTCACACACACTCATATACACTCACACACACTCATATACACACACTCACACACACTCATATACACTCACACACACTCATACACACACACACTCATATACACACACACACTCACATACACACAGAGACACTCTCTCACACACACACATTCACACACTCATATACACACACACACACTCACACACTTATATGCACACTCATACACACACACACACTTTCACACACTTATATGTACACTCACGCTCACACACTGACATACACACACACAGAGACACACACACTATACATATCTCTCTTATGTATGCACCCAAATCAATTTTTTTCTCCTTTTTAAATATAAGCTCTCCTAGTCCCCATGCTGGTCTGAAACTCCTACCTTTACCTCTAAAGTACTGGGATTACAGGCATGTGTCATAACACCTGACTGGATTTTTAAACTATGAAACTTCTAGAGAGGACTTGTAACAGAATCCCATGTAAGGTTGAAGAGTAGCGATTGGAAATCGATCTTGCTAAGGTCAGAAATAAGACCAGGGCACAAAGGACCATCACCTGTGACCAACTGCAAGGAAGGAATGCACAAGACAAGGCGAGACAGGAAGGACGGGAGAACAAACTCCAGAGGTCAAACTTCCATTCAGTCAGCCCATATTGGATGGGAAAAGTTTCCCAAATGCGAAAGCTTTGTGAATTCAGCAAGGCTGTGAAAGTCAACTCTGTCTCTACATATGCTGCACACGCCACGTCATTTTTTCAAAGATGCCATTTATAATTGCATGAGAAATGAAATGCCTGTGAAAAAAGGTAGCCGAAGATTTGGTGAGAGCAACAGAAATGATTTTAAATCTTTTTTTTTTCTTTCTTCGAGACAGGGTTTCTCTGTGTAACCCTGGCTATCCTGGAACTCACTCTGTAGACCAGGCTAGCCTCGAACTCAGAAATCCGCCTGCCTCTGCCTCCCAAGTGCTGGCATTACAGGCGTGCGCCACCAAAGCCCGGCTCCAGGCTGACCTTGAACTAACTCTGGAGCTCAGGCAGGTGTTGAACTTACGAGCCTTCTGCTTCACCCTCTTGGGTAGCCGGTATTACAGGCCTGCTCCACCAAGCTCAGCTAATGTCCAGACTATTTTAAAAGTCTTACAAGAAGAAAAGAACAAGCAATGCAATAGAAAAATGAGACCGTCCAGGGCCAGCAAGATGGCTCTGGGGTAAAAGGGCTTGCTGCTCAGCCTGACGGCCCTAGTTCTATCCCGGGCAACCCTATGGAGGAAGGAGAGAGAGAACTGACTCCTGAAAGCTGTCCTCCAAGATCCATATTCATACCATGGCATGCATATACACTAAATAAATAAACAAACAAACAAACAAATAAATGGTTTTTCTTTTATACAAACAACTAAATAATATGCTCCGGAGCTTCATTGGTTAAATTAGTGTTGTTGACATTGGCCACGACACAGAGTAACCAGAACCCTTACGATATCTTGGTGAGAACATAAGTCAGAAGAAATGGGGAAGACAATTCAAGACTCTTATGAGGCTGATGTTAGACAGGCGCTGCCTCCGATCCCATCCCTACCCACGTTAAAGAAACAAGTGAAAACACATTCACCGGGATGTATTGGAAGTATGACCTTTATAAATGTGGGGACAAACACTAAAGCAAATAGGAGGTACACAGGAAATGCAACAGTGTAGCCGTGTGTGATACAGCGCACAGCATGAAAACAGCTCCACAGGGACTCGCCTTAAGGAAGCCAAGTCATGTAGCAAAAGAATATAGACATGCTAATTCCACTCATTTCACATTTTTACATGACAGACTGACTAATACACTTAACTTTAAAAAAAAATTTAACGCTTAAACATTGTGTATGAGTGTGTGTGTGTGTGTGTGTGTGTGCATGTTGTGGCTAGAGGACAACCTGCTGTAGTCGGCTCTCTCCCTCTCCTCTCTCCACCGCGTGGGCTCTGCAGATCAAGTTCAGGTTGGCAGCCTTGGTGGCAAGCATCTCCACCTGCCGAGCCATCTTGCTGGCCCTTACCTTTTTCTTTTTTTTAACTTTTAAATTATCAACAAAATAGAGACATACCAGCCGGGAGGTGGTGGCGCACACTTGTAATGCCAGCACTCTGGGAGGCAGAGGCAGGCGAATTTCTGAGTTCGAGGCCAGCCTGGTCTACAAAGTGAGTTCCAGGACAGCCAGGGCTACACAGAGAAACCCTGTCTCTGAAAAAACCAAATCCAAAAAAAAACCAAAAAAACCAAAATAGAGACATACCCATTGCTAAGCACCGCCAACTATCAGCAAGTAACCGGCAGCTTGTTAGAACAATGCGCTTAAAAGCACAGGCTGCTCTTCCAGAGGTCATGAGTTCAGTTCCCAGCAACTGCATGGTGGCCCACAACCATCTGTAATGAGATCTGATGCCCTCTTCTGGTGTGTCGGAAGGTATCTATAGTGTACTCATTAAAATAAATAAATAAATAAATAAATAAATCTTTTTTAAAAAAAGAAAGAAAAAGAAAAGCCGGCGGTGGTGGCGCAACACCTGTTATCCCAGCACTCTGGGAGGCAGAGGCAGGTGGATTTCTGAGTTCAAGGTCAGCCTGGTCTACAGAGTGAGTTCCAGGACAGCCAGGGTTATACAGAGAAACCCTGTCTTGAAAAAAACCAAATCCAAAAAAACCAACCAACCAACCAAACAAACTTATGGTTGGGGGCTTACGATGACATGAGAAACTGTATTAAAAAGCCACAGCATTTCAAGGCCAACCTGGTCTACAGAGTGAGTTCCAGGACAGCCAGGGCTATACAGAGAAACACTGGGGGGTGGGAGAGAGAGGGAAGGAGGGAAGCCACAGCATTAGGAAGGTCAGAAGCAAGGTACAAGAAAAAGCCCTGAAATAACAGAATATGAATTACCTCTGCATTATTTAAGATATTCTTTCTTTCTTTTTGCCTCCCCACTCCCCCACCCCCAGACAGGATTTTTCTGTGTTGAACTGACTGTCCTGGAACTCGCTGTGTAGACCAGAATGGCCTAGAACTCAGAAATGGCCTGCCTCTGCCTCCTGAATGCTGGGATTAAAGGTATGCGCTACCACCGCCAGCTCAATATATCTTTATTTTATTTTCAGACAGATTCTCATGTAGCCCAGACTGGCCTCCAGCTTGCTAAGTAGCCAAGGAAGACCTGATACCTCTGACCCTTCTGCCTCTACCTCCCAAATGCCGGGCTACACCCGCAAGCCACTGTGAGCACACAAGATCCTTTCTTTTGTTTTAAAACTTCTCACTTCTTTGGCACGCTACTTTCAGGCAATGGCCCAGAAGTAGCAATAAGGAAACCTAAGGACCACAGCAAGCTCTGATAGCTGTGTGTGTGTCTATAAAAGCAGACTTGAGTTGCCTTAGAAGTAAACAAGCAAACAGAGAGTGACCCAGCTGTAAATTCCTGGTCCAAGAATTTGGAGTCAGGACACAGAAAGGGATCAGGGCCATTTGCTCTGGATTCCTGCGGACCCCTTTTATCTGGGACTACTGCAGCAGTAGATGCCATTTTCCAAGACTCAAAATACCCAAGCTTACTCGGCTTTCGGAAATGCTGATTTCAGCGAGGTAGGACCTCACGCCTACTGAGAGATCGCCACAGAATTAACTTGGAATCCAAGAGCATACACACAAGTGTGTTTCCAGCTAAACTGAAGTCACATAAACATAGGCAAAGTATCAATTACACACAGGAGCCCTGAGACGGCTGCCCAACACACTAATATTTCTTACTAAAGTAGTAGACAACTTTGTTTTCTTCTTGACCCTGATGTTCCTATGTAACAAGCCAAAATGACTCATTGTTTTACTATCATTATTAATTTTTTTTTTTGAGACAAATCTCAGGTTGCCCCGGAACTCATTATTTTAACCAGGATGATGAACTTATCTGGTCCTTCTAGCCTCCACCTCCTGAGTTCTAGGATCACAGATGCACACGCTGTGATGCCTGATCTACGAATAGCTACAGATTGAACTTGCAGCCTCGCACAGGGTGGGTAAGCACTGTACCAGCTGAGACCCACCTCCAGCCCAACTCTGATGCACTGTTAGGAAAATCCGAGGGATCAAAAATCTGTGTCGCTGGGGCCTCCAAGGAGATGTCGCAGGGGCTTTGGTCTGCAGCAAGCAGGCTTCAGCTCCTTAAGTCTAACCATATTAATTTTATCTTAAGTGTGTGTATATGTGTGTGTGATATTTTGGGGATTCCCCCCACCCCGGGGGGAGTTAGTTACTGTTGAAAGAAAGTTAGAAAATATTTTCCATTGTAGCACTGGACTGAGGCAGGAGTCACTGCTCAATGTCACCGGCGTGACCAGTCCCTTTGTAAACAGTAGGGAAACACGATCACTCCCTCAGTCCTTTTAGATCTACTCAGCCTGATAAAAGGCACAGGCACGCTGAGACAGACTCTTCTCAGTGTTCAGGCTAACTTTTTGGATGTCCTAATTCCTTTGAGACAGGGTCTCGGGCTGGCTTCAACTCCTGTGGAGCTAGGAATAATTTTGAATTCCTGATCCTTATAACTCCACCTCTGGAGTGCAGAACCCCTCCTGGCTCTGTCTGCTTTTCTGACTGATAATTGTGCTCTTTTTAAACCCTCAGACTCGTAGTTCATCAGCATCTTCCACAAACCTGTTTCTTCCATTTACCCAGCCCTGGCTCGTGAAACCTTTTCCACCCTTCGCCCCCAACCAGGTGCACAGCTTCAAACTTGTGGAACTGTGTGTGTGTGTGTGTCTGTGTTCACATATGTGTGTATTCATGTGTATGCACATGTGTGTGGGTGCATGAGAGAATGTGTTAGTGTGTGTGCAATCATGTGTGCACGTGTTTGAGTATGTGTGTGCATATATATGTGTGTGCGTATATGTGTGTGTGTGCATGTTTGTGTCAGTGGTGTGTGTGTGCCTGTGTGTGCCTGTGCTCACACATGTGTGTGTATTCAAGTGTGTGTATGCGTGTGGGTACATGAGAGTGTGTTAGTGTGTGTGCAAGCATGTGTGCACATGTTTGAGTATGTGTGTGCATATATGTGTGTGTGCATGTGTGTTAGTGGTGTGTGTGTGTGTGTGTGCGCGCGCGTATGTGCCTGTGTGCCTCTGTGTGTGTGCAAATATGCACATACATGTTTGTACCTGCCAGAGGTTCATATCAGATGTCATTCCTCAGTTACCGTCTATCTCTTTTTCTCCCCCAATTCATTCTTTGAGAATTTCATACATGTATACAACATGTTTTGATCACACTAAGCCCTCTATTCCCCCATCAAACTCCTTCCAGACCACCCTCTCCACCACACACCCCCTCCCAAAATCATGTCCTCTGCTCCCATCTCTCTGAGCCCAGTTGGTGCTGACTTTACGTCCACAGGGCCATTTCCTGGAGCATAAAAGCATCCTCACAGCCATCAGGGCCTTTCACTGTCCCAGAGCCGGCAAGCCCCAGTGATCCACTCAGTACCTCCGCAGCACGACAGGATGCCCACCCTTGTCACATTCGTCCTGTCCATTCAGTCACCAAGTTCAGCTTCATCCAAATACCTGGCATCGTTCCCTCTCCTCCTTCCCATGGCAAGCGTCCCACCCCGCTGGAGTATCTGGTGCCCAGGATACCCTCGATAGCGTCCCCAGAAGCTGCGGCACATCACCCTCGTCTAATTTAACCCATCCTTCTGGAATCATCCTCCCGAAATGGTCCTCTTCACCTTGCTCATGTGACCTTAGACAGTTTCCGGTTTGTTCTGGTATTTGCTTCCCAAGCTCTTCAAAACCATCTGGCTCTACTGTCCTTTCTGGTTAGAACAGTTTCCTCTCCATCACACCAAAAATATTATAATGCCCTCCGCCCTCCGCCCTCCGCCTTCTGCCCTATTCTCCAGTAGACTACAACTTGAGACTCCCTGGTCCAGAGGGTCTCATGGAACCTAATCTAGCCTCAACCTTGCTATTGTAACTAAGGGTGACTCTGAACTTCTGACCCTCCTGCCTCTACCTTTCAAGTCCTGATTATAGGCGTGTGTCACCATGTCGGGTTTTATGTATAGCTGGTGGCCAAACTCAGGCATCCCCAGTCCTTCTCCTTGGACACCCCTTATTACACAATGCTGTAGCCTTCTGATTACACGTCTGCTTCCTGTACTAGATTATGAGCTGCCCTCTCGGAATGGTTTAGATGTGGTTTTAAAACAAGGTCACTAACCTCCAACAGCTTGCTGCTTTGAACTCCAGCTTTGAACAACGCTAGTGACTCGATGTGTGCTTGTTGAATAACAAATGAGTTCATTTCTAACTAGCTCCAGTTTAGTCTTCAAAGCCCCAATAGCTCCATAGCCTTCCTCTACCTTCCTACCTCTCAGTCTGAGAGCATATAGTCTATTGCTATAGAAATTAAGAAGCCAAGCATGCAGAGGCAGAGGTAGGCAGATCTCTATGAGTTTGAGGTTAGCCTCATCTATGAGGAGAAACCTTGTCTTGAAAAAGGAGCGAGAGAAAGGGGGAGGGATTAGGGTGACTTCTTTCTCTCCTTCCTGGAAGGCATTGATATGCATTTATATTATTTGTATAGTTGTATTGACTGTAGTGCTGAGCAGAATAAACACTAAACAAAAACTGCTTTCTGAGTAGACTTATATAAACCATGTGTTTAGAAAAACAGCAACAGCTGATAGCTGATCAGGAAAATTATTGTGTTTTTTTTTTATGCAATTGTAGTCAGGAAATTCAGTACCAGTTCATTCAGATATGAATGTAAAAGATTCCTATGAACTTCCTGGCCTTAGACCAACTGTTGACACAGACATGAGTTCTATCAGCTGAGAAATTCTTCCTGGGTAAAATCAGCATTGCTGCATAGAAGCCACATACATGACTTTCAGCATGTGTGTATGTCTGTGTGCACGTGAATGTGTGGCCATGTTTTGTGTGTGACCATGTATATATAGATTTGTACATTTTTGCCTGGCTGATTAATCAGTTCTGGGTGACTATTGGATTGCTTCTATTTGGGGAAGGGGTACTTTATAATTATGATTGGTTTTTGGTTTTGTCTTGTTTTGTTTTTGGTGGTATACTGATCTGATTCTTATAGCTGAGACTGTCACTATTGAGAAATGTCAAGAATGACTGATTTGGTCTTTTACTTAAAAAACAAAACTAAATAAAACAAAACCAGTCTATCCAGAAACGAGTAAATTGGGTAGACCTCTCTAAGGTGGTGTGTGTGCTGTAAGGCTGAGGGCTCGCCAGCTTCCTTAGACGGACCTGAAGCCACGGAGGGACATGTGTCACACTGTTGGAATGACAGCTCGCAAGCTTTCCTGACCGTAGTTCCAGGAGGCGTCATCTGTTATATTTAAAGGAGAAGGTCGGACACCACTGTTACTACTCTTTGCTGTGTCTTTGGCCAACTGCATAAGTCACGATTTAAATGTAAGGAGAATCTCTTGCTTTCCTGGTTTTGTTTGTTTGTTTGTAGCATGGTGGGTATCCCCTGCCCCACTCTCCCAAATGACGAGAACAATATCAGTTGGACGTGACAGTCGACGCTGGAAGTCAGCTTTGCTCTGCAGCTTCTGGGGGTCTCCATGCTCCTCACATCCCGAGGGACTTCTCTGGTAATTAGCCACGAGAATGCCCCTGAATGTGCAGTTTCCCCCGTTCACTAGTGTGGGCCAAAAGTGGAACTTGACACTCAAGACTCAGAACCATGAAAACCCTGCTGTGAAGGTCACCTAGGCAACCTGACCTGTCTGTATCATTGTGAAAATAATATCGGGTATGCTTTATCTTGAAAGCAAAATATTTTTGTGGGGTGGGGGTGGTGAGGCAGAAGTGGGGGTGGTGGCATGGAGGTGGGGGGGTGGTGTTTCAAGGCAGGGTTTCTCATTGTGTAGCCTTGGCTGTCCTGAAACTAGCTCTATAGACCAGGCTGGCCTCAAATTCACAGGTCTCTGTGTACCCTTGCCTCCTGAGGGCTGGGATTAAAAGTATGCACTACTGCCGCTTGATATAAGAACATGCCTTTGGGCCAGAATACCTTCAATTCATATGCATATATAAAATACAATTATTCATATTACTATGATTGTTTCATAGTAGGAATATTATGAAAGAAAAAGATGAAATACTGTTGACTCACAGAGAATAAAGTTTACATAGTAACGATGTCATAGGCTAGCGGTAATTAGGTGATTGAAGAAGCATGGTAACTCTTACAGGCCTCGGGACGCCAGTGAGTCTCCATAAACACAACGTATTTTATCTATACTAGTCACATGTTACCATATGTTAAGAAGAGAGGTAGCAAATACCACTGGATTGGTTCCGGATTCTGTGGGACTACAAACATAGAAGGAAATAATTGAAAGTATAGACTGAAATTAGGATCTAAAGTTAGGAACAGCGTCGTAAGTCAGGAAATCTGAAGCTCATGGGCCTCAGGTGAGGGTCTCTAGGGCTGGGGAGAGTGTGCAGTGGGGAAAGCACTTGACTCAAAAGCACAAGAAGCTGGATTTGGAGCACCCCAGAACCCAGGTAAAAGCAGGACACGCACATGCACACACACACACACACATGCACACGCACACACATATACACATTACATGATGAACATCTCCTCTACTCACTAGACACATTAGAGAAAGATTTTGGAGTTAGGGAGAATAGAGTTTTACATATATAGAATGATTTTTTTTAAATTGGCTTTATCCACAACGCTATTCTATCTTAAAATCTATCAGCTGCTAGCTTATAACTTATGCCCCGCCCCCATTTGTTTTTAATCATTTGAGACGTCTCATGTAGTCCAATCCAGCTTCCACTAACATCCACAAACATAAGCACATGCATCAAAAAAATAAAAAAATCTTTAAAATATAGGGCTTTTAGAAGAAAAAGAAAATGGAGACAGGGTCTTAAGTAGCCCAGGCTGCCTTGCACTCTATAAGGAGTCCAAGATGACCTTGAACTACTGATCGTCGGCCACTCCCTCCAGAGTGCTGGAATACAGGTTTGCACAGAGGGAATCTAGAGATTTGTTGCAGTGCAGGGGTTAGGAGGTGAAGTCAGGCCCCCATGCACTGCACGTTGGGCAATTGATCTACCGGTAGCGCCGTGACGCAGGCTCAGCCCTAGAACAAACTGAGTTGCCTATATAGCTCGTGCTATGTTCTCGCTTTTCCTCCCAGCTCCTTTTCTCAAAGGAAGTATGTTATTTTCTGGAGTGACGATCACAGCAGACCCATAGCCTTGCTCCCTGGCCGTCTTTACCTTACTTGGGGCGGTGGAATTCCTACCACTATGCAATCCAACTGGACTCGGCTGCCTTCCGGAACTTCTCGGCTCCGTAACTTTTGTGTGAAGCGGGGAGGCTGCCCCAGAGGCTCTTCGTAGTACAGGGAGGAAGGCGAAGAGCCTGGGGTGCTGTCTCCAGCCGCAGCCTCCCCGGAAGCCAGCTCGGCCTCCCGCCTCTTGGCCTCCCGCTGCTCGATCGCGTGGTTCAGCTCGTTGTCCCTGCTGTCCGTGGGGATGGGGATGGGGACGGATGCTCTCTCGCGCCTTTCCGTCAGATCTGTGAAAGCCGGGCTGTTTTCCTGCAGAACTTTGTTTTGGGATTCCGTTTTGCTCTTGTGGTTTTTGCAGGCCCGAGGTCTGATCCTCTTGGAACTGTGAGCCTTAAAAAGGGAGGAGAGTTCTTCGATGAAATCGGCAGCCTTGTTGAGGAAGACCTTCTTGGACTGGGTTTCAGAACTGTACTGTGGCTTCTTGGTCTCCGGCGGCGAGCTGTCTTTAGAGCTGGCAGGACCTCGGGAGCTGTCCTGGCGGAAGGCGGGTTCGAAGCTTGGCTTGGACGCATGCTTTGTCTGGTCGGAAGACAGACGCTTCCTGGCTTGATCTTCATCCACTCTCTCCAAGGGGTCGTGGTTGATGGCCAGCCTCGCCAGATTGACACTTTCATCTAACTCCTCTTGGCTCAGGAAGGCAGAAAGGTCCGGAAGGTCCTCCGGGCCTCCTCCTTCTGCAGCCCCAGGGCCGCTGAAATGGAAAGGGTTGGAGGAGGGCTCTGCTCGACTCCGCTCGTTGTCTCCTCGATGCCGGGTTTCAGCCAGATAGCTTTCTCTCAGAAGCTGGGAGATGGATGTGGATGCCTCTAAGCTGTCGTCTTGCATGCTGCAACAGAGTGAGGAGGAGAGCAGAAAGATTCGGATCACTGCCACGGAATAAGAAGCCTGCGTTTACTTCAGCACACAGTCTTAAATTACACTAAAAAAACCCAACCCCAAACCTCACATCACCTAATGTTGACATTTTCACAAAAGTGAAAGACATAATGATGACTCCTAACTCAATAAAGTTTCCCCGAAATTAAAGATAAAGTTTAGCCGAGTGCGGTAGCCCACGACTTTAATCCCAGCACTTGGGAGGCAGAGGCCAGATGAATCTCTGAGTTCTGGGGCAGCCTGGTCTACATAGTGAGTTCTGGGATAACCAGGGCTAAGTAGAGAGATCCTGTCTCACAAATCCAAAACAAACAAACAAACAAACAACCTGACCCTGGGGATTACTATTGCAGTAAAAATAACAAACAAAAAAAACCAACTTTACATTCAATTCAATTGTGTAAGTTATGGGGTAACTCTAGTGATTTTATACAGTATCAGGGCCAGGAATGGAACTCAGTGGCAGAATATTTGCCTAAAATGTGGGAAATTGTCTAAGCCTAATTTTTAAAATGATGTGTATTTATGTATGTGTTTATTGTATGTGTGGGCAGGCACTTTTGAGGTCCATGAAGGTTCTTTTGTCCACCATGTAGGTGGAAGGATCAGACCTGGGCCCCAGGGACCCACTGAACCATCTCACTGGTCCTGCTAAGCCTGATTTTGGTAACAGTTACAATAGTCTGTTTTTTTGTTACAAGGTGCTTCCATGGGAGAAACAGGCTTGTTCTGCCTCCTGTCAGCTTTGTTAACTCCATGATAATAGAATTCTAGAAAGACAAAAGAAATTGGCAACATAGTCTCACTTAGCTACTGAAGATGTTGCCTTGACTGAGCTCAGGAAAAAAAAATGAAAGGTATTTATGAAATGTAATGAAAGATTGTTTGGTAGGAGACAAGCTGTTTTTTCTTTTTTTTTTTCTTTTCCTTTTTTTTTTTAGATTTGTTTTTTTCGAGACAGGGTTTCTTTATATAGCCCTGGCTGTTCTGGAGCTCACTCTGTAGACCAGGCTGTCCTCGAACTCAGAAATCCACCTGCCTCTGCCTCCCAGAGTGCTGGGATTACAGGCGTGCGCCGCCGCCACCACCCCAGCTCGGAGACAAGCTGTTTAAACTCACTGTTATTGCTGGACTCACTCTACTCTCAAAAGCTGGGGTCATCTGCCCTTCATGTTGAGTCTAAATTGCTGGGCTTCTATTTTTTTAAAGATTTAAAATTTAAAATCATAGTATGTCTGTGTGCGGCGCATGCGCAGGATGCGAGGCCAGAGGTGTGCTGAGAACAGAATCGGATCCCCTGCAAAGGGCAGCGTTTGCTCGTAGTGGCTGAGCCATCTCTTCTGCCCCTAAAACCTCGGTTTCTAAAAGGATCTCAAATTACCTTTGGTTAACAGAAGAGATGAGAGGTCACAGAATGCAGTGCTTAGCACGGGGTATCACAGTCTTAGTTTTTAAATTGTAAATATGTGAATATAACACTTTTTAGAAAATATTTCTACAACCTTAAGAAAACCATAGCATGTGTTTGGCGCTGGTGATCTTGCCCACATACTCCCTCAGCAGCTTGCTGAGAGATGGCTCACCTTTGACCCCTGGGTAGTTAACTCTATTCTATCCCAAGCGGACACTCAGAGATAGCCGTAATCTTCCCATTGACGGACAGCACCCCACCCTTAACTCCACCTACCCTTGGGGGATGGTAACGGAATGAAAACCATTTATCATTCTTTGCTGTTAGGTATTGGTCTTGTCAATAAAGTGGGGAAGAAGCAGGGCGGTGGTGGCCCACGCCTGTAATCCGAGGGCTCTGAGAGGCAGAGGCAGGCAGATTTCTGCGTTCGAGGCCAGCCTGGTCTACAGAGTGAGTTCCAGGACAGCCAGGGCTACACAGAGAAACCTTGTCTCGAAAAAACACAAATCCAAAAATAAATAAATAAATAAATAAATAAATAAATAAATAAATAAATAAAGTGGGGAGGAAAATACTACCCTAAATCTCTGCTCCTCTAAGATTCATGACAAAGCCCGTTTCAGTCCCTCTGTCTGTCCCTTCTGCCTGATGAGGTAGCCCCTCACTTGTCCCACACTGAAGGCTTCCTAGGATCTTCTCTGGCTCCCAGCCTTCCACGGCTACCCCAAGCTAACCCCACAACTGGCAAAGTAGGCCGTCACCTTGAGAGGGCAGTTAGAGATGGCTGGATGGGTCACTCACAGGGAATGTTTTCTCTGTGTGCTTGCCAGGGCCTGAGACAGTTCTGACCGGAGTTAATTCAGTGAAGTCTACTATGCCTTCAAAAGGGATGAATTTAGAATTCAAAGGTGTTGGATGAAGCCATCGCCTTTAATCTAGAAAGATGGCCATTGTGGTATGGAGGGGGGTATGAAAATTGGAACTACGCTCAATAAGAATCAGTCAAGCAAATTAGGACATGTTTGTTAACTAAAATCGTTTTCAGTTTTGTAGAATGGTAATATGCAAAACAGCTTGTGAAAGCAAAACCAATATTGAGAATTTAGCTATGTGCATGAACTCCGTAGGGAAACAGATGTATGGAATGAGAAGGCTCAAAATGCTATTTGAAAACATATTTAATATACCGATTATCATCGGTAATGTACAGAGGAATTATTATAATAACCCATTTGTTTACTTCTTTAGTTTGGGTCTCTGGATACACCGAAATTCGAGGGTGAAAAGTGACCCTGCCTTATAAACCAGGGAGCTTCTCTTTTGAGGGATGCTGGTGTTTTACTAGGTTATAATGTGACTTCATCTTTGTCTCTGTGTGTTGTGTTGGCTTAGATTGAAGCCAGCACAGAAAAGAGCACTGACCATAAAATTAGAGAGCTCCGACTTAAAATTATGGCTTCATTCTTCAGCAGGTGAGTGACTGAGATGTTTAAGCAACTTTCCAGAGTTTCGATTTTCTTATCTTTAATTAGATAAGAAATCCCTTTCTTGAGGCAGATAAGATTAAGAACTGCAGGAAGGCAAAGCCCTTCTAACGCGGCTGTGCATAGGCAACAGACATTATCACTATTTTTTTTTTAAAAAAAGAAACACATGACACTGATGTTAATGCTGAAGAAATTTCAGAAAGTTTATATTTATGTTGGAAGTGGAAAAAAAGAATAGTCACACTGCTTCCTGCAACCAGTTTTTTGTTATTGTTTTTAAAGAAGCCAATTGTTGTGTGTGATTATTTTTATGTTTATGGTCACTAAAAACTACTATGATAATAAAACTTCCAAGCATTCAAAATATAAGGTTCCTGTAGTAGTTTAAAGTTTTATATCCTACGATGTGGGTGTTTGGGAGTTCATGACCTGCTTCTGATGCTTCCTGGCTGGATTAAGTGCCAAACTCTAACTTCTGTAAGCCTCTGTCTCCATCTGGGAAATAGGGAAAGCAACAGTAGCCATCTCTAGGCTGAAGTAAAAGGCTAAAAGCCATTTAGTAAATATTCAGGAGGTTACTGTCACACCTGACAGCTATGGCCACTCGTGGCCCCATTCGGTGAGGAGAAACTATAGTCACATGATAGCTATGGCCGCCCCATTGTATGAGGAGAAACGGGAAAGCTGGTGAAACTGTGACCTCGGAAGGACTGAGAAGACAGTGACCTCTAGGGTCCTACTCACCAGCTGTCAGCCTTCAGTGAGATACAGGCTCACGCATGGCCTGGCCTCGCTGTAAAACCCTGTATATAGTCTCTTTGCTTGTCCTGTTCCCTGTTCCCTCCTCTCTGTACCCTCTTACTGGACTAAATTCTGCATAGCCTGCAGCTCCTCGTAGCCAATAAGTGCATCACTGCTCTGAGATCTCTTTTCTCTCGCTCCAATTTGCCCAACAAGCTCATTTTATCACCAAACACAATATATGGAATTCATCTGTTTACTTTAAAAAAAAATTTTTTTTTGGTCTCTCTTACATTGCTTTGTATTACCACATTCTCTCCACAGTCAGAGAGCAGAAGATAGTCAACAAATACCTGCTGGCATTTTTGTTTACCATAATTTCTTATTAGCTCTATTATGTATTTTTTCTTTCTTTCTTTTTAATTCCAGGGTTAAGTAGAGAAGATCAAATTACAAAAGGAAACTTCATAGTTAAAAAGAAAACTATGTGATATAAATAAATAAATAAATAAATAAATAAATGGCTCTGAATGTGTTGGGCAAAGTGTTCTATCCTAGGCTACAGTCCTGCTATCTCATCTAATAAATTTAACTGAGCATCTTCTATGTGCCAGGTGCTGTTCTAGGTGTCGAGCGGCCAGTGAAAGACACAGCTTCTTTAGGGAGCTGACTTACCAATGGGAATGCTATCCATGTTAAGAATAAAGTAAGGCATGGCTGAGGAGAGCTGGGAAGGCCAAATCTCTTATGGAGACTTCAGCAACCTGCCGAATCAGGGAGGATAACAAGGGACAACAAAATGAAAATAGAGTCAAAGGTCACAGAACGCCCCTTTACAAAGGAAGAAATGTCAGGTCAGAAAGGATGAGTGTTCGGTGTGCTGAGTCAAACCCTGTGTACCGGTGAGTGGAAAGAACGGAAGACGTGAGGTCAGAAACGTACAAGGCCGTAGACTGGGCATGGCGGCTTATGCCTTTAATCTCAGTGCTTGGAAGGCTGACGTAGGTACAGTGTCGTGGGTTCCAGGCCAGCCTGGACTACTACTTAGTGAGTTCTGGGATAACCTGAACTATGGAGTAAGACCCTTTCTCAAAATAATAACAACACCAACAAGAAGAAGAAAAAAAAACATAGAGGAAAGGAAGAAAGGAGATCATATTAGACCTGCAGGCCATGGGAAGGACTTCTAATTTTCTTACATTCTGAATGGAGAGGATTCTCATAAGAGGCAGTCCCGCCATGTTGGTGTGGGCCAGTGAGTGTCAGCAGCAGGAGGTGGTGAGGAATGGCTGGATCTGAGATGGCCTGTGAACTCAGAGGCCGGTGATTTGATCGTAGGATAAGAATGAGAGATGACAGAAAGATCAGAGTATTTACGGCCTGAGCAGCCAGGTGGCTGGCGGGATCAGACTTGGGGAGTGGAAACCGTGAGCTCTCTTAGACATTTCGTCTGGGGCATTCTGTGACCTTTGACTCTATTCTCATGTTGTTGTCCCTTGTAAATTGAAATGCCGGTTTTATGCCACTTTCAAAACAAGATGAGTAGTTGCTCTGGAGGAGACGTTCTGGTGTTTGTGAACTGGACCGAGCTGGAGATGAATCGATCCATCCCAGCAGCCACCCTGAGAGACTTGGCCCCGTCCTAAGACACAGCAGCCACACAACAAACTTACTGACTTGGCTAAATTTCTTTGTGTTTTCTTTACCCTATGACTTTTCCAGAGGAGACTCTGCCCTGAAAACTTGTTTGCTTCATTTAAAACTTTCTCTCTGTCTCTCTCCCTCCTGTGTCCTCCCCCCTCCTTTCCTTCAATGCAAGGTCTCACTGTGTAGCTCTAACTGTACTGGAGGAATTCACTACATAGATCAGGATGGACTCAAATTCAGAGACCCATCTGCCTCTGCCTCTGCCTCTGCCTCTGCCTCTCTGCCTCTCTGCCTCTGCCTCTGCCTCTGCCTCTCTGCCTCTGCCTCTCTGCCTCTGCCTCTGCCTCTGCCTCTCCTGCCTCTGCCTCTCTGCCTCTCTGCCTCTGCCTCTGCCTCTGCCTCTGCCTCTGCCTCTGCCTCTGCCTCTCCTGCCTCTGCCTCTCTGCCTCTCTGCCTCTCTGCCTCTGCCTCTGCCTCTGCCTCTGCCTCTGCCTCTGCCTCTCCTGCCTCTGCCTCTCTGCCTCTCTGCCTCTGCCTCTGCCTCTGCCTCTGCCTCTGCCTCTGCCTCTGCCTCCTAAGTGCTGGGATTAAAAGCATGTACTGGTCTACTGATCTCTTTTGCTCCTTCTCTGGTACTTGGGGTTGAACCCAGAGCCTCGAGTATGCTGGGCAGGCTCCATTATTAAGCTATATCCACAGTTCATTGGGCATATTTCTTGACTCATTATAACTCAGTACAATCCTTCTTCAGGCACTAAGAAAGTTCATGTACTATAAATTCATCTTTTGCTTATAAAGTAACTATTTAAATTTATTTCAGTGGTAGAGCACTTGCCTCCTGTGCAGGAGGTCCTGGGTTGGGTCTCCAGCAAACCAACAAATAAACAAATTGTGGTAGAGCCCAGAAAATTGGCAAAGCCCAGCATTAACTACTCCAAACTTAAACGTAAGTGCTGGAAAATTCTGGCTATGAAATGATAATTGTTAGTTGTATTATTAATACTAACAACAGATTATCAATAATTAACAACTAATAACCACTGTCATTTTGGTGCTAGAGACTGAACTTAGAGTCTTGCACATGCTAAACATGTCAAGTATAATTATATATTTAGTTGGAAAAAAACCCAACCACAAAGGTTCAATGTGAGGAGAGGTGGCTCAAGGGTCCAGAATCTCAATTAGACAGAAGAAGTATGTTCTGGAGATGCTCTGCACAGCCAATAGAACAATGTGTGCCAACACATAAGGATGTGAGGTATATTAATTACCTTGACTACTTAATCACTGTACAATGCATACATATGTCAAAATAGGCATATATCAAAATACACTGTTATTTCTATCAACAAGAACATTTGTCAATTAGCCTTAGTACTTGTGGATATATATATATATATATATATATCACATACATACACAGCTCTTTAAACACTACTGGACACTCAGCGTAGTGTGGGAAGTCTATTCATAAACCAAACATACCCATAAAATCCAAACCAATTTCTAGGTTGACACAAAACACAAAACACAGCCTCATGCTTAATAGTCCTTTATGAAGAACACTGGCATAGGAAAATTAGTCATCTTTAAGCAACTTACCTTCAAATGCAGACACACAAAACAAGCCCGCTCCCCCCCCCCTCATTTGTCTGTGAGAGCATCTTAAAAATAGGGCACTGTGCACATGTAAGATAATTATTTCCTACCGATATGTAATTACTAGGCCTAGAATTTTCATTAGGGTAATAATAAGACTGTGTTCTCTTTGGGGCTCTGTTTATGTTTTTGTGACGGGCTCTCTTGTAGCCCATACTGCTCAAGTTGTAGTTGAGAATGGCTTTGAAGTTCTGATTCTCCTGTCTCTACCTCTTGAGTGCTGTCGTTTTAAAAAATTACATTCATTTATAGTATGTGTGTTTGTGTGTGTGTGTGTGTGTGAGAGAGAGAGAGAGAGAGAGAGAGAGAGAGAGAGAGAGAGATGTGCGCATGCACAAGTGTACCACTGAATACATATGCAGGTCAGAGGGCAATCTGTGGGAGTTGGCACGATCCTTCTACCATGTAGGTCCCAGGAATCGAACTCAGCTCTTGGCAGTAGATACCTTTACCCACTGAGCCATCTTACTGGCCCCGCTTTTTCCCCCACAGATGGAATTTTCCTATGTAGCTCAAACTAGCCTTTCAATCCTCCTGCCTCAGCTTTCTGAATTTCCAAGAATTACCCAGGATAAGCTAGTTCTTTGGGGGGAAAACCCTTGCTTGGCCAATAGGCAAATCTCAGGGCAGGGGGACCAGTTCTGGAGAGCTGTGTGCATGGAGCACCTTTCAAACATTTGGCTGCAGGTGCGATGCACTTCATGCACCGTTGCAGCGCCTGATCTTCATACTACATCGATCACCCTCACTTCTGCATGACTTGCAGTCTATTCGTAATGCAAATGGTGTTGGGCATTTATATTCATCTAGATAGGCTTGGGGGATGAGATACTGGGAAGTGCCAAAGGTCCAGAACGAATATGACCCACTCTCTTAAACAACTTCCTGCCTGACAGGAGGAAACCGGTAAAGATAAATCCAGACAACCAACTTAACGAAAGTAGACTCTGAGGCTGAGCCCAGAGGCACACACACATAATCCCAGTATGTAGAAGGCTGGGGTGGGGGTGGGGGGCACTGTGAATTCGAGACTAGCCTGAGTTACACCGCAAGATCCTGGGTTTTAAAAAGTTGTTTGTGTTTGTTTGTTTAAAGATAAAGAGGGTGTGTGTGTGTGTGTGTGTTGGGATAGAGAGACAAAGCTGAGGCCATGTACAGGAGCATGGGTGAGGGTCTCCTAACAGACCCCTCCCTGAAGGCCAGAGACTGGCAGGATGAAAAGACTTTGAAAAAACATGCCGGGAAGTGGTAGCGTATGCCTTTAATCCCAGCACTTGGGAGGCAGAGGCAGGTGGATTTCTGAGTTCAAGGCCAGCCTGGTCTACAGAGTGAGTTCCAGGACAGCCAGGGCTATACAGAGAAACCCTGTCTCGAAAAATCCAAATCCAAAAAAAAAAAAAAAAACAAAAACCAGGGCAGAGGCAAGTGGCAGGAAGGGAGGTTGGTTGTACAGTGCAGCGAGTGTGAGTTTGTACACAGAGGAGCAAGGACATGAGAGAGAGATGCTGTAAGAGATTAGTGTAAGTGGTCCTGATGCTGGAGCCCCCTTACCACTGAATCGGAAATACAGCAAACTGTTGAATTTCAAACAGAAATTCCCAGGGCCCATCGCAAGGCCAGTGGAAGGAATGTAGGATTTGAAGGGTCTTGGCGGGAAGGAGTAGCTCCATGGTGTGCTGTGTAGTGCGAACAAAGCCCTGAGTGTGCATTCCAAAATGTGTGTGTGTATGTGTATGTGTGTGTGTGTGTGTGTGTGTGTGAGAGAGAGAGAGAGAGAGAGAGAGAGAGAGAGAGAGAGAGAGAGAGAAGAGAATGGAGAGGTTGATGGTAGTCCCAATGACAGGGATGGAAGCTGTATAAGCACTGGATTATTATATAGATCAGCAGGTCTCACTCAACCTTCCTAATGCTGCGACCCTTTAATACAGTTCCTCACGTTGTGGTGACCCACCCCCCCCAACCTTAAAATTGTTTTGTTGCGACTTCATAACTGTGATTTTTGCTACGGTTATGAATCGTAATGCAAGTATCTGATATGTAGGAGATCTGATATGTGACGCCTGTGGAGGGGTCGCGACCCACAGGTTGAGAATACAGGGTCTCAAACCCATAAAACTTCTGTCAGTCTTCCTAACTCAAATCTCTGTCTCTCTCTGTCTCTGTCTCTCTCTCTCTTTATCCTTCCTTCCTTTTCTTTTCAAAAAGTCAGGAGAAAAGAGCCCACGCACATTCTTCAACCTCCTTTTATATCAGTTCTTTGTATGGTAGGTAATTAAGACCTTGAAAAAAAGGTTAAGCTCCCTAATTAAACTTGTGTGCAAGGCTGGGGGATAAGAAGTGTGGTCTGGAGATTCTGCTGAGGTCGGGGTGCAGGCGCCAGCGGAGGGCGAGGAGCCAGGCAGCCTGTGCAGAGCCGAGAGTCAAGGTGACTCAGTCCTGTGAGCCCTGGGAACGCTCCAGCGTCACAGGTACAGTCACACTAACGCTTATTGCCACCAACAATATCTGTCTACTCAAAACATGCTCTCGGACTGGAAAGTGAGGCGGGCCCAGGTTCCGCTTCCGGGACCCCACTTCCGGGGGCTCCAGTGCTCTCATCTGACCTCTGAGGGCTCCCGGCATGCATGTGGCCCACATACACAGAGGCAGGTTTTGTTGAAGCAAATGTGTGACACTTTAGAAAGTGTTATAGGCATTCTGGAGGCAATCATAGGAACTTATGAAAACTGACGTGGAGTGCGTCACCCCCTAGCAAAGGGAAACACACTTTTAAAAAGTGTTTTAAAAAACACCTTTCCTGAGCCATTTTTCTTCTCAAAACTTAATTTGTAAATGCGAAGTCCAAAACCAGCTTGCATAATAATTTATGTATACATATATATCTATATCTATTTAAATATGCTTCTAAATATATCATGTTTGTAAATTATAGTCCTAAGTGGATACCTTTTAAAACATGTATTACTGTTGTTGTTGTTGTTGTTGTCATATTGTGCATATGTACGACCACATGATGTGGAGGTCAGAGGAAAACCCGTGGAAGTCTGTTCTCTCCTTGCACAGTACGGGCCTTGGGAATGGACCTCAGGTTGGACACTGGGCAGTAAACCTTTACCCATGGCACCATCTTGCTGGCCTAGTAAGTGTCTGTTGTTGCTGCTTGTTGGAACAGAAATTTGTGTGGAGCCTGTATGTAAATTATAGCGGTATGAAAGAGTTGGTGTTCCCAGAACTGCGGCTATCATTGACTTCACTGTGTCAGTGGGGATACAGAACCTTCCAGAATTTGGATAGCTTTACAACTCTGTCCCTTCTCCATTTATTCTCTCAACCTCTGGATACGTCATCTCCAGATTTTGTGTGGTGGCCTTGATTTAAATATTTTGCCTGGTGTCAAACAGAATGTCGAAAGAGAGAGTATCTCTAAGGGTAGAGCTTCTTGATTTCTAGTAATCATACTGTAAGCCAGGTGGTGGTGGTGCACACCTATAATCCCAGCACTCTGGGAGGCAGAGGCAGGTGGATTTCTGAGTTCGAGGCCAGCCTGGTCTACAGAGTGAGTTCCAGAACAGCCAGGGCTACACAGAGAAACCCTGTCTTGAAAAAAAAAATCATACTGCAGATTTTAAATGAATCTGAGAGTATCATTAAGAAGAAATTGTGAAGTTAATGACAAATTTAATTCATATCCTATAAAATTCATTGTCTCATTACTAAATTATTACTAACATGAAAGTGTTCAAATTACCTTAATGGTTTGTGAAGGGGGGGAAATGTAGATGGCTATTTCATCTCTCTCAAAGTCAGGGATGGGAATATCTTAAATATGTACATAGTGAGAATTTGTAGGTGAGGTGATACCATTTCTCCCCACTATTCACTACTTATGACTGGAGACATGAATGATCTACCTTTCCTCTTTTCTTATATGGCTTTAAGAATATTCAAGATGTACATCTTATTACCGCTAAGGGCTAAGAGTGTGGTATGCCAGGCCAAACATTTGCCAGTGACTGTCAAGTATCTCTAAAGGGGCTGGAGAGAGAGAGAGGGATGGGAGGAGGAGGGAGGGGGAGGGGAGGGGAGGGTCAGAGAGGGGAGGGGAAGAGGAAAGAGAAGGAAAAAGAGAAGAAAAAGGGAGGAGAGAGATAGAGATGGAGATAGAGGGAGAAGGACGAGAGAGAGAGAGAGAGAGAGAGAGAGAGAGAGAGAGAGAGAGAGAGAGAGAGAGAGAGAGCTAGAGAGCGAAGTGTCTCTTGAGCAGGCTTTCTGCAGCTGTTGTGTACATTAATCCAGGGAGCAGATCTCCCAACACTAAATATAGCAAGCAGATCCTTTTACAGGATAAAAAAAAAAAAAGTTTTAAATGAAACCTTCCAACCATGGAGTCTCATTATTTTAGATTTGATTTCCTTTAAGAAGGAAACAGGCCTCGCAGTCATGTTCCCCGTATAAACGACCTCAGTATAAACGACAAGTTTGTAGAGAGTGTCAGTAAGATTTGTCAGAGAAATCCCCTGTTCAAGTATCTCCACTTAGAACTCCAATAGGATACAGCCCCGGTGAATCTCATCCCTACTCCAAATGCTTTGGAATAGAAAGCTATGTTTCCCGTTTAATCGTGTATCTCATGATACATAATTAGAAAGTTATCCTGTGTTTCTCGGTAAGGAACAATAATCAGCTGCCCAAAATACTCTCTTTCTCCGCTGTCAGTAACCTACCATCAGAACACACTTTGCAGACTTAAATCGGATATTACCTTTCTTTTTTTAGGTGACCCAGATGACGATGTCCAACCCAGGCAAGCTTCCGTGATGACAGTTATCCAAGGAGAAGGTTTGGCGGAAAACACCGGAGAAAGGGAAAATTCTTCACGCCCTTGGAGAGAGAGAGTAGCTGTCCATAGAGAGCGAGGAGTTAACTGTAGTTTCGGTGAGGATGGCTGTCAAAGCTGGGCGACCGTCGCCACCGTGGCCAGAGCATTTGTCTGCTCACAGGTCCCAAGTTATTTTGAGCTGTATAAACCATGTGCCTGCGAAACATTCCACCTGATTGGACGGGAGAAAACTGAGCAAAGGGATTCCATTGTGGGGCAGAACCTACCCTACCGGGGAGCTGGGGTCAGTGGTATTTTTCTACCTACGGAATTCCATTTACCACCAGAGGATCAAGGTGTTTGTTGATTGATAGTTTGAATTAGTAGTAAATGAAATACATCGCACTCCACCTGCCCAAAGATGGCATTACTTAAATGTGTATTGAAATTTGTTACTTTTTTGTTAATTTTAAATATAAATATATATTTATATTTAAATATATAATTTTTATATTTAAATATATAATCTTATATATAAATATATTTAAATATATATTTATATATAAGAACTTATATATATAAATCTGTATGTTCTTGTGAGTTTGTATGTTGGGTGCACAGGTACCATAGTGTGCGTGTGGAGATCTAGGGACAACTTTCAGGGCAGGCTCTCTCCTCTTCTGACTTTACCTTATTGGACATAGGGATCAAATTCAAACTGTCATTAAGTACCCTTACCCTCTGAGCCATCCCACTGGTCCAATAACTCCTGTTTAGTGACCAAGATACTGAGGAAGTCTGCTTACGAAAAAGAAATGAGAAGCTGAAGTTAACAGCTTACAGCAAAGAGCCTTTTAAAAACTGCCAGTGCACCGTGAGCCGATAACAAATTACAGAGAAAGTAGAGGAAAATCCTGTTAGCTTGAGAATAAACACAGGAACAAATGCATTGGAAGGACCTTCTTCAAAAGGTACAAACTAAGCCAGATGGGGTGGCGCATGCCTTTGATCCCAGCACTCAGGAGGCAGAGACATGTGGATCTCTGAAGCCAGCTTGGTCTACCTAGCAAGTTCCAGGCCAACTAGTACGACAGAGCCAAACTCTGTCAAACACCAAACCAAACCAAATAAAACCTCACAAGTTGGATAAGCTTAGGAGTTAAAATGGGGGCTCGTAAAATAGTTTAGTGGGTAAAAGGTGTTTGTCCCTAAGCTGATGACCTGAATTCACTTCCTGGGATCAAATGGTGAGAACTTTCCATGTGTGTGGGTATGTGCATGTGAATACATACATACATACATACATACATACATACATACAATAAAAAATTGATATTTAGGAAAGTTAAGGAACTGGAAGGATGGCTCCCAGGTGAGAGTGTTCACTGCTGCTATAGATGACATGAATGTGGTTTCCAGAACCTACTCAGGCAGCTCCCAACTGCCCATAACTCCAGCCCCCACATACAGATGTCTCTGGATTCCTCCAGCGCTACACTCACATATATGTACACACCACACACATGCACACACATACACCACACACACATATCACACACAAACATACTGCACACAAACATATACACACACCACATACACACACACAAACACCACACTACACACACACACATACCACCTCCTATACACACACACACACACACACACACTGACCACACACACACACACACACACACTCAAAACTGCTTAAGTTAAAATGACTACTAACACACACAATATAACTTTTAATACATTAGTACCTAATATATTAGTACTTCTTGTGTACTATTTTGAAAAAAATAATCAATGCTAGATGTCTTCTTTAGTAAGCATTACCAATTAGCAAAAAAAAAAAAAAAGAAAGAAAAAGAAAAAGAAAAGAAAACAAAATCTGCTCAGAGAGTAGTCTTATAAAAGTAGAGTTTCTTTGATGTTGATTTCATAGATTTTTAGAATATGAGTTTGAAAACATTAGCTCTGTAGAACAGATTAAGTGATAGTTTAATACTGCCATCTTGAAAATTATGTTTTCTCTCATTCATTTTTCTTTTCTTTTCTTTTCTTTTCTTTTTTTGAGACAGGGTTTTCTCTGTAGCCCTGGCTGTCCTGAAACTCACTTTGCAGACTAGGCTGGCCTGGCCTCGAACTCACAGAGAACCACTTGCCTCTGCCTCCTAAGTGTGCAGGTTTCTTCACATCCACTCATCATTCTACATCCTAACATCACTGCATACATCAATACATATTTACTTAGTTTTCACCATGTGCCGTGCAGTATACATAAAGAGTGTGCCGGATGCTCACATCTCCCGTGTGTCTAAAGAGTGTGTCAGATGCTCACATCTCCCGTGTGTCTGAAGAGTGTGTCAGATGCTCACATCTCCCGTGTGTCTGAAGAGTGTGTCAGATGCTCACATCTCCCGTGTGTCTGAAGAGCGTGTCAGATACTCACATCTCCCGTGTGTCTGAAGAGTGTGTCAGATGCTCACATCTCCCGTGTGTCTAAAGAGTGTGTCAGATGCGCACATCTCCCGTGTGTCTGAAGGGTGTGTCAGATGCTCACATCCCCTGCCCTCATTAAGCTTCTAAGAGGCCTTTCTCCTCTTCACTCATCTTGAGACTTTCCACAGAGCGTTGGATAGAGATGACGTTTGCTTATTGTGGTCACCAGCAGAGGTTTCACTAGACTTTTAAAGTTACCAGATTTTATGTTTGTACTGGGGGAAAAGAGAAAAGCGCCCAGGAAGGACTGAATTATCTGGTTAGATTACTTTTAGAAATTTTTAACTGAATTGACTTTAAAAATTGTCATACAAAGTAACAGATTTCTGCATGGCATTTTAGTATTGGTTGATTCTCTCCCTTTTACTGCTCCCCCACCCCCACCCCATCTCTCTGTTGCCCTCATCCCTCCGATCCCCTTCCATCCCCACTGGTCTGATTCCACTTCCATATCACATGTAGTTTATTATCCTTCCCCATCTCTCTCTGAACATCAGGGCTATGTAACTTTGACATATCATGGTAGCTCTGCAGACTAGGCTGGCCTTGAACTCACAGAGATCCACCTGCCTTGCCTGCCTTGTGCTGGGATCAAGATACTTTAGGTATCTAAAGTATTAGGTGTGCCACCACCACCCTAAAGGGACACATTCGTGTAATCTTTGTACTTGGGAGGCTGAGGCAGGAGGACTGCTGTGAATTCAAGATCAGTCTTTATGACTGGGCTACAGAGAGAGACCCTTTCTTAAAATATAAAATCCAAGACAACAGCAATAAAGTGGGTCTCGGGTTGGGTACATAGCTTAGCACCACAGCCCCTACTCGACACTCATAAGGTCCTGGGTTCAAGCCAGGATCATCAAGACAAAGACCGTCCATCCCAACCAAGTCTTAAGTTGTAATCAATATCAGTGTCGCTGGGTCTTGGGCGCAGACACGGAAAAGTGCAGCTTCTATTTTGAGGAGTGAACAGGTGTACCACAAATTGATCTTCCAAGGGGAAATGCTTATATCCGCTGTGAGGCAACCTGTTCACATCCCTGAAATCTGCCAGGCTTGGTAGCTTACCTTTTATCTATGGATAAAATTCCAAGTTGGGAGGAGACTTACTCAAAGATTGACCAGAGTTGGTAAGACAGTAAAACTAGGAATACATGCAAAGCATTAAAATCTGTTTAAAATATTGAAAGGATTACAGAAGAGACCAAGAATGTCTGTGTTCTGTCTGTCTGTCTATCTGTCTCTATCTCTTTCTCTCCGTAACATTTTCAAAAACAAAAACAAAAACACCATACACATTCTTAGGCTCTTAATAAATCTAAGTATTAGGTATCTAAATAACTTAGGTATCTAGGTATTATTCAGCAATTATGAGGTGAATGTTTTGCTTATAATGTCTAAAACTCTCATTCTAGATTTTAGCCGTAGTCTTTGCCTTTCTTATCAGTAATAATTAAACCAATATTGCCCCCAAAAGCCTCCTAAGTTCCACCAGAGTTTATTAGTACAAAGAAGAATTCTTAAAGTTTTTAAAAGCCCAACCCGGTAGATTAGCTTACTAGTGACAAGCAGATACCAAGTGGCACGCTGCAAGCCCTCCCAGAAAGCAGTGCAGCCCAGCTCCGTGTCTGTTAGGTGCTCTGAGCCAGACCCTCTGCCTTTCTTCAGCCGTTTCCTTAACTCAGTTGCATGCTAGAAGACACAGCTTGGTCACTCTGGGAGACGGTGACAGAGCTGTCTTTACTTGGAGGAGAGACACAAATTTCTATACTGGGGGATTCTGGGAGAGTCGTATAACATTTCAATGTGCTTTTTTCTGTATTGATATAAATTCTAATGTCTAAAAGGAGCTGCTCTCATATACCAAAGTTTTAATAACCTTTGGCTTAAAGTTCATAGTTTTATATCATGGTCCCCTCACTCCTGCCTCTAGTATTAACATTTAAAGACCACCGATATAAATTCATCTTCCAGATTTTTATAACGAAAACAGGTTTCACCCTAGAGACAAGCTCTTGACCAGAGTAAGAGCTAAGTGGCAGAACGCAGACTGCTATCCAGCCCTCTGAGGTAACCAAGAAATACAGTGAGGTTCTTAAGAAGCTTCTTTTTTGCCTTAAAAAAAAATTACCTGGGGGAAAACAAACAAAAAAACAAAAACCCAAAACAAAAAAGACAAAAAACAAAACAAAACAAACAAAAATGAAAACAAATACCTAAAAAATTGTCAGTTCAAAACGCACTTAGTTCTAAGAGCCATCAACAATTCCTTTTCAAAACTAAACAGAATGCCTCTTTGTAAGCATGCATGCCTCTAGCAAGGAAAGCTGCCATTACCTGTATCAGGAGAGGCACCATCCCTGGATCAATCAGCCAGGATCAACTAAAGCGGCCGTCACTGCCTATGTCAGCCACAAAAGCAGCGTGGTGGAAATGTGACCCTGCCCAGCCTGAGTAATGAAGGGTATTTACAGGGTTCCCTTGCAGATCCAGGGACAGTCACTTAGAACACAGTGCTCTTTCAGATGGACTTTAATAGCCCAGTCTGAGCGCCTAGCCTCCTGTGGTGTTGGGGGGGGGGGTGGATAATGACTGGGCTAGCGGGCTGAGGACACAGACAGGGTCGGCCTCAAATAAGATAGAGAACTTGGGAAAAAACATTCTAAAGAATGTCAACCGAACTGAGAGTGTATGACAACAACACTGGACGGCGTGGCAACCGGGGCAACTTGTTGCTTTATATGCTAGCTAAAGAATAAATTAAAAATAAGAAACTCGGGGCTGGAAAGTCGGCTCAGCTGTTAAGAGCACTGACTGCTCTTCAGAGGTCCTGAGTTCAATTCCCAGAAGATGCGTGATGGCTCACAACCAACTGTAATGGGATCTGAAGACAGCTACAGTATACTCAATAAAATAAAAATTTTAAAAAAAGCAAAACAATAAAGTCCAGACAACAAAGTTTAAAGGCATAGGACATAGAAAGGCCTTTATTCGGTATAAAACAGAGACTGTGGGTACTAACATTTACTTCAATAAATGAGGAACAATCAGTTACTATTACTAAATACTTTGAGTTTATACCCCCCAGTTTTAAGATAAAGCATTATAGTGTGGTTTTTAATAACACAGAGAAATGCTTATTTTACTGTGCTGTTGGTATGGATATTGAAAGTATAGCTTATTTTCAAACATATCAAAGTTTATATTGTATAGAAAATATTACTTCCAAGAGAAAAAATAATCGGTTTCCAGAACTTTAAAAGATTTTGTTTTGTTTTGTGACAGGGTTTCTCTGCATACTCCTGGCTATCCTGGAACCCACTCTGTAGACCAGGCTGGCCTAGAACTCAGAGACTCACCTGCCTCTGCCTTCCAAGTAGGCTGGGATGAAGGGTATGAGCTACCACTGCCCTGCCAAAGGATTTATTTTTAATTATGTGTGTGCATGTCTGTGACACTCGTGTGGGGGCCAGAAGAGCTTGTCAAGTGCCGGAGAGCTAGAGATATATAAAGGCAGTCATAATGACTTACCCAACGTGGATCAGGGAAGACAAAACTGTCGGCTCTGGGATTTGAACCCAGGTCCTCTGCAAGAGCAGTAAGCTTTCTTAACTTGTGAGCCATCTCTCTAGTTCCAGTTCCCAGAACTTCGTAGAAGTGATCCCGCAAGACTGGGTGTGTACCTCAATGGTAGAGTGTGCGTACAGTATGCATGAGCCCCTGCGCTGCACACGTGCAGGTGTGTGTATACACACATACGTGCAAATGCACACACAAAGGTAAATGAGAAACATCCTGTTCATGAAGTGTAGAATCGCGCACGATGAATACACACAATGGGGGGAAGATCTATTTGACAGATGGTTTCAGGTATTCACATATTAGATGGGAATAAAGCACCAAGTCAGCTGGCGGATTCCTGGATGTGCCTGTTCAGATTTTCACATTTCTGCACTTGGTAGGTGGCCTACGATTGGCCGAAGTTTCAGGTTAAAAACAAACAAAACGAAGAGTGGGTGCTGGAGAGATGGGTCAGCAGTTAAGACCGCTTGCTGCTCTCTCTTATAGAGGACCTAGACTCCATTTTCAGACCCGTGGTTTATAACCATCGGTAACTCCGACTCCAGAGGGTCAGCTGTCCTCTCTGGCTTCTACAAGCAGCAGACAAGTAACCAAACTATGGCATCATCTCGCATGCCTCAAGAGCGAGGCTTCTTCTCGCAGTAGACCCTCAACTGGCCAATAAGCACAGAATAAGAGACTGTGGACTATCAGGCCGGAACAGGATGTACTTGTCATATCCCTCCCCGAGAGCCTCGGGGAATCTTCGTGAAAGAGGAGGCAGAAAAATTTTATGAGTCAGAGGCAGTAGATAGCATCAAGGAAAAGGTGGCTTTTCTTGGGTGCAGCGGGGCCGTTGTACATAGGAACTCACAGCAACTGTGACCACATTCTCAAGACCCATGCAAGCCCATGCCACACAAAACCCCTCCGCGGAGCTGGGGAAGTGGGCACAGGATGCCAGCACTAGCTGAGGAGTGACTGGAATGTGACACCAGGAGAGGAAGAGTCTCTTTAGAGTTTTCTTCAGTGACGTGAGACCCCCCGGTAGGCAGACCAGTCTCCCGGGCAAGCCTCGCTAAGAGCAGCTGAGCTACATATGGTGGACTCTCTGGGGCAAAGAAATGAGGCCGACTCCAAGTTGGGTGGGTAGGAAGGTAAGGTGGGGGAGGGGAGTTGGGGGGTAGAGTATACCTAGGAGGAGCTAGGCAAGGGAAACCAAAGATCCAACCACATTGTATGAAATTCTCAAGGAATAAAATAATATATTTTTAAAGTATTCTGTGATTGAGTTTCAAAAAAAAAACAATTAGTATCAAGTACGTAATCTCAAAGATACTAATTTGCCATTTTAGTAAAAAAGAAGGAGGAGGAGGAGCGGGGAGGGGAAGGGAAAGGAGAAGAAGGAGAAGAAGTAGGGTTCCTGCATTGTACAGTAGAAGCTTAGCTGGGAGCTTCATGTAGGTTGTACTTGACTTAATGCATTCTTTCAATATGTGACAGTCTGGGGTCTCAGAAGAGGTTAAAAACATGTGCAAGCTCACACGAGTAAATATTTGAGCCAAAAATGAAATTGATGCCCATAACCATTTAAAATAATTAACTGTTCCCACTTCTCAACAGTTTTGTTAAAAAGACCAGGGGTAAAACATGTATGAAATGCCAGGCAGCCGGGCAGTGATGGCGTACACCTGTAATCCCAGCACTTGGGAGGCAGAGGCAGGTGGATTTCTGAGTTTGAGGCCAGCCTGGTCTACAGAGTGAGCTACACAGAGAAACCCTGTCTCGAAAAAACCAAATCCAAAAAAAAAAAAAAAACAAAAAAAAAAGAAAAAAGGAAAAAAATATGTATGAAACATGCCTTTCCTTTTAGTAAATATCCTAAAGCCATTCTATGTTCAACTGTATGTTTCTGTCGGACATGCCGCCATCCTTTAGGATGATTAGACAAACAGAACGAAGGAAAACTTTAGGGAGTGGGGAAAGGAGATGCTTTTGAATATTCCCTACTGCTGAATTTTAGCCTGCAGCATGGCTTGCTCTGCAGACAAGGGCAAGTGCAGACCAGGTGCTCAGAGGTAGGGAACTGACTGGCAGGAAGAGGCTTTCCAGAACTCTTTCGGGTTTCTATTCATTACAGCAATTTCCTGAGACAATTTTAAGAGCATTGTTCATTTGAAACAAGGTTTAAAAGTTTTAAATGCTGTTTCTGAAGTCAACAATTTTCCATTTTTTTGCAAGATAGGGCTTGGAAAATGGAGTGGAGTTCGCACTGCGGAATGTTAGCGTGGAATGTGCTAGTAAGTCAGGCTCTGGGTGATCCCACTCAGAGTCTATTTTTGAGCTACAAGGTCATCCCAGAATCAAAGTTCAGTGCTCTTCTTCATGATCTGAGTAACATTAACACTAACAACTGGAGAAATGGGAAACAATGTTTCTTTTGTTTGTTTGTTTGTTTGTTTTTCAGTACACGGTTTCTCTGAGTAGCCCTGGCTATCCTGAGATTTCCTCTGTAAACCAGGCTGGCCTTGAACTCACAGAGATCTGCCTGCCTCCCAAGTACTGGGATAGGCAGGAGCAGAATTTTCTAACCTTGAGAGTTACTTTCCTTTCCTTTCCAGCAATCCCAAGGTTTAAAGTTATCTGCATATACTGGGATGATGAAGTTAGAGAAGTGTGGCTTTTCTAAAGTAACCCGGCCAATGGGATGCAGAGCTGTGTGCTCTCTTCTGTTTCATTGGTTCCCACTGTCTATGCACAGAGGATAATTATTCAGGTTAGTAAAGAGAGCCGCAAATGAGACAAAAGGAAACTTCATCTTGACTTTTATGTTTTGGTGGGCAAAGAAGTTGTGAGATTTATTACTTTGCTCCTATGGACTTGGTGTTTATTTTACAGAAATAGGAAGAGAACGGAAAAATAGTTTAAGATACATACACACACACACACACACACACACAATTAATTGGCTGGAATAGCAACAAATGAGGGATGCTGTGTGAGGCAGTGACAGGGAGGCACAGCAATCAGGATGTAATGTGAATAAATAAATTAATGGAAAAAAGAAATAGCAATTAGACACATTTCTGAGGCATTATCACCTTATATGTAGTTTATCATGGAATTACAAATACATCAAATAGGATGACTTTGTAGCTAAAAAGGGGAGGAGCATGAAGACAGAATGGAGAATGTAAGCTATGAGAGATGCAGAGAGAATCTGTATGCTACATCCTCATCTAACCTCTGGTCCCCAAGCTCCCTCACGCCACGCCCTTTACTCTGGCTCCTCGTATTGTGCTGACTCCCAGCCATGAGGTTATTTTCACTGCTACTTCATAACTGTGATTTTGCTACGGTTATGGATTATCCTGAAAGTGTCTGGTACTTGACCCCTGTGAAAAGGTTGTTCCATGCCCAAATGGCTTGAGAACTGATGATCTGAGTTCACACTTTTACCCGAATCTAGATCTACCCATATGGTGTTTTCTGGATCTGGTAAACTCCCTGACAAGTAAAGGTGACATACTTGAATGGAGAAAGACTTAAAAAAAAAAAAAAAAAAAGCTTTATTCTGCTTTTTGCTATCCATTCTGCTCATCTCCAAATTGCTCTTCCTTCTGAACCAAGGATGTGTTATTTAAAGCCTAGTCTAAACAAAGTCTCCTGGTCCGGGGTAACGAGCACGTGTGTTCATTTGGTTCTCCTCCCCTTCATCTTCCAGCCTAGAAGGTAAGCTTCAATTCACATGTGGCCACTAACACAGCCATGTAAATAGATGGCGTTGCAGAGAGCTTTAAGCACAAAAACTCTGCACGGTGCCCATCGAACTGCAGATAAACCTATTTTGTTGCCCACCTGGCTGTATTGTAGCATTCTAATTGAGAGTAAGAAAAAACGACCCGTATTGAAATAACCACACCATGTCTGGCATGCATGTACAATTGTTATGTGTTGAAAAGCTCTGGTATAATTAGAAATGTGATCACCCTGGTCCTGTGACAGTAGGTCTCACCAACCACCCTTCTGCACAAATCCTGTCTTCAGCCAAAAGCTCCTCCAACATTTCCTTCTTTCTTATCCCTTTGCCATTTCTTTTGCCTACTATACTTAAACAACTACTGGCTGGCTGCCTATTTCTTTGAATCCCTCATTCTTCTGCCTCCAGCTCCACAGTACTGGGATACAGGCATGTGCTGTCTTGTTCTGTTCCTATTAAATTGATAAATTAAACTTTCATTGTATACCCAGGCAAATTCCTTGAAAATCAGACCCATAAAAATGTGCTTAATAAACTTATTTGTGTGTGTGTGTGTATGTGTATGTGTGTCCTGTATGTGTGTATACACACACATATATGCCTGAACAGACCAGAAGAGGGCACTGGATTCCCCTGAAGCTGGAGTTACGTGTGATTCTGAGCCACTTGCTCTCGGGGCTGGGAACAGTTCTTCCTCCAGTTCTCTGGTAGAGCAGTAAACACTCTCAAGTGCTGAGCCATGTTTCCAATTCCCTCCATTATTTTTTTTTTTAAAAACAGGGTCTCACTATATAGTCCTAGCCAGGAACTCACTGTGAAGAGCAGGCTGGCCTCCAGTTCTGAGATCTGCCTCCCAAGCGCTGGGATCAAAGACAGGCACCACTATGCTCAACTTCCCTGTAAAACATTCTAACCACACAATTAAATTGTCAAGACAGCACAAAACAGCCAGGTAACAACTCTCTGCCTGTGGCATGCAGAAGTATGCAGTATTCAGTTGTCCTAAATTATTCTCTTAATTCAGTACATATGAGACCAAAGGGCCTAAAATCTCTTCATTGGTGGCTAAGTTATCCCTAACGATAGTTAACCCATAATGATAATGGGTTGTGATATTTAATCCACCAAGTACTATGAGGAACTACATCAAATGAAGGAAGGAACTAAAAGTACGTGGATTTTCACTGTGTACTGGTCACGTAGTGGAAAGCCCAGTACTCAGCCAACGCTCAGTTTCTGGCTCAGAGGAGGAGAACCCTCTGGCCATTTGGGATAGACTTGGTGCTGTTAGGTATCTATCTTCCTCAAGGAGTCTTTCAGAGATGCCACCTCTAGGGTCCCTCACACCTCTGCAGTGTCTCCAGTGATGATCGCTTTCCCCCATTGCCTCTCCAAAGCCTTTGTTTTATATTTGTCCTTGATTTCCTTCTGCCCCACGAAGATAAGGTGGTTTTCTGTTGGTCTCGCTTTGTTTTGTTTTCTGCTTCTCTTGGGTTTTACAGTCCCTGACCGACCCTAAGAGCAATGCTATGATCCCAGGCCAAATACCAAGCTTTGTCTTCCAGGTCGGTTAATCCAAGGACAATGTGACCCAGGAAGTCCGGGTCATTATCCCTATTTTATGGAGGATGAACCTGAAAAAAGATAAATAAATTACATGCCTCTATGGTGTTTGCAGATTCAAGGGTCCGAAAAAGATCACTTAAGTTGTACTGTGTCATTGTCTTCTTTTTATAGAGGAAGGTATGAAAGATCAGAGAAGAAATTTGTACAAAGCCACGCAGGGTTGTGACTCACCGCTGGGTTGGCCAGATACCAAAGCCAAGCTCTTCCCTTTGCCAGCAAAGCCCCACTTCAGTGGCTGCGTTCACACCTCTTAGTCATCCACTTAGGGATCAGTTTGGGGTTGGGGGAACCTTGGCAGAGGAATAATGAGGAGACGTGTGGAAAGGTTGGATCGTGATGGCTACTAACTCTCTCTCCAAAGTTCTCCCAAGTCCTTTGTAATCCAGGTGCTATTCTCTCTCTCTCTCTCTCTCTCTCTCTCTCTCTCTCTCTCTCTCTCTCTCTCTCTCTGGTGGGGTCAAAGAAGCAACATAGTCAATCTAGGTAATAGTAACAATTTTCTCAGTATCTGTCTGCAGACTAGAAGCTACGGGATACTAGAGCATGTGCAGGATACTAAAGCACGTGCGGATATTTAGCTACAATCTTTTAAGTAGGCACATCCCCAACACTTCTCTCTTTTTCTCTTTCTCTCTTTCTTTCTTGTTCTTTCTCCTTCTTTTCTCTTCTTCTCTTCTCTTCTCCCCTCTCTCCTCTCTCCTTCTCCTCCTCTTCCTCCTTTTCTTCCTCCTCCTCTTCCTTCTCTCTCTCTCTCTCTCTCTCTGTTTTTTTTTTTTTTTTTTTTTTTTTTGAGTCAGGACTTCACTATTTAGCTCTAGCTGTCCTGGAACTCTGTAAACCAGCCTGGTCTGAAACTCAGAGATCTGCCTGTCTCCTCTACCTCCCAAGTGCTGGGAATAAAGGTGTGCACCACCACCGCTGGGCTAGCATTGCATCTTTTTAAGTTATTTCTAGTCACAATGCCAGTCAAAACAAGGAGCTGCCACGGCTCCAACTTTTGTAGCCCTAGGTATTTGGGAGGCTGAGGCAGGAGGAGTGCTTGGAGCTGGGACTGCAAAGCAGCCTGGACAATATGGTAAGGTCCATCCTATGAACAATTAAATCAAAGCAAAAGGAACAGAACAGCACTGTCCCTGAGGCTGGTCTTTAGTGTGATTATTTTGTATATAGGAAAGTTGTAAAAGGCAGTTCTGTGGGTGAGGACGCACAAGCAGTACAACCCACATCAGGGACAACACTGAGTAGAACACACAGCTGAAAGAAACCCTTGAAGATTATTTTATATCTCTAGATAGTAATGGCTATAGACATCTTACAGAGTGATGAGATCTGCTGAGAATCAGACTGATTCATTTTATCCATTGAAATATAAATCAAGCCAGTCGGTGGTGGCACATGCCTTTAATCCCAGCACTCAGGAGGCAGAGGCAGGCAGATTTCTGAGTTCGAGGCCAGCCTGGTCTACAGAGTGAGTTCCAGGACAGCCAGGGCTACACAGAGAAACCCTGCCTCAAAAACAAAACAAAACAAAACAAACAAACAGAAATATAAATCAAATTGCTTTGCAAACTGTATTTTAAAGGTCATGTATCCCAGTAAAACTGTATACCCTAGTGTAGTAAGAATTCTGGAATTTTGGTTTCTTTAAAAAAAAAAAAAACACAGAAATACAAGAACATGCTTTCATTTTAACCCCAGATGTAGGCATGTGGGGCTGCCGCAGACTGTCCTCAGCAGTATAGAAAGGCTAGCACCCTATAGGCAGGGTAGGTTGTGGTTTGTTAGTGGTCAACAAGACCACTATGTTCGAACAAGAAACAAGAAAAGAGAAATTAGATTTGAGGATCTTTCTCTATCTCTCCCTCAATCCTTCTTTCCTTCTTATCTAGTAATAGGGTAAAACCAGAGGGATAAGGGTGGGAAAAAGAAGAACCTACAAAATAGCAAAGACCAGCTACACCCTAACTACTAAGAGAAAGTCCTACCTCATAAAATTCAAAATCAGATTATTTGTTTTGTTTTTCGAGACAGGTTTTTTTACTGTGTAGTACCGGCTGCCCTGGAACTCACTATGTAGACCAGGCTGGCCTCAAACTCACCGAGATCTGTCTGCTTCTGCCTCCAGAACGCTGGGTATGAGTCACCATGCCCAGCTCGGAAACCATTTTTCAAAAGGTTGAATATGCTCATGTGAGCTTGTAATCTCAGCACCAGGAGGCTGAGACAAGCCAATTCCTGGGACTCCCTGGTCAGCATAGTGTACTTGGCAAGTTCCAGGTCAGGCTGAAAACCTGTCTCAAAGGTGGATGTTGCTTGAAGAACACCGTCTGAGGTTGTTCACATGCACACAGATGAACTCACGCCTGCACACGGTTGTGAATCCCACCTATACACACAAAGGTGCCAGGTACATAGGAGATGCAGAAGAGGAAGTCAAAGACAGGCTATAAGGGGCAGAATGTAGTTGCATTTAGAGTCAGATTCTAACTCCACCGCTTACCGTCAGAGAACCATCTACCAGGTTATCGAAGATCTTTATGCTTCAGTTTATTCGTTTTTAAAAAATGGGAAGCCAGGTAGAGTGAGGTGCCCCTAAAGTCCCAGCTTTCTGGAGGCTAAGGTGGGAAGACTATTTGAACCCAGAGTTTGAGAGCAATCCGGGCAACACCTTGAGACCCTGGGTAAACAAATAAGCAAAAAAGTTAATAAATAAATAAACTTTAAAGGAACTACATACATAGGAATTCTGTGAAAATGATTAATACTCTCCATCCATGCCTGGCTCCTTGCAAGTGAGCGACACGTGTTAATTAAGCACCACTCTCATGACAAAAATGTGTCTTAAGCCGGGTGTCTGCACTGTGTATCTGGAATCCCAGTCCTCTGGAAACAGAGGCAAGAGGATCACAAGTCCCGGGGTGCTTTGGACCGAGATGTAAGTGCCGGGCTAGCCGTGACTATACAGCAAGACTCTATTATTAAAATCGTTAAAGTAAGAAACAGAGACAAAAAGCAAGAAAACCGTCATCTGCCCTGCTGTGTAAAGTCACAGGCGGTGAAGTCCGTGTACTTGTGCTGAGCCATAAACGTAAAGAAAGGCCTGTGGCTGAATGGACCGCCCAAGACTGATGACTCAGACCCTGCTGCAGTTCGGGTTTCCAGACCGAGTCAGGCCTTGGCAGCTCTCCTGAGGCTGACAACAAGAACGCCCGTCAGTGCCAGGAGTGCGGAGCGTCTGTAAGGTGGGAACCGTCAACGAAAGACACGAATCAGGTGACTTACACCAATCGTGATCGGCCGGGCTCAGACTCACGCTGAAGATAAACAGGAAAATACTGTGTGCGCCCTGGAAACATCTGCTTCTGAATTCCGGATTGTCAACTGAACCTCTTGCCAAGGGGCTAAACACAGCTGACGTCTTTAAATTATAATTTGATCTGACAGGTCGGGTGTCAAACAAGACCTGTGCAGCCAAATAGAGTGGTGACAAACATCAGGGCAGGTACATTGGTGGTATGTGTTTTATGATAAGAAAGTGATAATAATTGACAATATCTGTGAGAATCTTTTTTTTTCCTCATTTAATCTAAATAAAGGATGTCTACCTAAGTGTAGCAATCCACACAGGCTCCCCATACTAGTCTTCAATTTAAATGGAGTATAGGAAAGAAACATGGGAAAGTGGCGAGACTATCTTGATCTTCTCATGGTCCTGAATTGTCCAAAATACTATTAATGCATATTAATAGATCCTGAGTTCAATTCCCAGCCACCACATCTTGTCAACATCTAAGCAGTACTTTTAAAAGCTTCTAAAGCCAGGAGTGAAGGCAGTTGTCTAGAATCTCAAAACCTGGGGGTGAGGCGGGCTGAGACAGGAGGATTATTTATTTGTTTGTTTATTTGTTTATTTATTTATTTATTTGAGACAGGGTTTCTCTGTGTAGCCCTGGCTGTCCTGGAGCTCACTCTGTAGACCAGGCTGGCCTCAAACTCAGAAATCCGCCTGCCTCTGCCTCCCAGAGTGCTGGGCTTACAGGCATGCGCCACCACCGCCCAGCTGACAGGAGATTTTCGAGTTCAAGACCAGCCTGAGTGAGATATACAGTGAGATCCTATCATAAATAAAATTTTATGTTATTTATTAGTGAATACTTCTCATGTGGGTTTTCATAGAGTAAAAATAGTTAAAACAAGCCGGGCAGTGGTGGTGCACGCCTTTAATCCCAGCACTTGGGAGGCAGAGGCAGGCAGATTTCTGAGTTTGAGGCCAGCCTGGTCTACAGAGTGAGTTCTAGGACAGCCAGGGCTACACAGAGAAACCCTGTCTCGAAAAAACAAACAAACAAAAAAAATAGTTAAAACAACCAACCAACCAACCAACCAACCATTTCTAAACCTCTTCCCCAAAGTCTCAAGGACACGGGGAGGAAAAACTGATATCTGGCTGTAGCCAGTTGACCTGATCTATATCCACTCAGTTAATCAGTGCAGATATCCTGTGCTCTGTGCAGCTAAATCCCAGGAGGTGACAAGGATGAGAGGCACAAGGGCATCTGGGGAAACGATCAGCACTGCTCACTCTGCAGGGAAAAAATAAGTTGATGAACAAACAAACGCTTCGCCATCTGATTTACTTAGAGCCTTTCTGTCTCTGTAAATCAATAGATTGGTGGCACATGCTTTTAATTCTAGCATTCAGGAGGCAGAAGCAGGAGGATCTCTGTGAAACCAAGACTACCCTGGTCTACATAGTGAGTTCAGGCCAGCCAGTGAGATACTGTCTCTGAAAACAAATAAATATAAGAAATGTAAATGAACAACTTGGAATTGTGGCTGGTGGTGTACCCCGGAGGAAGGCCAGGGTTCGATCCTTAGTAATGAGAAAACAAAAACAAACAAACAAACAAACAAAAAGCTACATTGAGAATTTTGGGGGAAATAATGTTTATGGGTCTGAGCTTCAAAGGCTGAAGGCCAGACAGTAGAACGTGTCAGTTTCATCAAGGTAATTATAAGCTGCAAAGTCTACGACCGTCAACCAAGTGGACTTGCCTAGAACTCAGGCCTGTAACTCAGCATGTCATATTTCACATAAAAATAAACACCTCCAAGGCAAGTGTGTTCGGGAGACCTTGCCATAAAGAATTGCATGGTATTAGCAATGGACATGACATTTTACCTACAGACCTGTATTGATGCTACCCCCCATGTATGTATGTATGTATATTTCTTTCCTTGTACTTTCAATGGTAGACATCTAATCATAATGTCTACTCTATACCTTTTACATTAGGGCTGGGATCTAAACCCATGGCTTCATTTGTATACAGCAAGCACTCTTACCCACGGAGACATGTCTCCAGCCCCCCCAATATTACTATTCCTAATCAAGAGTGGTAGATAAATTGAAGACCCAAGATGGCACTTGATGTTAGTTCGAACTTGACTTTACAATTGATGCTTCCTGGTCCAGAACACGAAACTACTTCCTCGGCTTTTATGAAACAATGCCATAGCGGGGTCTCCCTTTCCCACTTTAGTAAACATTTATTTCTTAGTCTATTTAAAGCACTTTGCTATGTTAAGGCTGTCTTCTGATCTGCCTTGTGGGTTTTATATAATGATTAGATGTCTAACATTGAAAGTAGAAGGAAAATAGTAGAAAGAGATATTTACTAAGATTCGAATACTTAGCATATAGTCTAGACACACTACCTTCTTCATCATTCACTTACAGATTGTATAACCACACTTCAATCCTAGCACTTTGGAGGCAGAGGCAGGCACACCTTGGAGTTCTAGGTCAGCCTGGTTTACAGAGTGAGTTCCAGGACAGCCAGGGCAACACAGAGAAACCTTGTCTCGAGAAATAAACAAACAGAATGTATACACTGAGAATCTACACCTATGTACTCTCCAATGATGGCCTAAACAGACATGTGTCATTGTATCAGGTCTTCTCTGAGACTATCATTAAATAAAAATCGTCACTAGGACTGGAAGGTGGCTCAGTAGTTAGAGCACTGACTGCTCTTCCTGAGGACCTCCTGGGTTTGATTCCCAGAAACCACATGGCAGCTCACAACCCTAACTGGAACTCTGGTTCCAAGGGATTTGATCCTCTCTTCTTCAGGCACTACACAAATGTGATGTACAGATAGATATACATGCTGGCAAAACACCCATAATTATAGAAAAGTAAAAGACCTAAAAGTCACCATGACTACACAGTATTGGTGGGAAACACTCAACATTGTGCTGCCTTCACAAGTGAACAGTTTTAAAGGAATGGCTGTGGGGTTCACTGCGAGTGGACAGTGGAGGTAATGGTGAAACCAATAGAGAAGATTCTCTTTTCTCTTAATACACTTAAGTGTATTAAAAAGACACACACACACACATACACACACAACTACTACTACTACTACTGCATATCAGGATTCTACTTATATGAAAAGCCCAGAATAGACAAATCTACAGAAGCAGATATTAAATCAGTGGTTGCCTGGGGCTGTAGCCCCCAGGATAGTGGAGGGAAAGTGTGTGTGTGTGTGTGTGTGTGTGTGTGTGTGTGTGTGTAATGTTCCAAAACTGTTTAACAGTGGTTGCAAGTTGCATAATCCTGTAAATATTTCCAAATTCACTGAAATGAATATTCTGAAAACGTGATTGTATTGTGTCTTAGTTAAGGTTTTACTGCTGTGAACAGACACCATGGCCAAGACAAGTCTTATAAGGACAGCATCTAATTGGGGCTGGCGTACAGGTTCAGAGGCTCAGTCCATTATCACCAAGGCAGGAACATGGTAGCATCCAGGCAGGCATGGTACAGGAGGAGCTGAGAGTTCTACATCTTCATCTGAAGGCTGCTAGTGGAAGACTGGCTTCCAGGCAGCTAGGATGAGGGTCTTAAAGCCCACACCCACAGTGATACACCTACTCTAACAGGGCCACGAATACTCCAACAGGACCACACCTTCTTCTTCTTCTTCTTCTTTTTTTGGTTTTGGTTTTTCGAGACAGGGTTTTTCTGTGTGGTCCTGGCTGTCTGTACATAACTCACTCTGTAGACCAGGCTAGCCTCGAACTCAGAAATCCACCTGCCTCTGCCTCCCAAGTGCTGGGATTATAGGTGTGTGCCACCATGGCCGGCTTAAGACCACACCTTCTAATAGTGCTGCTCCCTGGGCTGAGCATATACAAACCATCACATATTGTGTGTGTATAATATCCCATTAAAGTTATTGTTTTAGTTTTGAATTTCTGTTATTCCTTTGTGCAATCCCTTCAGATTAAGTCTGGGAAGAGCCTCTCTCACTGCCTCTGGGAAGTTTGGACATCAATGAAGCTTTGTAATTTTTAAAAAAAGAAAGACATATGAAAATAGATTCCAAGCCGGGCGGTGGTGGCGCACGCCTGTAATCCCAGCATTCTGGGAGGCAGAGGCAGGCAGATTCCTGAGTTCGAGGCCAGCCTGGTCTACAGAGTGAGTTCCAGGACAGACAGGGCTATACAGAGAAACCCTGTCTTGAAAAAACCAAATCCAAAAAAAAAAAAAAACAAAACAAAAAATCAAACAACAACAACAAAAAGAAAATAGATTACAGAAAGGCACAGGAAGTTACGGATTGATGGAGAGAAGCGGGTGGTTCAGCTCAGTGACAGACCATCTGCCTAATGTGATTGGGGCCTGGGTGACCCAGGACCACCACCATCACCACGGCTGTAGTAAGAAGGGCGAGTGGAAGCCCGGTAAGGATGACATATCTATTTCCAGGGCTTGGGAGAATGAAGCGAAGGGTGGAGAGCCTGAGGCCTACCGGAGCCACACAGCGAGGCTCAAAGCCAACCAACCAACAGCCAATGGAGAATGATAGGTTCCTACTGACTTGACTGAGAATGATTTGTTAATCTAATCATTCATTCATTCATTCATTCTTTGACAAAGTCTTATGTAGCCAAGGCTGACTTCAAACTTGCTGTGTAGGCAAAGCTGACCCGAACTCTCATTCCTTCTAGGCCCATCTCTCAAGTGCTGGAACTGTCCGCTACAGTAGCTATCAATGTTCTGACTGCTCGTTCTTTATGAAATACCTCAGATAAAAATGCTAGCTCTCTCCAGGATTCTGTCATCGGTCAGCTCGACTACTCTGTGTTTCAGCTGTGGAGAAGGCTCCCTGTTGCCCCCATAGGTTCTGTCTGCACCGCGCTGACTTTTTCTGGCTCTGCATTTTCTTATCCTTCTCTCTAAATCATCAGCGGCACCTTCCCTGGGCCTCTTTCCACAGGCGTCACACATTTTTCTCAGGCATTTTAGCACATGCTAGAGAGCCCTGATTCAGAAATGTGGAAGTGGGTGGTTTGGATGGAGACTCTAAGGATGGATAGGAGATTTCTCTTGTGGATTTCTTAGTAACTAGATGATTGAACGCATCATTCATTGGTAATAGCAATCCTTTCAATTTTCTGGATGCTCTCCTAAGAAATCTACCCAGCCTCCCACCTCTCCTTTTCCCTCTCTTTTCTCTGGGTATGCTAACCCACACCTGTAATCCCACCACCTAAGAGGCTGAGGTAGGCAGAGAGTAAATTTGAGGTCAGCCTGGGGCTACAAGTGAGACCCGGTCTCAAAAACAAAACAAAGCAAAACACCCACAACAGAGAAGAATGGGGCAGGGCATGTGGGGGGTGGGGGTGAGGGGAAAGGGAGAAAGGAGGGGGAAGGGAAGAAGGAAAGCAAGGGGGGGGGAGGAAGTTGCTTTGCCCCCAGTGGGGGCCTTACCTGTCCCCAGCAGAGGCAGCAGAGGCTAAAGGGGGTTCCTCTGGGAACTCCTCACTTGTTGAGGGCGGGGGAGCTGCCTGGCTCCCTGGCTTGCCCATCCTGCTAATTTTAGGCAGCTTCCTCATGCGGCTACCATGAGTGTCAAAGCAGGCGGCTCCCCTCGGAGGAGCTATTTTCTCCTCTGAGCCTCACTTGTTTGTTTCCAACTTGTCCCCCTTCTCCTTACACACACACACACACACACACACACCGTGGAACTGAGCTAGCTCACTCTCATATATTTGTGTGTGTGGAGAGAGAGAGAGGGAAAGAAAAAGAAAAATATAAAAATAAAGATAATAAAACTTTCAAAATTACACTGACTCTGATTTGGATTTAATCCTGCATCCAAGAGACTAAAGCAAACGTTTCACACTGGATTTGAGCTATACCTGTCAGTAGCCAGGCTTCTAAGCCATGCTGGTCTAGCAGGTGTTTACTAGACTGCCCAGGGTCACCGAAGCACACAGATGAATGAAACAGACCTGTGTTTACCCATGAAGTCTTGGGACCTGACTTTTATCAAACGCCCGCTGTGTCTGGTGTCAGTAAGAGAAACCCTGTTCCTGAGAAGGAACACAGATATTTCAATACATAAAGACCTGAAGGCATAAGTCTAACAAATTCTGGCTTAGACTTGGATTCTAGATAATGAAGGGATTTGCTTTCTCAGTTTGTCAGTAATGTATGTGAATACAGTATTCTGCTAGGCACTAGAGGTAATAGTTTTAAGCACCATTGCTGTCCCTGGTAGAAAGGTTGTAATCTAAACAGGAAGTAGCTTACACTGCTTAGATGTCAAACACAAAATGTATTATTGCTTGTGTCCATGGTCTTCTCTGAGGTTTCGTCTTTTCCGCTAGAGATACTGCACCAAACATTTCCATAGGCTTAATAAAGATTTCTAAGAACTTATTTCTCCTTATTTCTCCTATTTAAAAGTAATAAATGGTTTGGGCCGTGGAGATGGCTCTGCAGATAAAGGTACCGAGCTTGCTGCCTGAGCCTGATGACCTAAGTTTGGTTCTCAGAGGGAGAGAATCATCTTCCCAAAGGTGTCCTCGGACTCCACCTGCCTGTTGTGGCCCTGTATATGCAGCATACAAGTCCACATACAATAAATAAATAGACTTAGAAAGAGAAAGACTCAATCAGCCACTAAGTTTCTGACTGTAACACTTTTGATTCATTCAATCTTGAGGATACCTGGTGTACTGGCTGGTTTCGTGTGTCAACTTGACACAGGCTGGAGTTAGCACAGAGAAAGGAGTTTCAGTTGGGGAAGTGCCTCTGTGAGATCCAGTTGTGGGGCATTTTCTCAATTAGTGATCAAGTGGGGAGGGCCCCTTGTGGGTGGTTCCACCTTTGGACTGGTGCTCTTGGGTTCTATAAGAGAACAGGCTGAGCAAGCCAGGGGAAGCAAGCCAGTAAGAAGCATCCCTCCATGGCCTCTGCATCAGCTCCTGCTTCCTGACCTGCTTGAATTCCAGTCCTGACTTCCTTTAGTGATGAACTACAATGTGGAAGTGTAAGCTGAATAAACCCTTTCCTCCCCAACTTGCTTCTTGGTCATGATGTTTGTGCAGGAATAGAAACCCTGACTAAGATACCTGGCTAAAGAGATTCAAGTTATGATGTGGTGGCCTAGGCTTATAGTCTCAGCACACGGGAGGCCGTGGCAGGAAGGGTCCAAGCAGACTAGGCTATGGAGTGCATTCTGCGGACATAGGTCAATAGCAGAACACTTGCCCAGCACGCAGAGGACCCGTGTGGAATCTTTTGAATCCCTCCTGCCACACAGAGTAATAGCAGCAAACAGTATTTCAACACTAAAACAAAGCCGGGCGGTGGTGGCACTCGCCTGTAATCCCAGCACTCTGGGAGGGCAGAGGCAGGCAGATTTCTGAGTTCGAGGCTAGCCTGGTCTACAGAGTGAGTTCCAGGACAGCCAGGGCTACACAGAGAAACCCAGTCTCCAAAAACAAACAAACAAACAAACAAACAAAAACAAACAAAATAAAACACTAAAACAAACCAACGAACAAACATTTATTGTTCTGTGGGATGTTCATTTTGTTACCAACACTGTCAAAACTTGTAAATGGGGCCAATTTGAAACCCCACTTTGGAGTTTAACCTGCTGGGTAAAGAAAGCTTCCTGTTACAGACAGAACACGCAGATGAGCATGGTGGTATATGCCTTAAATCCCAGTACTCTGGAGGCAGAGACAGGCAGATTTCTGTGAGTTGGAAGCCAGCCTGATCTACATAGATAGTTCCAGGCCAGCCAAGACTACATGATGATATCCTGCCCTTCCAAAAAGGTTAAACAGATGAAATTGGTTTGTTGTGGTGGGGGCTGAGGTGGGGGAAGAGACCCGCAGTATCCTGATGGGGTGCCACGCTACCTGGCGCGACTTGACTTTGACCAAGGTGAAGTTCCTCTCCCAGCCTTCGAGCAGGAATTCCTGTGCTAGCCATAATCCCTTCCACCTAGGGTGGAGTGCTCAGACCAAGGTGAAGCCCATTGTTCTTCAAGGACCTGCAGTTTCTGGAGAAACGCTAGCCACCAGCGGAAGAACTGAACCGGTTCTGAAGAGAAGCTTCCAGCCTTTGGGGGAAGGATCTTTCCTGCCTATATATATTTGGAGACCTCCATTAAACTTTGAGCCTTGAGCAGGAAATCTTGTCTTGACTCCATGTTTCTCCCGTCACCCTGTTCCCATCCCCAGGTGACCCGTTGGAATGTAGCTGCGGGCGGCTACCAATTTGCTTCATAACCTCCCATGTTTATAGAATAATTTGCCTTTGATTTAATATGAACATAGATTTTACAAGCAATGTGGACAGCATAGCATTTTTCTTGGTCTGACATTTTTTTGTTATTTCAGTATGGCTAAGCCGTAGTTGACAAAGCGGAAGGGAAAACCATAATTTATCTCCTAGAACGCCAAGTCCTTCTGGTCGCTACTGCTCAGTCCCTTTAGGGCTATCAGTTCTATGCTGTGTTTATAAGAGAACAGTTTCCAAATGCCAGTAAATATATGCTTATAGAAATACCGATGCCCGGGCTCTCAGTGGGGAAAGGCACTGGCTGGTGAGTCTGAAGACCCGAGTTCAGTCCCCAGGTCTCACACGGAAGAGAATACCAATTTCTTAAAGTTGTTCTCCTATTTCTACATACAACTTCCTACCACCCCATCACTCCCACCACTAAATCAACATGTTTTAAAGCTTGAAAGAATGTCAGTGATTTAGCCTGTCTGTCTGTCTTCCTGCTTTCTTTCCTTTCCTCTTCCTCCCCTACCCCCCTCCTGTCTTCCTCTGTCTCCTGAATATCAGGATTAAGAGCACATGCCCCTATTCCCTTTTAGGACAATCTTTATTTTACTTTTCCAAAGGAGGCTGACCTGGGTCTGCAGGTACAAGCTTGGAATTTCAGTACTCTAGAAGGCTCGCTCTTCTCTCTCTCTCCCATACCCACCCCACTACAACTAAAGGATTTTTTGTTTATTTTTGAGGTGTGTTGAAGTGGAAACCTAAGGGTTCTTTGGAAAGCCAGTTGGATGGTGTTATGTTGGGGCAAACACAGGAAGGAGCGTTTCTTTAAAGTGAACATAGGTGTGAAAGACTAAGGCCGACTCAAAAAGGAACATTTCGCTGAAGCAGACACAGGAGACAGGATGTTCTGTTAAAGCAAGCATGCAAAAGGACACGTGATAAAGACACACATGTTGCTCTGCCTTTTTTTATTTAATGTAATCTTCATTTACATTTCAAATGCTAAAATCTTTCCCGGTTTCCCCCCTCCCTGAAAACCCCCAGGCCTCCTCACACCCCCTGCCTCCAAGAATATGCCCCTCCACCTGACCCTCTCTCACTTCCCCTCTCACCTCGATTTCTGGTCTGCCCTTCATTGCATACTTGAGCTGTATTTGTCAGGACTCCATAGAGCGAAAAGCACCAAAATTCTTCTGGTGGTGTCTGCAGTTCGTTGTGGCTTCCGTGGACTTGGGCTGATTGGATGCACATGCGGAGACAAGGCACGTGGAGGACATGTGATGTTTGGAGAGTCTACATAGGACTCCACCGGGTGGCAGAGAGACCTTGGCTTGCTGGTACAGCCAGCTGTGCGATGCTTGTGGGCCTCATGTCTTTATTGGTCTTCGCTTCCCTGAGAGAGGCACAGCTGAGAACTCCTGGTGTCCCTCCAGGTCCCTCCTGCTGACCTGAGCCTAGGCTGAGGCCTGGTTGTCTCTGCTAGGCCATGCCGCCGCTGTTGCTAACCCGACTCTACCGGACTGGACTGCTGGTGTATCCATGAGAGGTTTGCAAAGTGAATTGAGCTGCCGCCGCCTGCTAACCTGTGAACTGAACTGCAGATTTCCAGACAACACAGATGGGAGCTGCTCCAAAGGACTTTTCCACACAGGTCCACTTCCCCCGTATCCTTTCTTTCCCACTACCTCTGGTGGGTGGTGGGCCACAAGAAAGGTTAAAGCATTTAAGAACCATCACTAAAAATAGAATTTGAAAAAAAAATTACAGTAGGTTCTTATGTCTCAGGCTAACCCTCAACATAGTAGGTAGTCAAAGAAAACCTTGAACTCATTCTCCTTGAACTCATTCTCCTGCCTCTAGTTCCCAAGTCCTTGGGATATCTGCATGTGACACCATACCTGGTTTATTTAATTATGGATGCTAAGCAGGCCCTCTATCAACTGCACTGCATTCTCAACTCAAAAGGCTTTTTAGTAATAATTCAAAAGAAAGAAATACTATGCCTTTAATCCCAGCACTTGGGAGGCAGAGGCAGGTAGATTTCTGAATTGGGGGCCAACCTGGTCTACAGAGTGAGTTCCAGGACAGCCAGGGCTACACAGAGAAATCCTGTCTTGAAAAAAAACAAACAAATAAAGAAAGAAAGAAAGAAAGAAAGAAAGAAAGAAAGAAAGAAAGAAAGAAATACCACAATGGGCAGGGCATGACTCCTAACGCCTGTAATGCCAGCCCTTGGAAGCTGAGCTGGCTCCAGTGCCTGGAAGCAGATGGAGGCCGACCTAGACTGTTTCAGGACAGCTAGGGTAATAGAGTTAAAGACTGTGTGACTAAGAATGGCCCTGCAGGCTCATAATAGTCTAATGCTTGGTCATCAGGGAGTGGCTCTATTTGCAAAGAATTAGGAGGTGTGGCCTGGTTGGAGAAAGTGTGTCACTGCAGGTGGGCCACCCCAGGCTCAGTTTCTTTCCTCTCTGCTCTCCTGCTGCAGACCATGGGTCAGGAAGGACTCTGAAGCTCCTTCTCTAGCACCACAAGCCACCATACTTCCGTCCACCATGATAATGGACTAATCTCCAGGGCTGTAAACAAGGTCGCTGTTAAATGTTTTCTCCTCTAAGGGTTGACTTTGTCAACATATCTCTCCCCAGCAATAGAACCGTGTCCGGGACACTATCTCAGAAAAATGAGACAAGGGGCTGGCTGCTCAAGCAGAGGAGCTCAGTTTGGTTCCTAGCACCCACGTGATGGCTCATATCCATCTGTAACTCAATCTTAAAGAGATCGGACACTGTATCCAGCCTCTATAAGCACCACACAACTCTATGGTAGACATATATGTAGACAAAACACATATATACATAAAATAAAAACTAGTAAAAAAAAAAAAGAACATTTACTGTGGGTCACAGATCACTGCTTACAAATTCACCTTTAGTCAGTTGGTGGTGGCGCACGCCTGTAATCCCAGCACTTGGGAGGCAGAGGCAGGCAGATTTCTGAGTTCGAGGCCAGCATGGTCTACAAAGTGAGTTCCAGGACAGCCAGGGCTACACACCGAAACCCTGTCTCGAAAACAAACAAACAAACAAACAAAATATATACAAATTCACCTTTAGAAGTGTTCTCACTGCTGGGAGTGTCTACAGGTTCTTTGAGGAGATAATTAAAGTTAGTGAGGTCACAGGGAATGATCTAACCCATTGTGATTCATGACTTTACAATGACCTAGACTGGACCAGGAGATAGAAAGCAGACTGGAGGCTTCAGAGCAAGGAGGTGGCTATTTGCAAGCTGAGGAAGGAGGTCTTGTTTTTCTTTTTTTCATTCCTAGAAAAACAAAACAACAACAAAAACCAAAAAACCAAAACCCAAACAAACAGCCTACATCTTTGGCATAGACTTCCAGCTTTCAAAACTGTGAGATAATTATTTAGGTTATGTTTCTTTCTTTTGTGGTAATGGGGGATGGAGCCCAGATTCTTGTGCTTGCTGTATACTAACCATAAATTATGTAACTTACGCTACTGGATAAATTCTGTTACTTAAGATACCCCATTTGTGGTATTACGGTAGTTTTCAAAACTTAATATAAAAACATCAAGACTGGGGCCGGAGAGATGGCTCAGCAGTTAAGAGAACTGACTGCTCTTCCAGAGGTCCTGAGTTCAAATCCCAACAACCACATGGTGGCTCACAACCATCTGTAATGGGACCTGATGCCCTCTTCTGGTGTGTCTGAAGACAGTGAAAATGTACTCATATACATAAAATAAATATACATTTTTTTAAAAAAAAATCAAGATTTTCTTTTTCCAAAACTTACCTTCTATCAGAACGTTGTAGTGTACACCTATAATCCCGGAACTCCCAAAGCAGAAACTGAAGGGCTACAGTAGATTCAAGGCCAGGTATGTCTACATGGCAAAGTCCAGGCCAGCCAAGGTTACATAGTGAGGCCCTGTCTCATAAAATGCTAAAGCTGCCAGGCCATTGCAACACAAGCCTTTGACTCCAGCGCTCGGAGGCAGAGGAAGGCAGATCTTTGAGTATGAGGCTAGCCTAGTCAACAAAGTGGAGTTCCAGGACAGCCAGGGCTACACAGAGAAACCCTGCTTCAAAAACCAAAACCAAACAAAACTAAAGCAAAACCTCATGTTAGGTGAACGTTAATAGTCTTTAATTTTGCATATGGCATTAGCTAGCTAGGTGCTGAGTGAAAAGGCTTCCAGTGTCCTCCATCTCTTATTAACCACCTTGGTAAGACTAGTCACAAAGTTAACTTGTTTTTAATTTGTTTGCTTTTGTTTTTGCTTTTTTTGTATATCAGTTATTTTATGAAGAAATACTTTCAGGGATTCAAAAAAGTAAAAAGTCAGGAGGTGAGGTCATTAAGCTGGATGTCTTGACTCCAGGGCTCTCAGTTTTATTGTTGAGTCTTATTAGTGTGTCTGTGAGTGTTCGTCATGTGTCTAACACAGGTGCTGGGAGTTGAACTCCAGTCCTCTCTGGAAGTGTGAACACACTCATTCTCAGCTGCTAATTCACCACTCCAGTTATTAATGCCATCGATGTATAGTGCATCTGAAAACCTAATGTCTTAGCCTCAGTTTCTCCCTCCTGTAATATTCCATGAACAGGAATGAAGCCTACTTCCAGAATATTTTCTTGGTCTGAATTCTGAATCTGAAGTCTCCTTGGCATCTTCCAGAGAGCTGAAGGTGGAACTGGTCTTATCTGTTAGAAAGGCCACAGAAGCCTGTGTGCTCTCCTAGAAAGTACCCGAAGTTGCCTCTAGGTCTAGGACAGAATCTTGTTCCATGGTTACCCCTAGACTAGTGTCTAAGCCACCTTATCACAAATGCCTGGATGCACGGTCATCATCAGGCCACTGATTCTAATGGTTCACGAGCTGATTCCAATGGACTACTGGTTGATTCTCATAGATCTTCACAGGTTGATTCTAGCAGAGCATCAGCAGATTCTAGTCAGTGACCAAGCCCGCTCAGTCAGTCAAAAGGTTCTCCAGCACAGGAGCGAGGATTGAAAAGAAAGAGACAATTAGACAAGACTGCAGCATGACCCCAGTCAATTCTGAGACTGAAGAGCAGGTTTAATAATTGCCAATCCACTTTTATACCAATTTAATTACATGCAGGAATTAAGATCAATAGCAGTACAATGAAGAACAAGCAAGACAGTAAACACAAAATTGTCAAGGCCATAAGCCAAGTTCTGAGACAGTTGTTTCCAAGGGCTAGTCTGAATGACCAAAATACCTGAGCCTACTACTTCCTCGTCCAAGCCCCAAATCTTGCCTGAAGCCTGCTTCTCTCATTCCACCCTAAGATTAAAATTCCTGCCTTAACCTACTTCCCTATTATGCCCTAAAGTTAGATTCCTGCTTAAAGCCCTCGTCCTTGGCCAAAGTCAGGTTCCTGCCAGGCAGCACAGTACCCCAATAAGGCTCTCTACAAGTCAGTCTCTGATTGGGCCAAGGGTGGATTGAGGAAAGCCAGTGCTTTCGAACAGGTATCAAGGACCTTGCAGGGTGCAGTTCTTCAGTGAGGGCAGGGCCAGCCGGTGAGCAAGCAGAAGACAAATTGACTTCAACCTTTTTCACATTATCTTTGTTCTTGTTGTTTTGGCCTCCACCATTAACGCCCATTTGGATCACTGCAAAAGACTTAACCTCCTTTGCCTCTCATTACCTCAGCACCTCTGTTCTGTGCTATACCAGACGTTCCTTTTTTCCTTAGCCTATCCAGTTGTTACACTCCTCTCCTTCCTTGGCATGAATTTATTGCCTATTCCCTACTTGATTGACTTTGAATTATGCCTTCCACTGACCTCTGAAGATGTCTACTGCTGCTGTGCTTGATCTACAACAGCCTTTCAGTTCCTCAGAAACATCAAGTTCTTTCCTACCTCAGTGACTTCATTCAAGGTTAAGAGACCATTTTGGTTTTCTCATTTCTTTCTAGGGATGAATATCTACCTATCTCCCTGACCCTGAGATTCATATAGGCTTGTGAGACTCGTGTACACCAGTAAGACACCAGTGTTTACCAGTGAAACTCAGGTACACACTTGCGAGACTCTTGTACACTACTGAGTGTGGCCTCGAACCCCTTATTCTATTGCTTCTACCTCACAAGTCTTCCCTATTTCTTCATTTTCCTTTTTAATTTTTCAGATTTATTTTATGGGTATGTTTTGCCTGTACCTCATGCTCAGGGAAGTCAAAAGAAGACATCAGATACCCTAGAACTGGAATTACAGATGCTTGGGAGCCACCATGTGGGTGCTGGGAACTGAACCCAGGTCTTCTGCAAGAGCAGCCAGTGGTCTTAACCATATGAACCACCTCTCTGACCGCTTAGTTTTCATTTTTAAAGACAGCTCTTCCATGGAGACCTTCACTGCCCATCAAGGGTTCTCTATTCTCTCCTTTATTATGGCTTGCAATGTATATTTCTGTTTGGTGATAGTCCTGACAGAAAAAAATGAGATCTTGTCTCAAAAACCAGAATCAATGTGAAAAAGTGAAAGAAATGAGAAAGTTTGTGAGTGTTCTCACAGTCCAGTCCTGAAACTATGCTTTCTTTTCTTAAGTATTTTACCATTTTATACTGTAGTGCCAGGGAAGGGTTGAACCTCCCCCCTCCCAAAATAAAACAGTCAGGAGCTGATCTGATGTAACTCACAGCAGGGTCTTTATTCTATTTGAGAAAGCTCAGGCCCCTACAATGCTCTGCCATCACACAGGACAGTTTTGAAGGTGGGGGAGCCTCCAATATCTATCTGGGCGAGGCTTTATAGTAAGGAGCAAGCGGGGTGGGGGAGGGGTAAGTGTGCAAGCATCTAATTGGAAAGCTACTGTGGCCTGTAACATAATTGGCTGGTGCTGGGAGTCATATCATAAACCTAATTTCTGTTCCCCTCTGCATTGGTGGTTGTTAGGCAGGGGGTGGGCTTAAAACCTGGGGGGTGCAGGTTTGTTGGAATAACCTGGAGACACTGGTTTTGTTGACAGTTAGGCTAGAAACTGGAGCTAGGCTCGGGTTTTGTTGGGGGGCAATTTGGAAACTAATGCAAGGTACCAGCCTGTTTACCTGAGTTCAAACTTATGTCAGGTTCTCTAAAATGGAGCCTCAATACTTCTCTAACATACTGTGGTCATCTGCAATCTTAACCTCAGGAACCCTATGTGATCTTATTGGGAAATAAGACCTTTGTAGATACAATCACGTTAAGACAATGAGTTCATAATGCACTAATGTGGGCTCTGAGCCAGTTACTGGTGTCTTTAAGGAAAGGGAAATTTGAATACAGACATTCAGGAGAATGTGGAAGCAGGAATCGGGGAGATACTTCCATAAGGCTTCCCAAGGACCTGTGGCAATCACCAGAAACTAGGAGAGAAACATGGGAAAAAGATTTCTCCCCTTAAAACCAGAGGGGATCAACCCATGGCCACCTTTCAGACTCTGCTAGAATGAGATACAACAATTTTCTATTGTTTTAAGAGACTTGATTTGGGGTAATTTGTTTTAGTCCAGGAAACTAATTTACATATACCAAACTGTAAAATATCTCTTAATCTTAAATATACTTCTTAATAAAAACAACCAACCAACCCAGCCTACTGTGGAATTGATTACAGATTGTTAACATTGATGCCAAAGTACCAGGTTCTAGCATGGTTGGTATAAGCCAGATGCTATGGCCTACGCCTGCAATCTCAACTGTTCTGGAGGGAGGATTCACAAGTTTGAAGACAGCCGAACTTAGCTTTGGTGCCATGCTTAGCTGGCTAGAGCACCTGGTAAAGCCATAATGCTATGTAAAAATAACTAGTATCCAATTTCAAAATGGCATCATTTTAATGTCTCTTGCTTTTAAATGAGGCTATAATTTTATTTATACCTATCTTCTGCTGGAAAGATCTTGTGCTTCCTTCTCTCTAAGTCAGTAGCACAGTTGTTTTGCATAGGACTTCCCCGCCCTTCCCCTTCTCACCCACCTTCCTTACGATTGACTCAGAGATTGATAGCTACCGGTTTCCTCCTAAGAATAAAGAGGGCATGGAACCTCTATTTAAAAGGTTAAAATGTCAGCAAGCTACTCCATGCTCTTGGTCTTGCTTGGTGCCTTACCGAGCAAATCTTTTTTTTTTTCTTGCCCCAACAAATTGTCCTCCATTCATTCACTGTGTCCTTTTTTAAGACACAAGAGACAGATTTAGTATCAAGATGATGTTAAAATTGGCCTGTGAAATCTGGATTTCGTTTCCATGAAACAGGAACTGTTTCATGAACATAAGCCCTGTTTTTCTCTGAGTGAAAGAAGTTGGGTAATTTAGCCTCTTATCTTCCAAGGAGTTAGCCGAAAACGTGAGCCAACACTGTTTCGGAAGCTGAAGCAAAGACGTTGACATTTAGTAAGATTAGGCTAAGCCACTGCTCCCTTGCTACCGATAGATCGCATATGTTCAAATTAGGTTCAGGTGAGTTTAAGGGTTTAATATGAGCCATCGGCTTTTCTAACCATATTTGTGATGGCTTCGTCTGCTACTTCAAAACCAAAATTAGGAAAGGTAGAATAAAATTATGAAAAGGCTAAACCCTACAAGCAGAAAAAAAACCAAAACGAAATTTTCACTAAGTAGCCCTTGTGAACGCCGAAGCACTGCTAAAATACACACCGACAAAAAAAGAAAAAGACAGAAAGACAGACAGACAGACAGAAAGAAAGAAAGAAAGAGAGAAAGAAGGAGAGAGAAAGAAAGAAAGAGAGAGAGAAAGAAAGAAAGAAAGAAAATACATTTGACAGCTTCTAGCCCAAACCCGCTGCATTAGAGCAGAGAACAACAGCACTGCGCAGGCTCCTGGGTCAGAAGAACCCTGGGAGGCCCCCTGCGCAGGCGCCCGAATGGGGAAGTGGGCGGGCTCGCGCATGCTCCGCGGCTCACTTCCGGCCAACCCCTCCCCCCTCCCCCTCCCCCGCGAAACCACCGCCCCTCTCCCTTGTCGCCAGCCTCTCCCTCGGCTCTCTCCACCCCTCGTGTTCTCCGCCCTGCTCGCCACCAGCCCTTCCCCTCCCGCTCCATCCGGGTCGCTGACGGCTGTCTCTCGGTCCGGAGAGTGCTGGCGGCAGCTTTTCTCTGAGGAGCCTGGAAAAGTTTCACGGGGGAGCCGGGCATCAGAGGCAGCGGAGCTACGGCCGGGACGCCGGAGGAGCCGTGGTAATCGCCGCGGCCGGCTGAAGGAGGAAGGTCTCGGGAGCTGGAGAGCCGCCCAGAGGTCCAGGGAGCGTCCGTCCTCCATCGCTTAGGGCTCTCCCTACCCTGAGAGACCGGGTGAGTCGTTGCCCCCGTGGGTTCGGGGTAGTGTGACGGAGGCGAGCTCCGCTGGGGCCTTGGTGAAGGGCGCCAGCGTCCTCAGCGTTTTCCGGGACCGGAGTGTTGCACCGCCCTCGGGGAAAGGGTCTCCCCGGGGCCGAGGCCGTGGGGGACGAGCCCGGTGGGTCGGACTCTCTCCCCGGCTCGCCGGTAGCTGCGGGAGTTTGGCTGGCCGGCCCGCGAGGCTTGGTGTGTGTAGACCATTCCTCTTCTCCGGGCTGATCTCAGCTCCGCGAGGGCTGATCTTGTGGTGCATGGTCAGGGAAAGAGGAAACCAAACTGCTTTCCGTTCTCCTACCTGTTGCTGGCGAGAGAACGTCTTCTCATTACCGGTTCTGACTTTTGGAGGAAAGAAAAAAAGGGTGCCCAAACGAAGCGCATTGAAATGGGAGATATGTTCCTGTCTTATGCTAGCTTTGAAAAAGAGAGAGGTATACGGAAAGACAATGCAGAACTCTCTGGAACTTTCGAGTTTTGGTGTCCCCAAGGGATGAAGTCAAACTTCTGCTGATGGGAGTGGAGTGAGACTGCTTCGGCACTTTCTAAATAAACATAAATGCAGGAAAATTCTGTTTTGAAACCTCAGATTCAGTGTAAGGAGTTTAGGTGATTTTGGACAGCAAGGATAAAACATTTAAACCAATGGTTCTTTATAATGCACCGCCTTTTTTTTTTTTTAATGAAATGTGGGTTTTTTAATGTTAATGGAGGTTTTCCCTCACGTGTTTGTGCACCTTGTACGTGTGTGTGCCTAGTGCAGGAGGCCAGAAGAGGGCGTAGGATCGATTCCCTGGGGCGAGTTACACAGACAGCAGCCATGTGGGTGCTGGGAATTGAATCAGGATCCTATAAAAGAGCAGGCAGTCCCATTAACCTTTGAGACATCTCTCAGCCCCTCCCTCATGTATGTATTTCAAGTGTAGAAGTTACATGGATTTTCCTAAAAGTTAACCCCGCCTCCAACCTGTTCTTATTTGGGAAAAATCAGCAGTCCTGGGATTGTTTACAATTTGTTTTTCATCTTCAAGTAATTGTCTTAGAGGTATGTATTATAATCATGTCGACATATTTTTAAAATTAAATTATTAGAGAGGGTTCGGCACTATATAGTATTTTGACTTATAAAATGGAGTCGATTGTTTAAAATTACGACTTGATAACTTATAATTTTGCATATAGCTTATTCGTATAAATAATGAGAAGTCCAGTTTAAATCGTGATTTTTTTTTTTAAAAAGTTCCATTATTGGTTTTATTTATGTTACAGATAAGAACTTCAGTTTTCTGTTGATGTGGAGGTAGGTATCAGATTGTTTAATTTTTGTGGGCTACGGGAGACTGCAAGATTATGTTTCTGCAGTTGGCCGGATACTTGCTTGTATGGGCATTGGACACATGCCTTATTTAATGTTCTCATTCAATGTATTTAGAGAAAAAAAACCTAATTTCATTAGAGGGCTTACTACTGGGTTAGCTAACAAAGTCAGAAACTTAAAACTTACCGTTTTAAGTTTTACAAAGACTAGTAGAAAGTGATATCATTTCCTAAACATTTGCATATGATCCTTTAAAAATGAGAGAACTGAAGCGTAACACTGAAGCATGTTATAAATATTAAACAATTGCAGTCCTCATTGTAGCTTGACACTTGATGAGCTTTCTTTGAAGTCTTACTTTCGTTTTTTTTTCTCCTCAGACATAGGGTACCTCCAAGTTTCCAGTGTTTCCGAAGGGACTTTTGCATTGAAACTGGAAGACCAAAGTCATTACAAGCATGTTGTGCTGGGGAAATGCATCCTATGGACAGCTAGGTTTGGGTGGAATTGATGAAGAAATTGTACTAGAACCCAGGAAAAGTGACTTTTTCATAAATAAAAAGGTCCGAGATGTAGGATGTGGGCTCAGACATACTGTGTTCGTCCTGGATGATGGGACTGTGTACACATGTGGATGTAATGACCTGGGACAGCTAGGTCACGAGAAGTCCAGAAAGAAGCCAGGTAAGGGAGATCTTGCTCTTTCTTTCTTTCTTTCTTTCTTTCTTTCTTTCTTTCTTTCTTTCTTTCTTTCTTTCTTTCTTTCTTTCTTTCTTTCTTTCTTCCTTCCTTCCTTCCTTCCTTCCTTCCTTCCTTCCTCTCTCTCTCTCTCTCCCTTCCTTCCTTCCTTCCTTCCTTCCTTCCTTCCTTCCTTCCTTCCTTCCTTCCTTCCTTCCTTTCTTTCTTTTTCTCTCTCTCTCTCTCTCTCTCTCTCTCTCTCTCTCTCTCTCTCTCTCTTTCTTTCTTTCTTTGATTTATTGATTTATTTTATATATGTGAGTACACTGTAGCTGTGTTCAGACACGCCAGAAGAGGGCATCGGATCCCATTACAGATGGTTGTGATCCACCATGTGGTTGCTGGGAATTGAACTCAGAACCTCTGGAAGAGTAGTCAGTGCTCTTAACCACTGAGCCATCTCTCCAGCCCTGAGATTTTTCTATTTCTAAGAATTGATCATTTTACTCTTGAAATGCTGTTTTATATGTCTTCTTTAAATCCTAAACTTAAAGGCTTTTTCAAGATTTAAAAGAAAAAAGAATTAAACATACTCATGACTTTACCATGTTCTTAAGAAGTACATTGGTTTGTAGAGTTTTTTTGTTTGTTTGTTTTTATTTACTACTACTACTAGTATGACCACTAATTGTCTGTGGATGAAATAGTAACAAAAAACCCTAGACTTCAGTGTCTCTTTTGTATAGACTATAAAGTTATCAAAATCTTTAATAGGTTCAGCTACCTTTTGAATTCCTAATTTGTTCTCTGTGATTATTCTGTACTTGTAGGGGGATGGTAAAACCTTTTTATTTTCATTTACTTGTGTAAATTATACCTTAATTCTTCCATTTTATTCCCCATTATGCTTTAGATATGTAATTTTTGTTTTGCTTAGTTAGAAATATTGTTTAATCTCCTAATTGCTGCTTCCATGGTTTCAGTGCTAGCTTTTAAAGGGTTGTGAGTTCGAGGTGGTCTGACTATGGAGAGAGATCTAAGCAAAATGTAAAATAATTTATCAGGTAATGAGCATTGGAAGCATTTGGTCAGATTTCATGGTATTTTTCTGGATGTTGTATTTAACATTAGATAGTAACACAGTTGAGGTGAAACTGTTAGATATTTTGTTGTCAGTTGTCACATTCAGGAGAGAAAGCTGCTATGCTGTTTCACGGTGTGACACTTTTAGGCCCTCATTCCCTATGGGGTCCTTTGTCTCTTTCATCTCGTTGTAGAAGGCGGTTGGCTGGTTGGTTGGTTGGTTTTCTTTTTGTTTTTTGTTTCTGGTAGCCTTGTTTTGAGAGATCAACGTAGGTATAAAAACTCAGGCAATAAATTGACATATCTTTCATACCATCTCATCACCATTGCCATCCTTAACTTTTTTTTTTTCTTTTTTGGTTTTTTTAATTTGTTTTTTCGAGACAGGGTTTCTCTTGCAGCCCTGGCTGTCCTGGAACTCACTCTGTAGACCAGGCTGGCCTCAAACTCAAAAATCTGCCTGCCTCTGCCTCCCAGAGTGTTGGAATTATAGGCGTGCGCCACCACCACCCCCCGGCTCATCCTTAACTCCTAATATTAATTTGCAGATACTGTAGCTTTTATTCTTTGTGGGTAGGGTTTTAATCTCTTCTCACAACATGTTATTACTTCATGATATATAACTTAATTTTATTGAATGAATAAATTTCCCTTATTAAAGGCATTTCCTTAATAAAATAGGTCTAATGTAGAATTCAAAGTAAATGAGTTTTTTTGTATTATATTTCATGAAAGAATCTCTCTTTTATGTTTTTTTGGATTTGTTTTTTCCGAGACAGGGTTTCTCTGTGTAGCCCTGGCTGTCCTGGAACTCACTCTGTAGACCAGGCTGGCCTCAAACTCGCCTGCCTCTGCCTCCCAAGTGCTGGGATTACAGGCGTGCGCCACCGCCTGGCTTGAAAAAAATCTCTTAATCATATCAGATTTTCATACTCTCTCGGGCATTGAAGTGGTTGTGGGTGGTAATTTACTATCTGTCCATTTTGCTTATATGGGAATGGTTGAGGTTTTCATGGTGTTGGAATTACATAGTAGGTGTAGGAGTTGCCAGTATGTTTACTGTAACTTACTGAGGTTTAGGAATTTTAAGTGTTACTTTAATGTTGTTTAGATCAGAACCTTTCCAATCCCCGCTTCCCCACCTGACATGTACCAGTAGGTAGTATAACTTAAACTGCATGGATGAGTTTGGGGAAAGCTGAGTGCTTTTTGGTGTTGTTGACATTGTGATGGCTGTATTGTGACATCTCTGTCTTCTGTGAATTCATCCCAGAAGCATTATTTAGTAATGCAAAGTTGAGTGTGCTTCCACTTTAGATTGACTCATTGGTGTCCAGGACATATTAAACAGTCCCTAGAAAAAGAAAAGAAAAAAGAGGTTTGTTTTTCAGAGGTTTAGAGCCTCAGTTGGAAGTTAAGACATACATAAATGAAGTAGCTGAAGAGAATTGAATTTTCCATGATAGTATATGTATTTCAAGCCTCGGGAATTTGATGAGGAAGATATGTGTGATTGAATTAAAGGAATAATGGTTGAAGTTTAATTCTGTCTGTAGTTGTGTAAATAGCCAGTAAATAAGTCTGGGGCTAGGATTGTATAAAAGGGGTTAGTGGGGGAGCGTGAGGGCTCTGATCTAAACAAAAGTTCTGGTTCTCTGATACCTGGAAGTATAACTAGGCTACAGAGATGGAAAAGCAGGAACTCACGGAGGTGTGACTACTATGACAGGGTTCCAGCTTTCAGCCTCATTCTGTTTCAAGTACATGAGTGGTAAATTTTAATAATGTTTTAACTAAAATTCTCTTTGAAATGATTCTTAAATGTTTTAAATGTGTTTTTTCCCTGTTCCTTTTATAAATAGCTAAATTTGAGGGGTGAGTTTAAAGATAAAGGAATTGTTAGAACTTAATTGGTTTTAAATACTTGATAATTTACCAGTCTTGTTATATGTCTGAGTCACAGACAATTCTTTTATCAGAGCTTTACTTAAGTCACAAAGAAAGTAGAGAAAAACAAAGAAATTATTTCTTTACATAGGAAGAATATATTTTCTTTATAACCATAGCAAATAGTTGTAATGAAGGACCAGAACTTAGCATCATTAAGGATGAGTTACTCAAGTCACATGGCTTACTGTAGGGATTGACTTTGCTCTTCAGTAGTTTGGACCTGAGACCTGTTGGGAAAGTTATCCATTCTGGATGTTTTAGGAATCATACATACTTCCTGACTTCTTTTATTATACCAAGAGTGTGGGTTAAATCCATGTCCATCTCTGGTCTCTTACATAGGTGTGACCTCATTGCTAGATCTTTCTGAATTAGTGCTAGAAAAATGAATGTCTTTATCACCTTTGTGTATTTTTTTCCTACGTAAGAACTTCTAAACATTTTTTAAAGCTAGTATCTTGGTTTCTTAATTCATAGCTTACAAATACATTTACTCAATGTGTTATATTTGTCCATTTAAATGAATTGTTTTATTTGCATACTTCTATATTTACTTAGGAAGATATAAAGATAATTTATTAAAAGTATACTTTTCCTTACAGGTTTATTTATACACAATATATTTAGTTACATCTCGTTATGTTTTTACTCGTCTCATGGTAGAAGCAATGCTAAACTATTTTATGATTGTAAATGGTGTTATAATTCTGTTAAAGAGTGTTTTGGTAGCTTTCTGTGGCTTTCCGCATTCTTTCACATGGAGTATCTCAGTCGATGCTCATACTGCCTGCCGTCAGTCACTCTGCTGAAAGCATTTTGGTCACAGCAGTAGCTGCTTGCCTTTCTTCGTTCCTCACTTTCTGACCTATTCTTTCTGTTCATAAAACATAAATCTACAAATGAAATGTCCTTTTATATACAATTGGAGTTTTAAAAAGTAGTGTAGGAAATATATAAATATGGTAAATTATTTGCAGATTAGAAATACCAAATTATCTCACATAGTTCTTATTTTACCAAAACATACACAAATTGAAGCTCACTGGGTTTTTAAGTCTTAGTTTTCATAATACCTTCTAAGGAAGTAGGTTATACAAAGACTTGGAAAAAAGAATTACCTAGGTCAGGATGTCAGGCGTGGCCTTGAGTGCTGTGAGAAAGATCTGTGCCCAGGAATCAGCTCAGGTGTAGGGAAAGTCATAATGCAAACAGACGCTGCTGTTAGAGAGATGTGTAATAATACTTTACTTTGTGTAGGACCCCACATCTGAGGAATCTCAAGAGCATTACACAGTAATTCATGGTTCCTTTCAAAATGCTTGTGACACAAATTGCAAGAATTATCCTCATCTTAGGGGATAAGTTTTCGGAGAAATGGCAGCACAAGTTGGTAAGTAACTTGTCAACAGCAGGTGGCTGAGTCTGAAAGCTTAAACCTCCCAGTCTCCTACTTTATTCACTGAACTGTGCTTATGTTTAGCGTTATTTACAATATTTTCTGTTGAGGCAGATCAAATACTAAGGCAGATTGTTTCTTGGCCATTCTATTAGATGGCCTATTGAAATAAATCAGTATTTTACCAAGATTGCATTATGACTCTGTGTGGTAGGAGCAGTATTTTTATTTTTTTAATGCTGTAAATCAAACCTAGCCGCCTCATGCACGCTAAGCGCTAAGCAAGCACTCTGACATTCAACTACACCAACCCCAAGAATATTTAGACAAACCAAGTTTACTTCCTATTTCTGTTTTGTATTATCTATATTCCTTTATTGTCTTGACTATTGTGCTGGTCTATCAGAAGTCTGTAATGATTGTCATGCAGGGTTGATTGGGTGGCTGGAATTAAAACTTAGGTTTCTTAGTTTTGTCAAGGCTGTCTCTGGGATGCATTGATTTATGCTTTATAAAACTCTTACATATACACACACACACAAACAGAGAGAGAGAGAGAGAGAGAGAGAGAGAGAGAACGCAAACATACAGATTTTCCTTGTGTTTGGTATATTAGTATCTTTATATGATTGGCTTGTACTACAACACTCTGAAAGTTGAGGCAGAGGGATCATAGGTTGGAGGTTTTTCTGAGTTGCAAGATCCTCCTTCAAAAATACAAAATGAGAAATCAAAATACCATTTCCAACACACACACACACACACACACACACACACACACACAGTAGAATTTGGTTTCACAGGAATACCAAGGATTACTGTAAGATTGCAGCCCGAGGAGTCAGTTTGCATTATTACTCAGATTTTGTTGTCCTAGGTTTTGAGATAGGGTCTCACTATGAACCTCTGACTGGCCTTGAACTAGCTATATAGACCAGGCTTGCCTCCGATTTAGTTGAGATCCGTCTGCTTTTGCCTTCTGTGTGCTGGGATTAAATAAAGTATACCACCATACCTATTTTACTTAGAGACTTTTTAAAGGATTCTTAGGTTTCCAGGCTCAGTATTTTTTATTTATACATATATAGCATGATTCTCTACACTCTGTTAAAGTTGTTTTGAGGAAATAAAAGTGATACCCATTTTTCTAAACTATAAAGCATATTATTGAATGTTGGGATTTTTTTAAATATCCCAGCACACAGACATCGTGACGGTAAACATGAATTTGGGTGAGATTGTGTAGGATAATGATCAGTGAAAGGAGCCATCTGTATACGGTAGCAAGCCTCTGTTCTCTCCTTACTGTTTCTCTGGACTCAAACATAACGAAAACAGTGCTGTGTGTAGACAGAATATAAAAATATAAACAATTTGCTAGTTATGGTAGTGCTTACTTATAATTTCAGTACAGGGTTTACAGCAAAAGGATCAAGAATTGGATACCAGACTATGTTACATAGAGATACATTCTCTTGTGTTAGCTGGTCTTGCTGTCTCTGACTGCCTTGTCCCTCCTGCAAGCCTGTGTGTCAGCACTCCTGGGAGACCAGTTCTCTCCAAGAAGAATTTGGGTATGGAGAGCTGGCACAGGATCAGCTCCGGGGTGCAGATGGAAACTGGAAGGATCCTGTCCCCGACTGTTCCTTGGTTCCTGTGTCCTGATGGCTTGGGGTGGGTCCCTCTTGGGCCAGGAATCTGAGCAGTAATGGTGGTCTTACCTGTGCTCACAGGTGTGTCAGCACTCCTGGGAGACCAGATCTCATTAGACTAATATATACTATATTAATATGTAAGTATATAAATAACACTCTACCAGTGTCCTATACCCCAGATCCTTGATTCTTTATCAGTCTATAGGTTTAGACTGATTTGTTCCTTTTTTATATAATTCTGAACTACAGTTTTAGTTTGGTTTTTTTTATATTTTTTTCATGGTTAAAAAGTAATGCACATTCTTGGTAGAAAAACTGACGAGTCTAAGAAGGCAAAAATCAAGTGTAATGAAATCTTGCAGAAGTATTCTCTTTTGCATACTCTTATGGTTCTGACCACAAATTAGGAATGTGTTTTTCTCAACCTGTTTTCAGTGATAGTTAAATGATTATTTTCCATACTAAAAAAAATGTTGAGGGGCTGGAATGATAGCCCACCCTTTAAGTGCACCTGGCTGCTCTTCCAGAAGACCATCTGTAACTCCAGTTCCCCAGGTAAATCAGATCCCTTCTTCTGGCCTCTTTGGGTAGCCACCTCTTACGGTATGCATGTCATACCCAAACATACATGTAGACAAAGCACTCATACATATGAATAAGATAAAATATTCAAAAAATTTAAATTGTTGACAAGTGATAATTTAACATTTAAGATTTTTAAAACTATTTCCATCTCTCTCCATATTTATATATCTATACATATTTGCCATGAGTGTACACATCTGTTTAGTCCTTGTTTATATCTTTTTTTTTAAAAAAAAAAAAAAAAACACCCTTTTTTTGGGGGGGGGGGTTGTTGTTTTTTGTTTTTTGTTTTTTCGAGTCGGGGGTTTCTCTGTATAGCCCTGGCTGTCCTGAACTCACTCTGTGGCCTTGAACTCAGAAATCCACCTGCCTCTGACTTCCAGAGTGCTGGGATTACAGGCCTGTACCACCACTGCCCATCTAAAAACAAACACCTATAATTTTAGCATATCTACAATAAACAGCTAACTTTTGTTTTTTAAATGTTACAGATGGTTGTAGATTATTTTTACAGGTGCACATGATTACAAGAATTTTGTTGGTCAATGAAAGTTCCAAAATACATTCAGCTGACAAGCTTCTGAATACAGTCTAATGGGCATTATTTGAAAGTCTAGTAAGGAAAAGGAAAGACATCATAGGAGTGCATGAACACATGAGCAGTGCTGTTTACAGATGAGTCCTTGCAAGGAGTCAGCTCGTGGTTGTCTCCAGTCTGATCTGCTTTGGTAATAGTTATGTCCCATTTCAGAAATCCCCAAAAACGAGGATGGTGATAGAACCTTGTAAATCACTGTGGCTTACAGGGGAGTGTAACAGGTAGTAGGTGTGTAGGAAAGGTGCTCAGTGAGTGCACTGAGAGAGTGGGAAGTGCTTTAGAGGCAAACGACCACAGGCAAGGGTCTTACCTAGGGCTTCTGTTGCTGTGAGGAGACACCGCGAGAGCAGCGACACTTAAGAGCAATATTTAATCTGGGCTGCCTTATGGTTCAGAGGTTCAGTCCATTGCTATGGTGGGAAGCATAGCGGTGCAGGCAGGCATGGTGCTGGAGGAGGAGCTCAGAGTTCTACACCTGTATCCACAGGCAGCAGAAGAAACTGAGCCACAGTGGGTGTTGCTTGAGCATAGGAGACCTCAAAGCCCGCCCCCTCAGTGACATACTTGCTCCAACAAAGAGACCACACCTACTCTATAAGGTCACACCTCCTAGTGCCACTCCCTATGGGCCTCTGGAGACCATTTTCTTTCAAACAACCACAGCAAGTTCAATGCCTTCTAGGGAATGGAAATCTCTTTAACTGGAATGTCTGAGAGTAGAGAACATAAAAATTATATAGTCATTTATATACAATCATTCATCTGTTCATATAGGATGTTCATTATATTGTACTCAGAAACTTGTCAGATGAATAGTTTGGAGCTATCATTTACAAACATTCTCACAAGCACACAAGCATAGGCACTTGTGAAGTAATCTACAGCTGTGTTCACGACAGGTCGAACTTTGGCTAGTAGGCACTAATTTGTAAAATTATAATCTTTTCTTGTTTTGTTTTTTTTTGTTTTTTGGATTTGGTTTTTTTGAGACAGGGTTTCTCTGTATAGCCCTGACTGTCCTGGAACTCACTCTGTAGACCAGGCTGTCCTCGAACTGAGAAATCCGCCTGCCTCTGCCTCCCAGAGTGCTGGGATTACAGGCCTGCGCCACCACCACCCGGCTATAATCTATTTAATGTATATGAGTACACTGTCTCTGTCATTCAGACACACTAGAAGAGGTCATCTGATATCATTACAGATGGTTGTGAGCTACTGTGTGATTTGGGAATTGAACTCTGGATCTCCGGAAGAGCAGTCAGTGCTCTTAACCACTGAGCCATCTCTCCAGCCTGGCATTAATAGTTTTTGATGGTAATCACTAGTTTTATAAAGGAAGAATTGGAGAAAGGAGAATTTGGAAAGTAATTAGTTTAACTGTGGTAATAGTTCTTTAAAACATGGAAGAGAGATTGGCAGACCAAAGATGGACAGCCTTTGTTAACTTACTGGATATGAACTGATTGGAAATAGGGAATGTGACATGATTAGGACTGTTAACTATTTGAATAAAGAAGATCCTACCTAGCTGGCGAGGTAAATTTTATTGTGAATGTGAGAGCAATATTCAGTGGGCAAAGGAATCAAAAAAGAGAAAATCAGAACTAAATTCATAAAGTGTTGATTTCCGGCTTTCCTTTTCTTTACATGTATTTAATTAGGTAGTCTGTAAATTTTTCCATTGTTCCAAGGTATCAAGTAATCAATAACAAAGCTTTTATTTTGTGGTTAGGATTCAAACTTTTGGAAAGTGTTAAAATTTAAAGTAACTTGTAAATTTAAAGTGTCATAAATGGCTGTCTACTTTATCTGTTTTCTATTTTATTATTTTTGTTTGCTTTGGGATGCCTAATACTCATGACTGCCCTCCTGCCTCAGTTTACCAAATTCTGAGATTATATGTTTGACCCATACCCTTGGTTTTATTTGGTTTTTTCTTTTTTCTTTTTTCTTTTGGATGTGGTGTTTTTGAGACAAGGTTTCTCTGTATAGCCTTGGCTGTCCTGGAACTCACTCTGTAGACCAGGCTGGCCTCCAACTCAGAAATCTGCCTACCTCTGCCTCCCAGAGTGCTGGGATTTCAGGCGTGCACCACCGCCGCCTGGCTATTTGTTTTTTCAATGTTGAATTTTTATAAAGTGATAAAATAAAACTGTCTGTAGTCAGGCATTGTTTGATAGCTTCATCACTTGAACTTTGTAATAGGCTCATTTGCATATTGCTTACCAACACAACCCAATCAGTTTGTTTCTGCATTTGACTTGATGCTTCTTTCTTGGTTACTCATAATTGAAATAGTGATGATTAAGAACTGTATTGTTGGCGCACGTTAGAGTTCCTTTGATGTACAAGGTTTTGTGGCGTGAAAGTAGGGAAGGGGCAGAGTAAGGCAGAGAGGTTCTCAAGAGCCGAGGCACGAGCATCTGCACGCAACGGGGAAAGTTGGTCTGCTTTTCTTACTAACTCGTAGATATTGTGACTTTATTTCTTTTTAATATTGTCATACAAGCCAGACAGTGGTGGTGCACACCTTTAATCCCAGCACTCAGGAGGTAGAGGCAGGCAGATCTCTGAGTTTGAGGCTATCCTGGTACACAGAGTGAGTTTCAGGACAGCCAGAGCTACACAGAGAAACCCTGTCTCACACAAACAGATGGAATGCAGAGGTCAGATTGCCATCTAGGATTGATGCAAAGCATTTACAGATTGGTACGTATATAAAATATGATCCGAGTACTTGCTACTTATTTCATAACTTACCAACAGTCAGGAGCCTTGTGAGACTCCAGTTACCTTTTAATAGTTTACTTTAAATCACATGTGTATGTCTTGGTGTAGACAAGCAGTGTGTGGTACAGGTGCTGTCAAATGCCCTGGAGCTAGAATTACCATCCTGGTGGACGGTCTGGGACTTGAACTCTGAAGAGCAGTACATGCTCTTAACCAGCAAGCTACTTCTTCAGCATAACCTGCTTGTCTCTTTTGAAGAATAATTAGGTAAAAAGCTAATTGGTTATCTCTGAATGAATGTATGTTTACACATATACTCAGGTGAGCAGTTGAGTAAGCCTGCAAATAGAAATAGGAAGGAAAGCATTTAGATGTTGATATGTGAGGTGTATGAACTGTATTGTAACTGCAGCTCCTGGGTGTTTCAGTGCCCACTTCTGGTCTCCACAGGTACCTATACACATGTGTCATATTCATTCATCGTCTCTCTGTCTCTCTGTCCCCTCCAGCTTCTCACAGTTAACACAGTAAAAATAAGTTCAGTGACTTGCTAGAAGAAAACACACCCTTTATAACAACAATAAAAAAGAGTATTAACTCAGGATCATTTTAAAAATATATAAGACCTAGATGTAGAATTGAAAGCACTATGCTTTTTATCTGAAAAGTTCAGTTTCTGGAATATTACCTAATAGCTGCATTTATATTGCAACAGCATTTTATGGAATTTAGAAATAGCTTTAATGTTTCTTTTGGAAACTGGAAAAATTATAATTTATCCAACCACTGTAATGTAGTGCTGTGTCGTTGAGGACTGATGTCAAAGACATCTAATACACTAGGAAGGAAATAAGGTATAGAAGAATGTAGCGTGGAAAGTTAGATAAATCAGAAGGTAGCATCCATTCGTATTGACTTACAGATGTCTTCAGACAGGCACTAACCGTAGTTGCTGGAGGTGGGAGGAAAAGGAGGAGGCTGAAGGAAGCGAAGGGCGGGCTTCGCCTTGTGTCCTTGTGAAAATGCTGGTTTTAGAAAGTAGGAACTTAAGAACCTTGATGTAGTCCTGGGCTGTTGGTTGTAGGTCTATTGTTTTGTACATTGCTTTATCCTCTTGGTGTGTCTTGGTGTTCTGTTCTATTAAATTAGGATAATCCTGGTAGTTCTTGCAGGGTGGGGGGTGGGGGTTAGGATCAGGTGAGAACACATGCAGCACCTGGCCCGTGGCGAGTGAGTATTCAGTAGATGTTTGCTTTTGAAATAAAGAGCTACTAATGGTGCAGTTGGGGAGGGCACACTGCTTGTCTACCTAATACCAACTAGGGTATTAGCTGTTTTCACATTTGCCTGATAGCTGTTACATGTCCTTGTTAGAAACTGTGTCATTCACATATTTGCTTCCAGATAGCCTATCTCTTTGTTACAGCTAAAAGTTTAGGCATTTATTCAACAAATAGTTGTTATGTCTTGGCTACATCAAGCACAAAAATACTTCTTTAAAGACCTCATTGTAACTTTTATTCAAGAACTGTGCTAAAATATTAAAAAAACCAAAAACCTTTGATTCTTGGAGGTGATGCTGTGCTGAAGCTAGACAAAATGGAGGGGATTCTGTCATCTTCAGATGTAAAGGCTGACTTGGGTGGGAGAGCTGTGATACTTCCTCCTGTGGGAAGCACGGAATTGCCAAAAGTTAAAAGTTGGTTTATTGATAACCTTAATTTAAAAACTTGTTTGGTAGAGACGAATGCGCATGTTCAGGTTCATGTGGCGAGATTGGGGGACAACCTGCAGGATCTGGCTCCCTCCTCCACTGTGTGTGGTCCTGTGAGATGTCAGCAGACTCAGCAGACAGCCCCTTTACCTTGAGGCATCTTGTAGGCCTAGCCATTGATTCTACAGATGATTTAATGAGTAATTTCAACAATTGTTGTGTCCTGATATTTTGGAAAATAAATATTCAAATAACTATTACTTATTCAAGTTCTTAAACGTAGCTGAACTGAAATGAATTGACCTGTAAGATGTAAAAAAACTATATACATTTGATCATGCTGCCGAGCGGCGGGTGGTGCACGCCTTTAATCCCAGCACTTGGGAGGCAGAAGCAGGCAGATTTCTGAGTTCGAGGCCAGCCTGGTCTACAGAGTGAGTTCTAGGGCAGCCAGGGCTACACAGAGAAACCCTGTGGGGGTGGGGGGAAGGACAACAAACCAACAACAACATTTGATCATGCCTCTTGTTTCTGAACGTATACTTATTTTCACACCGATATATATTTTTTTCTTACTTAGTATAGAGGAAAAATTTATAAATCAAAAAATTAAAGCTTTTAATTCCAGCACTCAGGGAAGCAGAAGCGGGGGTGGGGGATCTCTGTGCTTTAGGACAGCCAGGGCTACAAAGAGAGACCCTGTCCCAAACAAAACAAAACACCAAGAAAGAAAATCAAGGTGTATTATGAGTGGGGTTGTAACAGATAGGATTGTGAGAGCAGGAAAGGAATGGTGAAAGTGGAAGTGGTTGCGATTTGGATTTGTTAGTCCGGTTCGTTTTCTCCAAGACCACTCCTCTTCCCTCCCCCACTGGCCCCTTGAACTCACACCTGAGATTTAGCTTAGGTTTTGTCTCCTTGTTAGAGGATCAGTGTTGGAGTGTTGCCAACATTTGGATTTTACCCTGTAACCTCTGTTACTTTATTTCCTTTGCACATGACTGTGTGCCCCTTAGCTCATTACTTTAAATCTTAGGCCATTGGTTTCCTTGTGTCAGTTCCTGAAAGTGCCTGTGTTCATCCTAGTAAGATCACTTCTGTATTGTGCAAGAGTTGTGACCATAGTTTTCTCTGATTCACTCTGTTCTTACTAATTCCTGGTGAATGTTTCTAAAGTGTTATTTCATTTTGTTTTTTGAAGCCCCAGCTAAAATGAAATTTTTGTAATCTCTCTTTGGCCATTCCTATAAAAATTAAAAAGTATATATTGAAATCCTTAAGTATTTATAAACTATTCTGAAAATAAATTGTCAAAACAATCTTGATATATATATAGTGCTTATTTGTGAGGGGAGAATGTTGTAAAACTCATGTAGTGGGACTCCATCTCAAACAGTAATATCAACAAGAAAATCAGAATTATTCACCAGTCCCAAAGTGGTTAATATCCTTATTTTTTAAAAGTAGAAGTAAAAGGAAAAAAAACCTAAAATTTTGTGTTTTGAATATTTATAAAATAAAATTCAGTTGCTTAATGATTAAGGGAGGATGGGAGGAAACACAGATAAGTAGTGTTGGCAGTTTAGTTTGCAGTTCTCGGTATAAAAGTTTGGGCTGTCTGGTAATGTTTTTAAGTGAAAGTGGACTTCTGTATGAGGTAGTGAAGGAGGCAGGGTCTCATGTAACCCAGGCTGGAGAGTGGCCTCGAACCCTTGATCCTCTTGCCTCTGCTTTTCAAGTTCTGGGTTTACCGCACCTGAAATTAAATTAATACAAGTATTTTGATCATGTTCTTTACCCTCCTCCAGATATTCCCCCCCCTTTCCCACCCCACTCTATGTTAAACAGCACCCTCCCCCATCAAACAAACAAAGAATAAGATAACATGGATGCAAAGGCCTGAAGTCAGTTTTGTGTTGTCAAACTACTTCTGGCCCTGAGGCCTGCCCTGGAATGTGGTTGATAGATACACCCAATGAACCCTCCATTGGAGAAACCCTCCTGAGCCTTGAGTGGGAGGGCTTTGATAAAGACATTTTGTTTAGGGCTGAGAACCCCAAAGTCTCTCACTCTGCCCATTGTCCAGTTGTGAGTCTCTGTGCTAATTACCAAGAAGCAGCTTCTCTGATGAGGGTTCTCTGGATATAGCAGTATGTTATTAAGAGTTGTTTTAGACCAGGCAGTGGTGGCATACGCGTTTAATCCCAGCACTTGGGAGGCTTAGGCAGGCAGATTTCTGAGTTCCAGGCCAGCCTGGTCTTGAGTGAGTTCCAGGACAGCCAGGGCTATGTAGAGTTGTTTTAGGGCTGGAGAGATGGCTTAGAGGTTAGGAACACTGACTGCTCTTCCAGAGCTCGTGAGTTCAATTCCCAGCAACTACATGGTGGCTCATAACCATATGTAATGGGATCTGATGCCCTCTTCTGGTATGTCTGATAGCTACAGTGTTCTTGTATAAAAGAAATCTTTTTTTTTTTTTTTTTTTTTTAATTGCTTTGTTCCTTTAGCAGAATAAGAGCAATAGATTTTCTTCTAAAGCCCACAAGTTAGCCTCTGGTTTTTGGCCACTTTTTAGCAATGTCAGTATGGGTGTTCTCTCAACATAGTGGGCCTTAATTGCAGTCAGAGTTGGTTACTCGTACAGTTTTGGTGCCACTGTTGTTGCACTAACTTACCCTGCAGGCAGGTAGGTCACTGTTGTAGGGCATGAGGTTTGTAGCTGATTACTTTTCCCCTTCAGTAGCATACAAACTTGACTAGCCTAAGACATGTTATATAGACTAGCTATCCTGGAACTCAGATCTGTCTACTTCCGCCTCCTGAGTGCTAGGACTAAAACCAATCACTTCGTCTGCTGTATTTGTCAATTTATCAATATTGTCTCCTGTTAGTGACTTTTAGTTTCATCCTGTTTGTGGTCAAAAATAACACTTTGATACTATTTTTGTCTTGTTAGATTTTTTTAAGCCTTATTTTGTGGTTTAACGAAAGAATGTTCCTTGTGTATTAGATATTAGGACTATTTAGTCATAAAGTTTCATCCAGTCAGTTCAGTATTTCCTTAGGTGTTCTCTGTCCACTTGATCTATCTATAGTTAAAGGGAAAGGATCAAGTCCCTTACTGCTTTTGAAGTATCTTTTGCATGTATGTCTCTCTCTCTCTCTCTCTCTCTTTTTTTTTTTTTTTTTTTTTTTTTTTTTTGGTTTTTTGGTATTTTTCGAGACAGGGTTTCTCTGTCCCTGGCTGTCCTGGAACTCACTCTGGAGACCAGGCTGGCCTCAAACTCAGAAATCCGCCTGCCTCTGCCTCCCAGAGTGCTGGGATTACAGGCGTGCGCCACCACCTCCCGGCTGCATGTATGTCTCTTAATACTTTCTTGCTTTCTATTTAGGTGGTTTGGTGTTAGGTGAATGTTCTGTGGCAATTGATCTTTTATCATTAGATAATGATGATTTAGTCTTGTAAGAGGTTTTGATTTAAAGTTTTTTGGTTTTGGTTTTTTTATCTAAGTATAGCCACAGGTGCTTGTTTTATTAGTTTACTGGTAGTCTCTGACAGGCTTTGATTTATCTATGCCCCCAGCACAGTAGATAAAATTTGTGTTAAGGCTTAGTTCATGCAGAAGGTTTTTTTTTAAGTGTAGTTTGAATTTGCCTTTTCCCCCCCTTGGAAAAAATATTTAATATCTAATATTTTGTATTAGATATTTATATTACACATTAGAATTTGATGCCTTTGGTTTCATAGCCATTCAAATTCAATTTAAGTGCTCTTAGTTTGTTAATTGGAAAACCAAAAAGTCCCATTCGTTTTTTATTGTTTTCTTTTGCTATTTTCTTTGAGAATTATTTTAGTGAGATAATTGACTTACTTGGAGAGCTTCCATTATTGATAACAGATTTCTTTTTTCTCTTGTAATTAAGATTTATAGGACTATTCGTGTAAGCTTATGGTTCTTAGTTTTCTTGGTTTTAGAGAAGGGTCATGTTACATTTTGTTTTCTTTTGTGTGTATGTGTTTCTGTAATGATTTTTATTAAACCATATACAAAATAATACAAAGAGTGAGGAATTGGCATAATGAACTTCAGTGTATTGGGGCACCAGCTTGAAGAATTATCTACTTGCTAGGCATGGTTGTGCACACCTGTAATCCTAGCACTTAGGAGGCAGAGGAAGGAAGATTGCTGTAGATTTAAGCTGTCCTGATCTACTTAGTAAGGTCAGGTATACATGTCTAAAAAATAGGTTATCCACTCAAGATACTTTAAGGTAAGTACTGACTGTATCAGTAGAGTTGTATAGATTCCTAGATGTTATCTAGCACTAGCCTCCCACTTATTAGCAAGGTCTTAATCTAGATATAAGTTGAAATGCTTTACATGCAGGAATGTTCGTTTCCATGATGCAGTCAGTTTCATTATTGAGTAGCATTATTTACTATACTCTCTGGTGGATGGAGTTTTTGAATTGCTTTATCATGAGGCTTCTGGTGTATTGAAGATAATAATTGTAGAATTCTTTTTCTTTTTCTTTTTTTTTTTTTGGTAAAAACTTGTATGCTGGTAAAAAATTAGCAAACATTGTGTATACTTTTATTTTTGTGTGTATGGATGTTTGTCCTGAATGTTTATGTGTATATTGTATGCATTCAGGTGCCTTTGGAGGCCAGACGGGGCATAAGAGTCCCTGGAATTGAGTTAGAGGAGTTCGTAAGCCAATGTTTGCATGCTGGGAACTGAACTCAGGTCAACTGTAAGAACAGCAAGTGCTCTTCACCACTGAGCCATCTGCAGCCCTAACACTTGGGTATCTTAAAGAAACTTTGCTTGTCACTGGCTGGCTACTTTTGATATAAAACGAGCATATTTTGACCATATGAGGGGGTTTATAACTGTTGGTACTAAAATAGAAACCTATAACATTTATATTACTTCTCTATTCAGAATATTCAACCGTACACAGAGAAACCTTGTCTCGGAAAAAAACAAAAAAAAAAAAACAAAAACAAAAACAAACCAGAATATCCAACCGATTTTCTATTTTAAAATCTGAGCCTGGAGTGATGGTGGTCCTATGCTGTAGTCTTAGTACTTGGGAGGCAGAGGTAGAAGGATCCCAGGTTCAGGCCATCCTGGGCTGCAGTAGTCAAATTCTGCCTCAAACTAACAAAAAGAAATCTCTTAATTAATTACCAGTTCGGATTATTTCATTATGACTACTACCCTGTAGTGTGTCTATGATAAAAATAAGTTTGAATTATACTTATACTGCTGAAATTCCAATAGCCCAGTTTCTTTTTAAGTGATTTCCTTTTCAGTGTTGGTTTTAAATAGAGTACGGTCTTCTGCGATCATCTTGATAAACTCTGGATTTCTCTTAAGATGTTCAGGTCATTTATTATATCTTATCATAATAATCACAGTAAAAGTTTCATGAGCATTGTATATGGCACATATTTTTTTCCAAAACAACTGGTTGCATTTTATGTTTTAGCATCTCCTTATTTTTTTGATAGAAAGTGAGAAGTGAATATATTTTAATCCTCATTTCAAGCTCAAAATTAGAATGTAATGTTTCTCTTCCTGACAGAGCAGGTTGTTGCCCTGGATGCCCAAAATATCGTAGCTGTGTCATGTGGAGAGGCTCATACCCTAGCACTTAATGACAAGGGTCAGGTGTACGCTTGGGGTCTCGACTCTGATGGACAGCTTGGCCTCCAAGGATCAGAGGAGTGTATCCGAGTACCCAGGTAACAAAGGTGACCACAAAGAGGTCCTTAATCGTTTAAAATAAATTTGTTTATATAAATCATTTTGCTTACTGTGGGTATGTTTTGTTGCCTAATTATTTCTCTCTTTTAACTCTTTCAAGAAGTTACTAAGTTGGTTCTTGTTAATGATTTGAGTTGAAGTATTTGGTTGGCTAAGTGACAGTAATACTTAAGTAACTGATTTACTCCATAATGGATAGACTTTGTGCATAAAGAAAAGTCGGAATTGTTTTCTTCTATAATGGGATAGACTGTAATGGGATAGACTGATTTCAGCTGCTGGTTCTGCTCTGTCAAATGTCCTAGCAATTGAAATATTTATTAAATACCGATTGGTTGCTGGGCATGATGATGGCCCATGCATTTAATCCCTGCACTCAGGATGCAGATAGACAGATGGCTCTCTGTCAGTTCCAGGCCAGCCTGGTCTACAGAGTAAGCTCCAGGACAGCCAGAACTATGGAGAGAGACCCAGTTTCAAAAAAACAAAACACCTACTAGTTGCCTGTTTCTCTGACCTTTTTTTTTTTTTAACACAAAAAAGACTTTATTGGTTTTGTTTGTTTATTATTAAAATGGAAACCCTTAGTCCTGGGACTTCAGGTATGTATCACCACGCCCAGCTCTTGTTTTAGATCTTAGAAGAAAGCCAGATAGCTTTTATCCACCATAATGTTAACTTTTGCTTTTGTTGTTGTTTTTAAGATCTTATATTTTATGTATGTGTGTGTGTGTGTGTATACACACACATATATATATGCATATATGCATATATACCACAAGAGTGCCTGGAGCCCAGAAAAGCAGAAGAGGGCATCAGATCCTACGGAACTAGTGCAGTGGCTCTCAGCCTTCCTAACGCTGTGACCCTTTAATATAGTTTCTCATGTTGTGCTGACCCCCAACCATGAAATGATCTTTACTTCTTTACTGTTAGGAATTGCAGTGTAAGGATGTGATATGCAACTCCTGTGAAAGGGTTGTTTGACCACTGAACTAGAAGCAGCAGATGGTTGTAAGCTGACTTGTGGGTGCTGGAACCAAATCTGGGTCTTTCTGCAAGAGCAGCAAGTACTCTTAACCACTGAGTCACCTCCCCAGACCCCTGTTGAGTTTCTTTCTTTTTCTTTTTCTTTTCTTTTTCTTCTTTTCTTTTTCTTTTTTTCTTTCTTTTTCTTTCTTTTTTTTTTTTGGTGGTGGTGGTGGGGGTCGAGATAGGGTTTCTCTGTGTAGCCCTGGCTGTCCTGGAACTCACTCTGTAGACCAAGCTGGCCTCGAACTCAGAAATCCACCTGGCAAAGTGCTTATGTTCAGAAATTGATTTGTTTGTTCTGGGTTATGAGGTTTGTAGAGTTGTTATATTAGTCTCTAATCAGTTGTAACGCCTCCCTTTTCATCTCTGATTTTTACTTCAGATGACTTTAGCATTTCTTAGGCATGTGTGTGTAGATACGGGTGTGCATGCATGAGAGTGTGCATGTGTGGACGTCAGAACAACTTGTAGGACATAGTTGCTTCTCCATCACGAGTGTTCCAGGAATTGAATTCAGATCATTAAAATGGCAGCAGTGCTGCAGTCCTGAGAATTCAGTTGGTCCATAACTACTTTATTAATCTGATCAGGATTCCTATTTTTGTCTGTTGAAGAACTTTCTTTGTACATTAAAAAAAAACACTCTATTTCTTTATTTCTGCTGTGGTACTTAATTTTCTTTCCATTTGTTAAAATTGGGTGCTTTTTGTTTTTTGGGTTTTTTTTTTTTTTGATCTTTGAGATAAGAATGGATGTGTGCAGGGTTTTTTTTGGTTTTATTTTAATGTGGGTGCTGATTGCTCAAATCTACAGCTTCTGTTGTAGTTGATAGGTTTGCTGTATTGTGTCTTTATTTCCCCCTTTAAAGAGTATTTTTCCTCTTTCGATCCATTTGATTGTTTAAAACTAGTCTCTACTTGTTTCTTGTTACTGACTTCTAGTTTTATTGTATTGTGACTGAAAAAGATAATAAGATTTTATAAAAAAAATAAAAAATATTTTGTTTTTAAATTTTTTATTGGGGGGCTAGGGATAGAGCTCATTTGATCGCTAGTGCTTGTTGCCTAGCAACATGGCAACCCCCCCCCCCACTCTTCTAATTAGAAGAACTAGCATGCTCTTCCAATCCCAGCACTAGGGTGGCGTCAGAAGCATTAGAAGGTCGTCCTCTGATTAATAACTAGGTTGAAGACAGCCCAGAATAATAATAAGTGAAACCTTTATCAAATTAAGAAAAAAGGGAAGATGTGTTATTGAAAATTGTTTTGTGGCCTATTAGGCGGTTCAGCAGTACCATGGAGACGATTTCACATGCTGTTGTATAGAAGGTTCTGTAGTTGTCTGCTTTGGTCTAGGGAACCTTTTGACTTCTGATTTTCTGTTGAATTTTTCTTGGATATCCTGTCAACTACACAGAGTGGGAAATTAAAGTCCTCTGTTACTGGGTTGGAATTGATCTCTCACTTAGGTCTAGAATATCTAGACTACTTGCTTTGCATGTTTGGATGCTCTAATGATTTAGGATTGTTTACTGTGTTGACTCTTTGGCACTGCATAGTGCTCTTGTCTCTTTACTGCTTTTGACTTAAAGTCCCTTTCAGCTGACAGAGTATGGCTACTGTTTTCTTTTAATTCTTTTTGCCTAGAGTATCTTCCTCTCCTCCCCCCTAGACAGGGTTTTCCTGTGTAGCCCTGCCTGTCCTGGAACTCACTCTATAGATCAGGTTGGCCTCGAACTCAGAAATCTGCCTGCCTCTGCTTCCTAAGTGCTAGGGTTAAAGGCATGTGCTCTCACTGCCTGGCTTGCCTAGAGTATCTTATTCCATTGCTTCACCTTGCATTTTTATGTCCTTAGAGGTAAAGTGAATTTCTAGATGCAGCTTTTATGATCTGGCTGGGGCGGTCCACACCTTCAGTCCCCCCAGTGAAGAGTCTGAGCCAGAAGAAGTGATCTGGGTGAGCTTGGGCTACAAAGTGCGGCTGTCTCAAACAGCCCAGAAAGAAGTAGCAGCTATGTGTGTTTGGATTTTGTAACTCACTCAGTTACTCGTTTGTTTGTTTGAGAGGGACTGTCCTGGAACTCAGATCCACTTGCCTTTGATGAGACTAAAGGCCTGCTCCACCATGCCCAGCTCAGTCACTCATTTTTAACTAGAGAATTTAGTGTGCTGTCATTTAAGGTATTTGTTTACTTTTACACCATCTCACTGTGTAGTTCTGACTGGCTTCAAACTCTGTAGACCTTGAAAAATGGTGCATTTGCTAAGTGATACTTAGCTATCACAGTGTTAGGCTTTCAGATTCCCATGGATATAGGATTTAAGATGTATTCTGCCTTTACTGAACTCATTGTTTAGCATGTGAGGCAGACTATAAATGAATATATAGTTATGATAACTGTATGAAGACAGGAAAAGGTATGGTTCTTTGAGAATGTAGTATTTTGAAATGTTTTACGTGAACTTGTAAACTGAAGTTAATAGTGAAGAAGATGAATGTGTGGTGTGGGTGGTACCCAGCAGCAGGAACAGTTAATACCAACTTCAGCATGATGAACACATACATGTGTTTTTGTTTCTAGCTCCTTTACATTTATTTTGCTATAGCATTCTGTTATACTGTTAAAAACTCAAGGTACATTAGAACTTGCTAACTTAAAGCAGCACAACTCTCAGGTTCTGTAGTTAAGAACATATATCTACTAACTAAAAGTCTATATTTTTATACAGTGTGGAGATAGTTAACTGTTCTTTTCCTGCCCACAATATGATTCACTGGAACTGTCTTTAGAAAATCAGAGGTATCAAAACTCTGTTCAGAATTTGCTTCAGATTTCAGTTGGCATAGTCAGGTCAGATGGCAGTATCAGGTAAAGTCAGATAAGAAAATTCTCTTCCTTTTTCTTGAGAACACTTACTCAGCAAAGCAGGAGAAGGTTGGTCAAGTTGGGAAGTGTGTAAGGTGCTTGGGATGTAGCTGCCAGCCCTCCCAGCTTCCCAGTAACACAGAATGGTTCGGAAAAGCTGAGAGTGTGAGATGGCATTACTGATTATTGATGATCATAAATGACATTGATTATCATAAATGGGAATGGACTAAATTTCCCTAGTTGAAACAGGAGTGCCACTGATGTGGCTGTAAACTGAGAAGGGTAGGCCCGGATAGGCTCCGTGGTTCAGCTGTAGGAGATTAGGAGAACTCCAGGTTTAGAATAATTAGGGTTCCAAATAAACTGCCTGGTTTTACACTAAAAATTAAGAAAAATATTGGATAATGGAAGAAAGTGTTTGAATGATAAAAGGGATTTTTATCTATAAGCATGTTTTACCTTCTATTCTGTCTTTTTAGGTGTTTTCTCATCTTTTTATCCTTATATATTCTGATTATTGGTTTTAACCTGAAGCCTTGACTGAAAAAGATAACATGCCTTGAAAAGTCAGCAGACAGCTGGCCAATGGATTGCACATCAGTAGCATACAAGACCCACTGGTTCTACAGGAGGAATTGAGTCTGCTCTCTTTTCTTTTCTAGAAATATTAAAAGTCTTTCGGATATCCAGATAGTGCAGGTTGCATGTGGTTACTATCATTCGCTTGCACTTTCCAAAGGTAAGCACTCGGGCTTTTCTAACTAAAAATTATTGCTTGGTACTTTGAACAAAAAGGCCTCTGGATTTTCTTTTACAAGATTTGTCCTGATTTCATTTCCATGTGTTTTAGATCAGCTGTTAGTTTCTATGCTTACAGAACTGCTGAAATATTTATTGAGCTTATGGTGTCTGTAAATCAATTTCAGGGTAATCTTTACAGCGTCAAGTTTTTCAGCTCATGAACATGATATTTTCCATGTGCTTCTCTCTTTACATTTCTCTTACTAGTCTTTTCTTTTTTCCTTTTGGTTTATTCAAGACAGGGTTTTATATATAAATATGGCTATCCTTGAACCCACTATGTACACCAGGCT